>NC_142628.1:17332500-17641875 GCF_059453375.1 Lepisosteus platostomus
AGAGGAAGGTGTACAACATCACGAAGTGGGCCCAGAGGCACCCCGGGGGGAGACGGGTCATCAGTCACTACGCTGGAGAGGACGCCACCGTAAGACACCCCCAAATCTGTTCCGGGATCCCTAAGCCCTGCACCCCGCACACACAGCACACACACACACACACTTCACTGGGTATCACTCTCGACCAGTTACTGGGATTACAGTCACACTGCCAGAGCAGTCTGAGACTCTCCAGGCTGGACTGGACTGACTGGACTGTGAGCTGGATTAGTTATTAACTGGGATTATAATCAGACTCCACTGACACTGACAGAGCAGTCTGAGACTCTCCAGGCTGGACTGGACTGACTGGACTGTGAGCTGGATTAGTTATTAACTGGGATTATAATCAGACTCCACTGACACTGACAGAGCAGTCTGAGACTCTCCAGGCTGGACTGGACTGACTGGACTGTGAGCTGGATTAGTTATTAACTGGGATTATAATCAGACTCCACTGACACTGACAGAGCAGTCTGAGACTCTCCAGGCTGGACTGACTGGACTGTGAGCTGGATTAGTTATTAACTGGGATTATAATCAGACTCCACTGACACTGACAGAGCAGTCTGACACTCTCCAGGCTGGACTGGACTGACTGGACTGTGAGCTGGATTAGTTATTAACTGGGATTATAATCAGACTCACACTGACACTGACAGAGCAGTCTGAGACTCTCCAGGCTGGACTGGACTGACTGGACTGTGAGCTGGATTAGTTATTAACTGGGATTATAATCAGACTCCACTGACACTGACAGAGCAGACTGAGACTCTCCAGGCTGGACTGGACTGACTGGACTGTGAGCTGGATTGGTTATTAACTGGGATTATAATCAGACTCCACTGACACTGACAGAGCAGTCTGAGACTCTCCAGGCTGGACTGGACTGACTGGACTGTGAGCTGGATTAGTTATTAACTGGGATTATAATCAGACTCCACTGACACTGACAGAGCAGTCTGAGACTCTCCAGGCTGGACTGGACTGACTGGACTGTGAGCTGGATTAGTTATTAACTGGGATTATAATCAGACTCCACTGACACTGACAGAGCAGTCTGAGACTCTCCAGGCTGGTCTGGACTGACTGGACTGTGAGCTGGATTAGTTATTAACTGGGATTATAATCAGACTCCACTGACACTGACAGAGCAGTCTGACACTCTCCAGGCTGGACTGACTGGAGTGTGAGCTGGATTAGTTATAAACTGGGATTATAATCAGACTCACACTGACACTGACAGAGCAGTCTGAGACTCTCCAGGCTGGACTGGACTGACTGGACTGTGAGCTGGATTAGTTATTAACTGGGATTATAATCAGACTCCACTGACACTGACAGAGCTAGGCTGGTCTGACTGGACTTTGAGCTGGATTAGTTATAAACTGGGATTATAATCAGACTCCACTGACACTGACAGAGCAGTCTGAGACTCTCCAGGCTGGACTGACTGGACTGTGAGCTGGATTAGTTATTAACTGGGATTATAATCAGACTCCACTGACACTGACAGAGCAGTCTGAGACTCTCCAGGCTGGACTGGACTGACTGGACTGTGAGCTGGATTGGTTATTAACTGGGATTATAATCAGACTCCACTGACACTGACAGAGCAGTCTGAGACTCTCCAGGCTGGACTGACTGGACTGTGAGCTGGATTAGTTATTAACTGGGATTATAATCAGACTCCACTGACACTGACAGAGCAGTCTGACACTCTCCAGGCTGGACTGGACTGACTGGACTGTGAGCTGGATTAGTTATTAACTGGGATTATAATCAGACTCCACTGACACTGACAGAGCAGTGTGAGACTCTCCAGGCTGGACTGGACTGACTGGACTGTGAGCTGGATTAGTTATTAACTGGGATTATAATCAGACTCCACTGACACTGACAGAGCAGTCTGAGACTCTCCAGGCTGGACTGACTGGACTGTGAGCTGGATTAGTTATTAACTGGGATTATAATCAGACTCACACTGACACTGACAGAGCAGTCTGAGACTCTCCAGGCTGGACTGGACTGACTGGACTGTGAGCTGGATTAGTTATTAACTGGGATTATAATCAGACTCACACTGACACTGACAGAGCAGTCTGAGACTCTCCAGGCTGGACTGGACTGACTGGACTGTGAGCTGGATTAGTTATTAACTGGGATTATAATCAGACTCCACTGACACTGACAGAGCAGTCTGAGACTCTCCAGGCTGGACTGACTGGAGTGTGAACTGGATTAGTTATTAACTGGGATTATAATCAGACTCCACTGACACTGACAGAGCAGTCTGAGACTCTCCAGGCTGGACTGGACTGACTGGACTGTGAGCTGGATTAGTTATAAACTGGGATTATAATCAGACTCCACTGACACTGACAGAGCAGTCTGAGACTCTCCAGGCTGGACTGGACTGACTGGACTGTGAGCTGGATTAGTTATAAACTGGGATTATAATCAGACTCACACTGACACTGACAGAGCAGTCTGAGACTCTCCAGGCTGGACTGACTGGACTGTGACCTGGATTAATTATTAACTGGGATTATAATCAGACTCACACTGACACTGACAGAGCAGTCTGAGACTCTCCAGGCTGGACTGCACTGACTGGACTGTGAGCTGGATTAGTTATAAACTGGGATTATAATCAGACTCACACTGACACTGACAGAGCAGTCTGAGACTCTCCAGGCTGGACTGACTGGACTGTGAGCTGGATTAGTTATTAACTGGGATTATAATCAGACTCCACTGACACTGACAGAGCAGTCTGAGACTCTCCAGGCTGGACTGGACTGACTGGACTGTGAGCTGGATTAGTTATTAACTGGGATTATAATCAGACTCACACTGACACTGACAGAGCAGTCTGACACTCTCCAGACTGGACTGGACTGACTGGACTGTGAGCTGGATTAGTTATTAACTGGGATTATAATCAGACTCCACTGACACTGACAGAGCAGTCTGAGACTCTCCAGACTGGACTGGACTGACTGGACTGTGAGCTGGATTAATTATTAACTGGGATTAAAATCAGACTCCACTGACAATGACAGAGCAGTCTGAGACTCTCCAGACTGGACTGGACTGACTGGACTGTGAGCTGGATTAGTTATTAACTGGGATTATAATCAGACTCCACTGACACTGACAGAGCAGTCTGAGACTCTCCAGGCTAGGCTGGTCTGACTGGACTGTGAGCCGGATTAGTTATTAACTGGGATTATAATCAGACTCCACTGACACTGACAGAGCAGTCTGAGACTCTCCAGACTGGACTGGACTGACTGGACTGTGAGCTGGATTAATTATTAACTGGGATTATAATCAGACTCCACTGACACTGACAGAGCAGTCTGAGACTCTCCAGACTGGACTGGACTGACTGGACTGTGAGCTGAATTAGTTATTAACTGGGATTATAATCAGACTCCACTGACACTGACAGAGCAGTCTGACACTCTCCAGGCTGGACTGGACTGACTGGACTGTGAGCTGGATTAGTTATTAACTGGGATTATAATCAGACTCCACTGACACTGACAGAGCAGTCTGAGACTCTCCAGGCTGGACTGACTGGACTGTGACCTGGATTAATTATTAACTGAGACTCTGCCCTGACCTCTCTCTCCCTCAGGACGCCTTCAGAGCTTTTCACCCCGAGCCCAACTTAGTGCGCAAGTTCCTCAAGCCACTTCTGATTGGAGAGCTGGCCCCAGGGGAGCCCAATCAGGATCATCAGAAGAGTGTGAGTCCCGCCCAACCCCGCCCCTTAACTGCAGACTCCAATGAGAGCGGGCCTTTCACAGACGCCACACCCCTCACCATGGTTACCTGCTGAGTCCCCGCCTGCCAGCTCATCCTGTTTGTGTTCGCGATAGGCCATGTGACGTGGGCCGGGTCTCGGCGATAACACACGCCACCCCTGTGTGGGCAAGAGGCGAGGAGCGGGGCAGCTCTGTCTGCCTAATTAGAGTCTAATTAGAGTCGTAATCAATGGGTTTGTGACAGTGACACCTGGACTGACACACACGGTCCTGTCTGACAGCCCCCCACCAAGAGAGGGTGCAGTTCACCAGCCTTGCCAGTAAGGCCTGCTGGGAGGGATAAAGGACCCCTGGGAGCCCTCTGAAAACTGGCTGCAGGGCTGCACTGCCACCTAGTGGCCAGTCACCCCCCTGCAGGCCGCTGTGAGGAACTGTCGGACACTGCATCGCGATCACTGCTGTGTCGTGGAGATGAACTCTCTCCCTCTCTCCCTCTTCTCCACCTCTGCCTCCTCTCCCTCACTTCTCTACCTCCCTGCCTCTCCGTCTCCTCTCCTCTCCTTCCCTGTCTCCTCTCTCCTCTCCCTCCCTACCTCCCTGTCTCCTCTCTCCTCTCTCCTCTCCCTCCCTACCTCCCTGTCTCCCCTCTCCTCTCCCTCCCTACCTCCCTGTCTCCTCTCTCCTCTCCCTGCCTCTGTCTCCTCTCTCCTCTCTCTGCCTCTGTCTCCTCTCTCCTCTCCCTCCCTATCTATGTCTCTCTCTCCTCTCCCTCCCTGTCTCCTCTCTCCTCTCCCTCCCTATCTCTGTCTCTTCTCCCTCTCTCCGTCTCCTTTCTCTCTCCCTGCCTCTGTCTCCTCTCTCCTCTCCCTCCCTCTCTGTCTCCTCTCCCTCCCTATCTCTGTCTCTCTCTCCTCTCCCTGTCTCTGTCTCCTCTCTCCTCTCCCTCCCTCCCTGTCTCCTCTCCCTCCCTATCTCTGTCTCTCTCTCCTCTCTCCTCTCCCTGTCTCCTCTCCCTCCCTGCCTCTGTCTCTCTCCTCTCCTCTCCCTCCCTGTCTCCTCTCTCCTCTCCCTGTCTCCTCTCCCTCCCTGCCTCTGTCTCTCTCTCCTCTCCCTCCCTCCCTGTCTCCTCTCTCCTCTCCCTCCCTCCCTGTCTCCTCTCTCTCCTCTCCCTCCCTGCCCCACGCCTCTCTCCCTCCTCCTCTCTGTGCTCCGATCCCGGCCTGCAGGAGGCTGTGCTCCGTGACTTCCGGGCCCTGCGGGAATCAGTGGAGAAGATGGAGCTGTTGCGGGCCGAGCCCTGGTTCTTCTGGCTGTACCTGGGCCACATCATCCTGCTGGAGGCGCTGGCCCTGGCTCTGCTGTGGACGCTGGGCACCGGCTGGCCCCAGACGCTGCTCTGCGCGGTGCTGCTGGCCACCTCCCAGGTACTGAGGGCCAGGGGGCACCAGTCTGCCTCCGGCTCGCCCTCCTCCTCCCCCTCCTGGCTCTCATCTTCCTACCCCTCCTCACTCTCCTCTTCCTCACCCCCCCCCTCCTGACTTTCATCTTCCTCACCCTCCTCACTCTCCTCTTCCTCACTCTCCTCTTCCTCCCCCTCCTCCTCTCCCTCCTGACTCTCCGCTTCCTCACCCTCCTCACTCTCCTATTCCTCACCCTCCTTATCCTCCTCCTCACTCTCCTCTTCCTCACTCTCCTTATCCTCCTCCTCACTCTCCTCTTCCTCCCCCTCCTCCTCTCCCTCCTGACTCTCCTATTCCTCACCCTCCTCATCATGCTCCTCATTCCCCTCATCTTCCTCACCTTCCTCCTCATCCTCCCATTCACTCTCCTCCTCATCTTTCTCCTCATCCTCCTCACTCTTCTCTTCATCCTCCTCCTCCTCACCCTCCTCACTCCCCTCACCCTCCTCACTGTCCTCACCTTCCTCACTCCCCTCACCCTCCTCATCTTCCTTACCCTCCTCGCTGTCCTCACCCTCCTCACCTTCCTCACTCCTCTCACTCCCCTCACCCTCCTCATCTTCCATACCCTCCTCGTCCTCCTCACCCTCCTCATCTTCCTCACCCTCCTCACCGTCCTCACCCTCCTCACTGTCCTCACCTTCCTCAACCTCCTCACCTTCCTCACCCTCCTCCTCGCTGTCCTCACCCTCCTCCTCACTGTCCTCATCCTCCTCACCTTCCTCGCTCTCCTCTCCATCCTCACCTTCCTCACTCCCCTCGCCCTCCTTACTGTCTTCCTCACTGTCCTCACCCTCCTCACCTTCCTTACTCCCCTCGCCCTCCTCACTGTCCTCACCCTCCTCCTCACTGTCCTCACTCCCCTCGCCCTCCTCACTGTCCTCACCCTCCTCCTCACTGTCCTCACCCTCCGCGCCCTCCTCACTGTCCTCACCCTCCTCCTCACTGTCTTCACCCTCCTCACTGTCCTCACCCTCCTCCTCACTGTCCTCACCCTCCTCGCTCTCCTCACCCTCCTCCTTACTGTCCTCACCCTCCTCACTGTCATCACCCTCCTCCTCACTGTCCTCACCCTCCTCACTGTCCTCACCCCCTCCTCACTGTCTTCGCCCTCCTCACCTTCCTCACTCCCCTCGCCCTCCTCACTGTCCTCACCCCCCTTTTCACTGTCCTCACCCTCCTCACCTTTCTCACTCCCCTTGCCCTCCTCACTGTCCTCACCCTCCTCACTGTCCTCACCCCCCTCCTCACTGTCCTCACCCTCCTCACCTTTCTCACTCCCCTTGCCCTCCTCACTGTCCTCACCCTCCTCACTGTCCTCACCCCCCTCCTCACTGTCCTCACCCTCCTCACCTTCCTCACTCCCCTCACCCTCCTCACTGTCCTCACCCTCCTCCTCTCCCCTCTCAGGCGCAGGCCGGCTGGCTGCAGCACGATTTCGGACACCTGTCGGTGTTCAGGTCATCACGCTGGAACCACCTGCTGCACAAGTTCACCATCGGACACCTCAAGGTAACCTGAGTCAGCCCAGACAGTCCTCCAGCCTATCAGTGTGTTTCACTTCCTTCAGACTGAAGCCCTGTCTGTCTGTCCTCAGGGAGCCTCCGCTAACTGGTGGAACCATCGGCATTTTCAGCACCATGCGAAGCCCAACATCTTCAGGAAAGACCCTGATGTCAACATGCTGCACACCTTCGTACTGGGAAAGACCCAGCCTGTGGAGGTCAGACTGACTCACTGACTGACTGACTGACTCACTGACTCACTGATGCATTGACGCACTGATGCACTGATGCACTGATGCACTGACTCACTGTCACTGTCTCACTGTCTCACTGTCTTACTGACTCACTGACTCTCACTGACTCACTGACTCACTGACTCTCACTGACTCTCACTGTCTCACTGTCTCACTGACTCACTGACTCACTGACTCACTGTCTCACTGACTCACTGTCACTGTCTCACTGTCTCACTCTCTCACTGTCTCACTGACTCACTGACTCTCACTGACTCTCACTGACTCACTGACTCACTGACTCACTGACTCACTGTCTCACTGACTCACTGACTCACTGATTCACTGACTCACTGACTCACTGACAGCCTGAGACACTGCCTGAATTACTACCACACTGACTGACTGGTGCAGTAACACACTAACACACTGACACTGTCTTTCTTCCAGTATGGGATTAAGAAACTGAAGTACCTGCCCTACAATCATCAGCACCAGTATTTCTTCCTCAGTGAGTCTTCTTTTGTCTCAATATTTCTCTCCCACATTCTGTGTCCTCTCAGTGCAGTGTTAATGTACTGGAGTGTCCAGTCAGTGTGTCTGTATTAACCCCTCTCTCTCAGTGCAGTGTTAGTGTACTGGAGTGTCCAGTCAGTGTGTCTGTATTAACCCCTCTCTCTCTCAGTGCAGTGTTAATGTACTGGAGTGTCCAGTCAGTGTGTCTGTATTAACCTCTCTCTCTCTCTGTACAGTTGGACCCCCCCTGCTCATCCCAGTGTACTTCCACATCCAGATAATTCAGACCATGATCTCCCGTCGTGACTGGGTGGTGAGTGTCCTGATTGCAACTTCTCCCTAGTTATTTGAATTGCAATGAATGTATATGGATCAGGGTCCTGCCCTGTCCAGCCCTCTCCAGCCCTCTCCTGCCCTTTCCTGCCCTCTCCAGCCCCCTTCAGCCTTGTCCAGCTCTGTCCAGCCCTGCCCTGCCCTGCCCTGCACTCTCCAGCCTTCTCCAACCTTGTCAAGCTCTGTCCAGCCCTGTCCTGCCCTGTCCAGCTCTGTCCACCCCTCTCCATCCCTTTCCATCCCTTTCCATCCCTGTCCAGCCCTGCCCAGCTCTGTCCAGCCCTGTCCTGACCTGTTCAGCTCTGTCCAGTCCAGCCCTGTCCAGCCCTCTTGAGCCCTGTCCTGTCCTGCCCTCTCCAACCTTGTCGAGCTCTGTCCTGCCCTGTCCTGCCCTGTCCAGCCCTTTCCTGACCTGTCCAGCCCTGTCCTGACCTGTCCAGTCCAACCCTGACCTGCCCTGACCTGTCCAGCCCTCTCTAGTCCAGCCCTGTCCTGCCTTGCCCTGCCTTGCCCTGTCATGCCCTGTCCAGCCCTGTCCTGACCTGTCCTGCCTTGCCATGCCTTGCCCTGCCTTGCCCTGTACTGCCCTGTACTGCCCTCCAGTCTTCTCAATCCCTGTCCAGCCCTCTCCAGCCCTGACTTGCCCTGTCCTGCCCTGACCTACCCTCTCCAGCCCTGTCATGCCCTCTCCAGCCTTGTCCTGACCTGCCCTGTCCAGCCTTGTGCTGCCCTGTCCTGCCCTGTCCTGCCCTGACCTGCCCTGCCCTGACCTACCCTCTCCAGCCCTGTCATGCCCTCTTCAGCCTTGTCCTGACCTGCCCTGTCCAGCCTTGTGCTGCCCTGTCCTGCCCTGTCCTGCCCTGCCCTGCCCTGACCTACCCTCTCCAGCCCTGTCATGCCCTCTCCAGCCTTGTCCTGACCTGCCCTGTCCAGCCTTGTGCTGCTCTGTCCTGTCCTGACCTGTCCTGCCCTGCCCTGCCCTGACCTACCCTCTCCAGCCCTGTCATGCCCTCTCCAGCCTTGTCCTGCCTGCCCTGTCCAGCCTTGTGCTGCTCTGTCCTGCCCTGCCCTGCCCTGCCCTACCCTCTCCAGCCCTGTTCTGCCCTCTCCAGTCCTGTCCAGCACTGACCTGTCTGTCTTCTCTTCTCTCAGGACCTGCTGTGGTCTCTCACCTACTACCTGCGCTACTTCCTGTGCTACGTGCCTCTGTTCGGTGGCTGGGGTTCCATCGCACTCATCAGCTTCGTCAGGTGAGGTGACACTGTGTGTCAGTGTGTGTGTGAGAGACACACTGCGGGCTTCACAGTGTCAGTGTGTGTGTGTGAGAGACACACTGCGGGCTTCACAGTGTCAGTGTGTGTGAGAGAGACACACTGCGGGCTTCACAGTGTCAGTGTGTGTGAGAGAGAGACACACTGCGGGCTTCACAGTGTCAGTGTGTGTGAGAGAGACACACTGCGGGCTTCACAGTGTCAGTGTGTGTGTGTGAGAGACACACTGCGGGCTTCACAGTGTCAGTGTGTGTGTGTGAGAGACACACTGCGGGCTTCACAGTGTCAGTGTGTGTGAGAGAGACACACTGCGGGCTTCACAGTGTCAGTGTGTGAGAGAGAGACACACTGCGGGCTTCACAGTGTCAGTGTGTGTGTGAGACACACTGCGGGCTTCACAGTGTCAGTGTGTGTGTGAGAGACACACTGCGGGCTTCACAGTGTCAGTGTGTGTGTGTGAGAGACACACTGCGGGCTTCACAGTGTCAGTGTGTGTGAGAGAGACACACTGCGGGCTTCACAGTGTCAGTGTGTGTGTGAGAGACACACTGCGGGCTTCACAGTGTCAGTGTGTGTGTGAGAGACACACTGCGGGCTTCACAGTGTCAGTGTGTGTGTGAGAGAGACACACTGCGGGCTTCACAGTGTCAGTGTGTGTGTGAGAGAGACACTGCGGGCTTCACAGTGTCAGTGTGTGTGTGAGAGACACACTGCGGGCTTCACAGTGTCAGTGTGTGTGTGAGAGAGACACACTGCGGGCTTCACAGTGTCAGTGTGTGTGTGTGAGAGACACACTGCGGGCTTCACAGTGTCAGTGTGTGTGAGAGAGACACACTGCGGGCTTCACAGTGTCAGTGTGTGTGTGAGAGACACACTGCGGGCTTCACAGTGTCAGTGTGTGAGAGAGAGACACACTGCGGGCTTCACAGTGTCAGTGTGTGTGTGAGAGACACACTGCGGGCTTCACAGTGTCAGTGTGTGAGAGAGAGACACACTGCGGGCTTCACAGTGTCAGTGTGTGTGTGTGAGAGACACACTGCGGGCTTCACAGTGTCAGTGTGTGTGTGAGAGAGACACACTGCGGGCTTCACAGTGTCAGTGTGTGTGTGAGAGAGACACACTGCGGGCTTCACAGTGTCAGTGTGTGTGTGAGAGAGACACACTGCGGGCTTCACAGTGTCAGTGTGTGTGTGAGAGACACACTGCGGGCTTCACAGGGTCAGTGTGTGTGAGAGAGACACACTGCGGGCTTCACAGTGTCAGTGTGTGTGTGAGAGACACACTGCGGGCTTCACAGTGTCAGTGTGTGTGTGTGAGAGACACACTGCGGGCTTCACAGTGTCAGTGTGTGTGTGAGAGACACACTGTGGGCTTCACAGTGTCAGTGTGTGTGTGAGAGAGACACACTGCGGGCTTCACAGTGTCAGTGTGTGTGTGAGAGACACACTGCGGGCTTCACAGTGTCAGTGTGTGTGTGAGAGACACACTGCGGGCTTCACAGTGTCAGTGTGTGTGAGAGACACACTGCGGGCTTCACAGTGTCAGTGTGTGTGTGAGAGAGACACACTGCGGGCTTCACAGTGTCAGTGTGTGTGAGAGAGACACACTGCGGGCTTCACAGGGTCAGTGTGTGTGTGAGAGACACACTGCGGGCTTCACAGTGTCAGTGTGTGTGTGAGAGAGACACACTGCGGGCTTCACAGTGTCAGTGTGTGTGAGAGACACACTGCGGGCTTCACAGTGTCAGTGTGTGTGTGAGAGACACACTGCGGGCTTCACAGTGTCAGTGTGTGTGTGAGAGACACACTGCGGGCTTCACAGTGTCAGTGTGTGTGTGAGAGAGACACACTGCGGGCTTCACAGTGTCAGTGTGTGTGTGTGAGAGACACACTGCGGGCTTCACAGTGTCAGTGTGTGTGAGAGAGACACACTGCGGGCTTCACAGTGTCAGTGTGTGTGAGAGACACACTGCGGGCTTCACAGTGTCAGTGTGTGTGTGAGAGACACACTGCGGGCTTCACAGGGTCAGTGTGTGTGTGAGAGACACACTGCGGGCTTCACAGTGTCAGTGTGTGTGTGAGAGACACACTGCGGGCTTCACAGTGTCAGTGTGTGTGTGAGAGAGACACACTGCGGGCTTCACAGTGTCAGTGTGTGTGTGAGAGACACACTGCGGGCTTCACAGTGTCAGTGTGTGTGTGTGAGAGAGACACACTGCGGGCTTCACAGGGTCAGTGTGTGTGTGAGAGAGACACACTGCGGGCTTCACAGTGTCAGTGTGTGTGTGAGAGAGACACACTGCGGGCTTCACAGTGTCAGTGTGTGTGTGAGAGACACACTGCGGGCTTCACAGGGTCAGTGTGTGTGTGAGAGAGACACACTGCGGGCTTCACAGTGTCAGTGTGTGTGTGAGAGAGACACACTGCGGGCTTCACAGTGTCAGTGTGTGTGAGAGAGAGACACACTGCGGGCTTCACAGTGTCAGTGTGTGTGAGAGAGACACACTGCGGGCTTCACAGTGTCAGTGTGTGTGTGTGAGAGACACACTGTGGGCTTCACAGTGTCAGTGTGTGTGTGAGAGACACACTGCGGGCTTCACAGGGTCAGTGTGTGTGTGTGAGAGACACACTGCGGGCTTCACAGTGTCAGTGTGTGTGTGAGAGAGACACACTGCGGGCTTCACAGTGTCAGTGTGTGTGTGAGAGAGACACACTGCGGGCTTCACATTGTCAGTGTGTGTGTGAGAGACACACTGCGGGCTTCACAGGGTCAGTGTGTGTGTGAGAGAGACACACTGCGGGCTTCACAGTGTCAGTGTGTGTGTGAGAGACACACTGCGGGCTTCACAGTGTCAGTGTGTGTGTGTGAGAGACACACTGCGGGCTTCACAGTGTCAGTGTGTGTGTGAGAGAGACACACTGTGGGCTTCACAGTGTCAGTGTGTGTGTGAGAGAGACACTGCGGGCTTCACATTGTCAGTGTGTGTGTGAGAGACACACTGCGGGCTTCACAGTGTCAGTGTGTGTGTGAGAGACACACTGCGGGCTTCACATTGTCAGTGTGTGTGTGAGAGACACACTGCGGGCTTCACAGTGTCAGTGTGTGTGTGAGAGAGACACTGCGGGCTTCACAGTGTCAGTGTGTGTGTGAGAGAGACACACTGCGGGCTTCACAGTGTCAGTGTGTGTGTGAGAGAGACACACTGCGGGCTTCACAGTGTCAGTGTGTGTGTGAGAGACACACTGCGGGCTTCACAGGGTCAGTGTGTGTGAGAGAGACACACTGCGGGCTTCACAGTGTCAGTGTGTGTGTGAGAGACACACTGCGGGCTTCACAGTGTCAGTGTGTGTGTGTGAGAGACACACTGCGGGCTTCACAGTGTCAGTGTGTGTGTGAGAGACACACTGTGGGCTTCACAGTGTCAGTGTGTGTGAGAGAGACACACTGCGGGCTTCACAGTGTCAGTGTGTGTGTGAGAGACACACTGCGGGCTTCACAGTGTCAGTGTGTGTGAGAGAGACACACTGCGGGCTTCACAGTGTCAGTGTGTGTGTGAGAGAGACACACTGCGGGCTTCACAGTGTCAGTGTGTGTGTGAGAGACACACTGCGGGCTTCACAGTGTCAGTGTGTGTGTGAGAGAGACACTGCGGGCTTCACAGTGTCAGTGTGTGTGTGAGAGACACACTGCGGGCTTCACAGGGTCAGTGTGTGTGTGAGAGACACACTGCGGGCTTCACAGTGTCAGTGTGTGTGAGAGAGACACACTGCGGGCTTCACATTGTCAGTGTGTGTGTGAGAGACACACTGCGGGCTTCACAGTGTCAGTGTGTGTGTGAGAGACACACTGCGGGCTTCACAGTGTCAGTGTGTGTGTGAGAGAGACACACTGCGGGCTTCACAGTGTCAGTGTGTGAGTGTGAGAGACACACTGCGGGCTTCACAGTGTCAGTGTGTGTGTGAGAGAGACACTGCGGGCTTCACAGTGTCAGTGTGTGTGAGAGAGACACACTGCGGGCTTCACAGTGTCAGTGTGTGTGTGAGAGACACACTGCGGGCTTCACAGTGTCAGTGTGTGTGTGAGAGAGACACACTGCGGGCTTCACAGTGTCAGTGTGTGAGTGTGAGAGACACACTGCGGGCTTCACAGTGTCAGTGTGTGTGTGAGAGACACACTGCGGGCTTCACAGTGTCAGTGTGTGTGTGAGAGAGACACACTGCGGGCTTCACAGTGTCAGTGTGTGTGTGAGAGACACACTGCGGGCTTCACAGGGTCAGTGTGTGTGAGAGAGACACACTGCGGGCTTCACAGTGTCAGTGTGTGTGTGAGAGAGACACACTGCGGGCTTCACAGTGTCAGTGTGTGTGTGAGAGACACACTGTGGGCTTCACAGTGTCAGTGTGTGTGTGAGAGACACACTGCGGGCTTCACAGTGTCAGTGTGTGTGTGAGAGACACACTGCGGGCTTCACAGTGTCAGTGTGTGTGTGAGAGAGACACACTGCGGGCTTCACAGTGTCAGTGTGTGTGTGAGAGACACACTGCGGGCTTCACAGGGTCAGTGTGTGTGTGAGAGAGACACACTGCGGGCTTCACAGTGTCAGTGTGTGTGTGAGAGAGACACACTGCGGGCTTCACAGTGTCAGTGTGTGTGTGAGAGAGACACACTGCGGGCTTCACAGTGTCAGTGTGTGTGAGAGAGACACACTGCGGGCTTCACAGTGTCAGTGTGTGTGAGAGAGACACACTGCGGGCTTCACAGTGTCAGTGTGTGTGTGAGAGAGACACACTGCGGGCTTCACAGTGTCAGTGTGTGTGTGAGAGAGACACACTGCGGGCTTCACAGTGTCAGTGTGTGTGTGAGAGACACACTGTGGGCAGGGTCAGTGTGTAGGGTAGGGGTCAGTGTGTAGGGTCAGGGTCAGTGTGCAGGGGTCAGGGTCAGTGTGTAGGGTTGGGGTCAGGGTCAGTGTGTAGGGTTGGGGTCAGTGTGTTGCTTTGGGGTCATTGTGTAGGGTCAGTGTGTAGTGTCAGGGTCAGTGTGTAGGGGTCAGTGTGTAGTGTCAGGGTCAGTGTGTAGGGTCAGGTCAGTGTGTAGGGGTCAGTGTGTAGTGTCAGGGCAGTGTGTGTCAGCTGCTCAGCCTCTCTGATTATCACTGGGCTATAATAATAATAATAATAATAATAATAATAATAATAATAATAATTGCTTACACTTATATAGCGCTTTTTCTGGACACTCCACTCAAAGCGCTTTACAGGTAATGGGGATCCCCTCCACCACCACCAATGTGCAGCCCCACCTGTATGATGCGACAGCAGCCATAGTGCGCCAGAACGCTCACCACACACCAGCTCTCAGTGGGGAGGAGAGCAGAGTAATGAAGCCAATTCATAGAGGGGGATTATTAGGAGGCCATGATTGGTAAGGGCCAATGGGAAATTTGTCCAGGACGCTGGGGTTACACCCCTACTCTTTTCGAGAAGCGCCCTGGGATTTTTAATGACAGCAGAGAGTCAGGACCTCGGTTTTACGTCTCATCCGAAGGACAGCGCCTGTTTACAGTATAGTGTCCCCGTCACTATACTGGGGCAATAGGACCCACATGGACCACAGGGTGAGCGCCCCCTGCTGGCCTCATTCACACCTCTTCCAGCAGCAACCTTAGTTTTTCCCAGGAGGTCTCCCATCTCCCAGGTACTGACCAGGCTGCTGAGCTTCAGTGGGCTGCCAGTTGTGAGTTGCAGGGTGATATGGCTGCTGACATAACCCATGACCCCCCTCCACCACAACCTGGATCCCCTTAACACTGGAGTGTTAATCTGTATGTGGACTGAGAGTGTGAAGGAGGGAGAGAGTGAGGGGGGGACAGGATGAACACAGTGTTGATTCACAAATGAACGCTTCAGTAGTGTTGTGGAATGATCAGCGTGTGACTCCTCTCCTCAGGTTCCTGGAGAGTCACTGGTTTGTCTGGGTGACTCAGATGAACCACATCCCCATGGACATCGATTACGAGAAGCACCAGGACTGGCTGAGCATGCAGGTACAGACTGTCCTCTGAACACACTGAACATACTGCCCTGTCTTCTGAACACACTGCCCAGTCTTCTGAACACACTGAACACAGGACTGTCCTCTGAACACACTGCCCCATCCTCTGAACACACTGAACACACTGCCCCGTCCTCTGAACATACTGAAAACACAACCTCATCCCCTGAACACACTCAACACAGGACTGTCCTCTGAACACAATGTACACACTGCCCCATCCCATGAACATACTGAACAAACTGCCCCATCCTCTGAACACACTGCCTTATCCCCTGAACACACTCAACACTGTCCTCTGAACACAATGAACACACTGCCCCATCCCCTGAGCACACTGCACTGTGCGCTGAACACCCCAGCGCTCAGGGATGTGTGTGCAGAGTCGTGACCCCTGTCTGCCTGTGTGTCTCAGCTGGCCGCCACCTGTAACATAGAGCAGTCCTTCTTCAACGACTGGTTCAGCGGACACCTCAACTTCCAGATCGAGCACCAGTGAGTAGCCCTGAGCACACAGCCTGCGCTCTGAGCGCAGTGAGAACTGGACTCTCAGACAGTCCGCGCGGTCCGCGTGGGCCTGACTCCCGTCTCTGTGTCCCCAGCCTGTTCCCCACCATGCCCAGGCACAACTACTGGAAGGTGGCGCCGCTGGTGCGGGCTCTGTGCCACAAGCACGGGGTGCCCTACCGTGTCAAGGGGCTGTGGCAGGGCTTCACCGACATCGTCAGGTAAGACCTGCTGCAAGACATGCCTGAACACAACACCACACGGCAGCATGAGCTGGAACACGCCGAGAAACTCCTGAACACAACAACACACACCAGCATGAGCTGGAACACGCCGAGAAACTCCTGAACACAACAACACACACCAGCATGAGCTGGAACACGCCCAGACACTCCTGAACACAACAACGCAAACCAGCATGAGCTGGAACACACCGACACCCCTGAACACATCACCACACACCAGCATAAGCTGGAACTCGCCGAGACACTCCTGAACACATCACCACACACCAGCATGAGCTGGAACACGCCTAGACACTCCTGAACACAACAACACACATCAGCATGAGCTGGAACATGCTAAACACACACCTGAACACGTTACTAGCGTGTGTATTAAGCCTTCTGTCCCTGTCTGTGTATTTAGCTCCCTCTCTCTTCCTCACAGCTCCCTGAAGAAGTCTGGAGATCTGTGGCTGGATGCCTACCTCCACAAATAGGCTGCTGCCCCTGTCTGTCCGTCCTGCCCGAAGTGACCTATCACCCAGCCAATCAACTCATCTGCCACTGCGGTCATTTCATTGATCTGCACCCCTGATACTGCTGTCTTCACATTTGTCAATCTGCATTTCTTTGTCCTCTTCTCTGGTTGTTGCTGAACCCAGAGAGGGAGAACAAGAAAGTCTAACCGCTAAGACGAGAGAATGAAGAAAATCAGAGAGAGAGACAGGGGGAGAGAGACAGGAGAGAGAGACAGGGAGACAGAAGGAGGGAGGGAGAGAGACAGTGAGAGAAAGACAGCAGGAGAGAGTGACAAATGGATGAAACTCAGAGTGTTTAATAGAGAAGCCACCCAGATTGATGGAGAGAAGAAGAGAGAAGGAAAGGGCAAAAAAATGTCGCCAGATCCCCATTACAGAGAACATCAGCTGTTGAAGACAGTGATTAGCCCAGCAGGTCACACTCCAGTTTGCTCGGGCAGTGAAATTGGCCAGTTTCTCCTTTCTCTGTTCCGCTGTTTTCAGCCTCTGATCCAGATGACTAGTTGAGTCCTCTGTACTTCCTGTCACATGTACCAGGAGATGGACTATGATTGGCCAGTCCGTGTCCTCAACGGGAACCAGGAAACAATTCTGCCTTTTTGGGCCTAGGGACCATGTAGGAGTACTTGAATGTATTAATACTAGAACTAATTTAATTAATTTAACAATAAGCAAGTGTGTGTTTGTGTTTTTATATATCTTCTTTAATCCTCTCTGATCTCAGAGACACTGCAGGCCTGAGCAGCTCTGGAAGGAACAAACACTTTGTGTCAAGATGTCCATCTGCACTCTGGCCTCTGTCCAGGGGTCACAGTTCCACCAGCCCACTCATCCGTGGGTAGTGAGAGCAGTGCAGAGAGGGAGCGCTGACCAGGGGCTGGATAGGGCCTTGAGCAGACAGCTCCTCAGACAGAGCTCAGGGTCCAGAGCCGACAGCTCCTCAGACAGAGCTCAGGGTCCAGAGCCAACAGCTCCTCAGAGCTCGGGTCCAGAGCAGACAGCTCCTCAGACAGAGCTCAGGGTCCAGAGAAGACAGCTCCTCAGACAGAGCTCAGGGTCCAGAGCAGACAGCTCTTCAGACAGAGCTCAGGGTCCAGAGCAGACAGCTCCTCAGACAGAGCTCAGGGTCCAGAGCCGACAGCTCCTCAGACAGAGCTCAGGGTCCAGAGCAGACAGCTCCTCAGACAGAGCTCAGGGTCCAGAGAAGACAGCTCCTCAGACAGAGCTCAGGGTCCAGAGCAGGAAAGCTCCTCAAGACAGAGCTCAGGGCCCAGAGCAGACAGCTCCTCAGACAGAGCTCAGGGTCCAGAGAAGACAGCTCCTCAAGACAGAGCTCAGGGTCCAGAGCAGACAGCTCCTCAGACAGAGCTCAGGGTCCAGAGCAGACAGCTCCTCAGACAGAACTCAGAGTGCAGAGCAGACAGGTTCTCAGACAGAGCTCAGGGTCCAGAGCAGACAGCTCATCAGACAAGAGCTCAGGGTCAAGACCAGACAACTCCTCAGACAGAGCTCAGGGTCCAGAGAAGACAGCTCCTCAGACAGAGCTCAGGGTCCAGAGCAGACAGCTCCTCAGACAGAGCTCAGGGTTCAGAGAAGACAGCTCCTCAGACAGAGCTCAGAGTCAAGAGGGACAGGTTCTTTTATGATGGTGCTGTTTTCGACAGACACTGGACAAGAACCAAGCCCCCCTGACAACCCTGCTGAAGTCCAATAAACTTTCAGATGAGACCCTGGTGTACTTGTTTCTTTTGCACAGAGCAACTGGGTTTATGAGCCTCTTCCCTACAAGAGGAGAGTCAATACAACACTCTGCACACGCTAAACTGCAAGGCCTTCATGACCCGAGCAGTGTCAGTCATCAGCTCTCCCTTGAGCTGTGACAGGAGACCCTGCATTGTATTATTATTATTGAGAGACAGGCTCACTATTCCTGAAGCTGGGATAGGACATCACACTGTATTATTATTACTGAGGGACAGGTTCACTGTCTGTTCCTCAGGCTGGGACAGGAGATCACACACTGTATTATTGTTGTAATTATTGAGAGAAAGGCTCACTGTTCCTCAGGCTGGGACTGGAGATCACACACTGTATTATTATTATTGAGAGACAGGCTCACTGTTCCTCAGGCTGGGACTGGAGATCACACACTGTATTATCATTATTGAGAGACAGACTCACTGTCTGTTCCTCAGGCTGGGACAGGAGATCACACACTGTGTTATTATTATTGAGAGACAGACTCACTGTCATTAAATATTTAAATATTGACAGGAGATCACATGCTGGGCTGCCAGTTTGAGTTCCCTCCTCTCCCAGTAGGATCGGGACTTGTTGTGATTCTGGCAGGTGTGGAAATTCTGGGACTAGATTTCTGAGTTTGGGGAAGAATGTTTCTCTTATCCCAGAATATTTGTCACAGTGTAGTAGGAAGTGCACCTCTGACACCGGGAGCACATCCTGTCCTCTCTGGGCAGCCAGGTCTACCTGTGTCGCCCAGTTTCTATGGCCAGACTGTGGTCACTGAGCCTGTACTTCGTCAGGGTCTGTTTCTTATCATGGTCAAATATTCGGCTAGTGTGTATTGTCTGTTTAGGGTTCTGTAGCATTCCAGTTTATGTTGTGTTTGTGTCCCAGTGTGTGAGATATTGCTGTTTGATCTGTGCTGTGATGTGGTTGAGTCTGAGTTGTGGTGCTCTAGCAGTGCTGTCCTGATGCTGGTTAGTGTCGGTGTGGCTCAGGTCAGTGAGCCTCAGGACCAGCTGGCTCAGGGGGCTCTGTTTTGGGCTCAGCTCTTGGCTCAGCAGGGCTTTGTGGTGGTAGGAATTTTGGTCACAGTTTTTTAGGTGTAGCCAATACTTTAATACTCTCTCTCCCTCCCTCTCCCTCTCCTCTCTCAGTCCACATACAGATTAACACTCCAGTGTTAAGGGGATCCAGGTTGTGGTGGAGGGGGGTCATGGGTTATAACCCAGTGATAATCAGAGAGGCTGAGCAACTGACACACACTGACCCTGACACTACACACTGATCCCTACACACTGACCCCTACACACTGACCCTGACCCCTACAAACTGACCCCTACACACTGACCCTGACCCTAAATACATATTGGCAACTGATACACAAAACTTCACAAGGGGAAGGATAAAAATAATACTAATAAATGAGACAAACCGCAGCAGTCGTATTAACACTGGGGTGGCATCAGTCTGGCCGTTGGCAAGCAGAGCCTGGAGCTGAAAGACAGCTCTCAGTTCCGCTGCAGAAGCACACCTGTGAGATCAAAGACAGCCAGCGAAGACTCAAGGTCAGAACGTCCACCCCTCCTCCTCCTCCTTCTCTTCATCCCTCTCCAGGTGATCGGCACCCTGGGTCCCAGCCAATCAGATTGGCCCTGCAGAGCAGGCAGGTACATCACAAATGCACCTGGAAACCCCAGAGGCACAGATAAGAAGATGCTGGACATTCCAGTATATAACCCTCTCCAAGCGAAGACACACAGACTGAGCCCCAGCGCTCTGCGAGAGACACATCTGGACACTCCTCTCCTCTCAGCCGGTATATAACCCCTCTCCGAGCGAAGACACACGGACTGAGCCCCAGCGCTCTGCGAGAGACACATCTGGACACTCCTCTCCTCTCAGCCGGTATATAACCCCTCTCCGAGCAGCGAGACACACGGACTGAGCCCCAGCGCTCTGCGAGAGACACTGCTGGACACTCCTCTCCTCTCAGCCGGTATATAACCCCTCTCCGAGCGAAGACACACGGACTGAGCCCCAGCGCTCTGCGATAGACACATCTGGACACTCCTCTCCTCTCAGCCGGTATATAACCCCTCTCCGAGCAGCGAGACACACGGACTGAGCCCCAGCGCTCTGCGAGAGACACATCTGGACACTCCTCTCCTCTCAGCCGGTATATAACCCCTCTCCGAGCAGCGAGACACACGGACTGAGCCCCAGCGCTCTGCGAGAGACACATCTGGACACTCCTCTCCTCTCAGCCGGTATATAACCCTCTCCGAGCAGCGAGACACACGGACTGAGCCCCAGCGCTCTGCGAGAGACACATCTGGACACTCCTCTCCTCTCAGCCGGTATATAACCCTCTCCGAGCAGCGAGACACACGGACTGAGCCCCAGCGCTCTGCGAGAGACACATCTGGACACTCCTCTCCTCTCAGCCGGTATATAACCCCTCTCCGAGCAGCGAGACACACGGACTGAGCCCCAGCGCTCTGCGAGAGACACATCTGGACACTCCTCTCCTCTCAGCCGGTATATAACCCTCTCCGAGCAGCGAGACACACGGACTGAGCCCCAGCGCTCTGCGAGAGACGCTGCTGGACACTGCAGAGATGGTAAGAGCAACTCGGCAGACCGCTGACAGTGCTGCAGGAGCACGGGCTCGCACTTCTCCTGCCTCATCAACAGCCCTTTCTTTTCAGATCTTCCTTGTGCTTCTCATCCTGAGGCTTGCGGTGACCTTTGACCTGCCACTTCCTGCTGCCGTGGACATACCCTCACACTTGCCTCCAGGTCAGCTGACACACCCAGAGGCCTCTGATTGGTCACATGTCTCCTGTCCGTGCTCTAGTGTCGCAGTGTTAAAGCGGATATGCGGTTGTGTCTCCAGCAGGGGGCGCGAGACCGGGGAGCCACTTTGTGGCCGAGGCCCTCAGGAGAGCTGGAGAACTGATAGACGCTGCATACACTCACACTGGCGAGAGGTGAGAGACAGCTGGAGAACTGAGAGACACTGGGCACACTTACACTGGCGAGAGCATTATTGAAAGACAGGCTCATTGTTCCTCAGGCTGAGACACACTGTATTATTATTATTGAGAGACGGGCTCACTGTCTGTTCCTCAGGCTGTGACAGGAGATCACACACTGTATTATTATTATTGAGAGACAGGCTCACTGTCTGTTCCTCAGGCTGGTACAGGAGATCACACACTGTATTATTATTATTGAGAGACAGGCTCACTGTTCCTCAGGTTGGGACAAGAGATCACACACTGTATTATTATTGAGAGACAGGTTCACTGTCTGTTCCTCAGGCTGGGACAGGAGATCACACACTGTATTATTATTGAGAGACATGCTCACTTTTCCTCAGGCTGGGACAGGAGATCACACACTATTATTATTGAGAGACAGGCTGTGTGTTCCTCAGGTTGTGACAGGAGATCACAGACCGATCTCTCAATAATAATACAGTGTGTGATCTCCTGTCCCAGCCTGAGGAACAGACAGTGAACCTGTCTCAATATTATTGAGAGACAGGTTCACTGTCTGTTCCTCAGGCTGGGACAGGAGATCACACACTGTATAATTATTATTGAGAGACAGGCTCACCGTCTGTTCCTCAGGCTGGGACAGGAGATCACACACACTGTATTATTATTATTGAGATACAGGCTCACTGTTCCTCAGGCTGGGACAGAGATCACACTGTATTATTATTATTGAGAGACAGGCTCAATGTTCCTCAGGCTGTGAGGAGATCATACACTGTATTATTATTATTATTATTATTATTATTATTATTATTATTATTATTATTGAGAGACAGGCTCGCTGTTCCTCAGGCTGGAACAGGAGATCACACGCTTTTATTATTATTGAGAGACAGGCTCACTGTTCCTCAGGCTGTGACAGATCACACACTGTATTATTATTATTGAGAGACAGGCTCACTGTCTGTTCCTCAGGCTGGGACAGGAGATCACACACTGTATTATTATTATTGAGAGACAGGCTCACTGTCTGTTCCTCAGGCTGGGACAGGAGATCACACACTCTCTTATTATTATTGAGAGACAGGCTCACTGTTCCTCAGGCTGGGACAGGAGATCACACACTGTATGAATTAAATCCTGGTACTGTGTCTCCCTCTCAGGATGAAAGTGTCTCTGACCCAGGGCTCAGTCCAGCCCAGCGACCTGCTGTCCCTGTTCAAGCAACCGGGCCCGGAGACACAGGCCCAGGTGCAGGCAGCCGAGTTCCTGGAGAACACTGTGGAGCTGATCCGGGAGATGGTGTACACACAGGGTCTGCAGGCGTCCAACCTGACCCACATCTCCGGTACTGGCAGTGCTATCCAGTGTGGAGCTACCCCTCCACCTCCATTACTGCCCTTGATCCCCTCTCTCTCCCCATTCCCCCCCCCTCCCTCTCTCCAGCAGTGTGGGGGCCCTGTTCCCCCTCTCTCCCTCTCTCCAGCAGTGTGGGGGCCCTGTTCCCCCCCTCTCTCTCTCTCTCCAGCAGTGTGGGGGCCCTGTTCCCCCTCTCTCTCTCTCTCTCCAGCAGTGTGGGGGCCCTGTTCCCCCTCTCTCTCTCTCTCTCCAGCAGTGTGGGGGCCCTGTTCCTCCCCCCTCTCTCTCTCCAGCAGTGTGGTGGCCCTGTTCCCCCTCCCTCTCTCCAGCAGTGTGGGGGCCCCGTTCCCCCTCTCTCTCTCCAGCAGTGTGGGGGCTCTGTTCCCCCTCTCTCTCTCCAGCAGTGTGGGGGCTCTGTTCCCCCTCCCTCTCCCCAGCAGTGTGGGGGCCCCGTTCCCCCTCTCAATTCAATTCAGCTCAAGGTGCTTCATTAGCATGACCGATGGGTACAATCAGTGTTGCCAAAGCAAATAAAAATAATAAAATTAACATGGAACAAAAAAATAAATAAAAGTAAAATTAAATCTACAGACATTTACAAAGACATATTATAAAATACTGACATATACTGTAGGCGGCTGGAGCATTATTGGGAGACAGGCTCACTGTTCCTCAGGCTGTGACAGGAGATCACATACTGGGCTGCCAGTTCAACTGAGTTCCCTCCTCCCTCTCCCAGTAGGATTGGGACCCGTTGTGATTCTGGCAGGTGTGGGAACTCTGGGACTAGATTTCTGAATTTAAGGAAGAATGTTTCTCTAATCCCAGAGTGTCTGTCACAGTGCAGTAGGAAGTGCACCTCTGTCTCTATTTCTCCCCGCTGGCAGTGGGAGCACAGCCTGTCCCCTCTGGGCAGCCAGGTCTGCCTGTGTCGCCCAGTTTCTATGGCCAGGCTGTGGTCAGTGAGCCTGTACTTCATCAGGGTCTGTTTCTTATCTTGGTCAAATATTCGGCTAGTGTGTATTGTCTGTTTAGGGTTCTGTAGCATTCCAGTTTATGTTGTGTTTGTGTGTGTGTATCCCAGTGTGTGAGATATTGCTGTTTGATCTGTGCTGTGATGTGGTTGAGTCTGAGTTGTGGTGCTCTAGCAGTGCTGTCCTGATGCTGGTTAGTGTCGGTGTGGCTCAGGTCAGTGAGCCTCAGGACCAGCTCTCTCTCTCTCCAGCAGTGTGGGCCCTGTTCTCAGTGCAGTAGTAACCTGTTGGTTCTTCTCTCAGAGATGCTCAGTACCCAAGACATGGAGACAGTTGCCGAGGCAACAGGCTGCTTGTCCGAGCTCCAGCCCCTGCAGTGCGAGACAGACTGTCTCTCAGACCGGTACCGCTCCATCACAGGAGAGTGCAACAACAGGTACACAACTACACAACTCAGACTGGTTTCGCTCCATCACAGGAGAGTGCAACAACAGGTCCACAACTGCACAGCTACACAACTCAGACCCGTACCACTCCATCACAGGAGAGTGCAACAATAGGTACACAACGGCACAACTCAGACCGCTACCACTACATCACAGGAGAGTGCAACAACAGGTACACAACTGCACAACTCAGACTGGTACTCAGCACTTTCAAACACACTGCTTACTGCAGTGACCATCAACAGAAAGTGTGGTGATACTGGATTCTTCAGCCACATGAAATTCCAGGACTTGTCTTAAAGCAAAACGAACCAACTCCTCACTCTTGGGTCCACGTTTAGTACTTCTCCGGGCAGTGCAACTGTACCTGGACAGCAGGACAGCTCTTCAGCCCCAGGAAACACCACTCACACAAGTACAGCAGCAGCAGAAGCAGCTCATAGTCACCACCAAGCAGCTAGCAGGCAGCCACATCCTCCATATTCGGCTTATACAGGCTGGCCAGGGCACACAGATGATTCCTGATCTCTTGATGGCAGATACAGCCTTTTCAGGTGGAAGCCATCTTGAAACTATCTTGATCAGTCTGGTGAGCCATCTTGGTAGGGACATACTACCAGAAACTGGAAGAGTTGGTTTTTAGAGTAAAATAACCCTGTCCCTTTCCCTGGTGACATCAGAAGTTATAGAGATGAAGAACATGTACAGCTGTGTATCTACACAGCTACACAACAGTACAACAGCTGCACAATTACCCTTGTATATTTTTCCCTAGTATCATACCCTTGAATATGAATTGCAACAATACTAATTACAATCAGTAGCATCAGTCCTACAATTATCATCTCATGAGTACTACATAAGTATTAAAATTGCTGCTATAATCTTGATGCTGTTATTACATTTTTAGTGCAATTCCAGTTGTATTCATGAACTTGACACTATTAATAATGGAAGTATTAACAGGAGTAATATTGTTAAAATTGTTTATCAATATTCTAGCAGTAACGGCAATGATCATGGCCTCGCCTTGTTTGATCAATGCTATTGACAGTGTGATAATTAATATTGCTCCTTGCTCTGCTGTGACCTGTCTGACCTGTGACCTCTGACCCCGAGCAGGAAGCACCCCCGCTGGGGTGCGGCCAACACCCCCTACGCTCGCTGGCTGCCAGCACAGTACGAGGACGGTCGCAGCGCCCCCCGCAGCTGGGACCCCCAGCACCGCTACAACGGACACCCCCTGCCCCCGGTAAGAACGCTCCTCCCCTCGGCTCGCTGGACCCCTGAGCGGACCGGGAGACAGCGGGCGTCTGCACGGGGGAAGAGGAACACGCCAGCTGCCCGCAGCCACTCCACGTGACAGCCGAGTTTAAACGAGCGCGCTTCATTCTCGTCAGCGAATCAGAAATGACCCAGCCTGTACCTGTGTCCCAGCCCCAGGGTTCCCTGCTCATTCTCGAGCCCATTAGCTTTACTGCTGTCCAGAGCTCTCAAGACTTCGAACACGTCTGCCAAGCCCGTCTTCATCAGTGTGCAACACCAGAGATCAGGTTCTTTTCATCTGGCAACATATGACACTGAAAAAATGCACTGTGCTCCACACACTGAACACTGTTCCCAACACACTGTGTACTGTACTCCATACACTGTACTCCACACACAGTGCACAGTGCTCCACACACTGAACACTGTTCCCAACACACTGTGTACTGTACTCCACAAATAGTGCACAGTGCTCCACACACTGAACACTGTTCCCAACACACTGTGTACTGTACTCCATACACTGTACACTGTACTCCACACACTGTGTACTGTACTCCACACACTGTACACTATACTCCACACACAGTGCACAGTGCTCCACACACTGAACACTGTTCCCAACACACTGTGTACTGTACTCCACACACTGTACACTCTACTCCACACACAGTGCACAGTGCTCAACACACTGAACACTGTTCCCAGCACACTGTGTACTATACTCCACACACTGTACACTGTACTCCACACACAGTGCACAGTGCTCAACACACTGAACACTGTTCCCAGCACACTGTGTACTATACTCCACACACTGTACACTGTACTCCACACACAGTGCACAGTGCTCCACACACTGAACACTGTTCCCAGCACGCTGTGTACTATACTCCACACACTGTACACTGTACTCCACACACAGTGCACAGTGCTCAACACACTGAACACTGTTCCCAGCACACTGTGTACTATACTCCACACACTGTACACTGTACTCCACACACAGTGCACAGTGCTCCACACACTGAACACTGTTGCCAGCACACTGTGTACTATACTCCACACACTGTACACTGTACTCCACACACAGTGCACAGTGCTCCACACACTGAACACTGTTCCCAGCACACTGTGTACTGTACTCCATACACTGTACACTGTACTCCACACACTGTGTACAGTGCTCAACACACTGAACACTGTTCCCAGCACACTGTGTACTATACTCCACACACTGTACACTGTACTCCACACACAGTGCACAGTGCTCAACACACTGAACACTGTTCCCAGCACACTGTGTACTATACTCCACACACTGTACACTGTACTCCACACACTGTACTCCACACACAGTGCACAGTGCTCCACACACTGAACACTGTTCCCAGCACACTGTGTACTATACTCCACACACTGTACACTGTACTCCACACACAGTGCACAGTGCTCAACACACTGAACACTGTTCCCAGCACACTGTGTACTATACTCCACACACTGTACACTGTACTCCACACACAGTGCACAGTGCTCCACACACTGAACACTGTTCCCAGCACACTGTGTACTGTACTCCATACACTGTACACTGTACTCCACACACTGTGTACTGTACTCCACACACTGTACACTGTACTCCACACACAGTGCACAGTGCTCCACACACTGAACACTGTACTCCACACACAGTGCACAGTGCTCCGCACACTGTACACTGTACTCCACACACTGTACTCCACACACTGTACTCCACACACAGTGCACAGTGCTCCACACACTGAACACTGTTCCCAGCACACTGTGTACTGTACTCCATACACTGTACACTGTACTCCACACACTGTGTACTGTACTCCACACACTGTACACTGTACTCCACACACAGTGCACAGTGCTCCACACACTGAACACTGTTCCCAGCACACTGTGTACTATACTCCACACACTGTACACTGTACTCCACACACAGTGCACAGTGCTCCACACACTGAACACTGTTCCCAACACACTGTGTACTATACTCCACACACTGTACACTGTACTCCACACACTGTGTACTATACTCCATACACTGTACACTGTACTCCACACACTGTACTCCACACACAGTGCACAGTGCTCAACACACTGAACACTGTTCCCAACACACTGTGTCCTGTACTCCATACACTGTACACTGTACTCCACACACTGTGTACTGTACTCCACACACTGTACACTATACTCCACACACAGTGCACAGTGCTCAACACACTGAACACTGTTCCCAACACATTCTGTACTGTACTCCACACATTGTGCACAGTGCTCCACACACTGAACACTGTTCCCAACACACTGTGTACTGTACTCCACACACTGTGTACTGTACTCCACACACAGTGCACAGTGCTCCACACACTGAACACTGTTCCCAGCACACTGTGTACTATACTCCTCACACTGTACACTGTACTCCACACACTGTACTCCACACACAGTGCACAGTGCTCAACACACTGAACACTGTTCCCAACACACTGTGTACTGTACTCCATACACTGTACACTGTACTCCACACACTGTACACTATACTCCACACACAGTGCACAGTGCTCAACACACTGAACACTGTTCCCAACACATTGTGTACTGTACTCCACACATACTGCACAGTACTCCACACACTGTACTCCACACACAGTGCACAGTGCTCAACACACTGAACACTGTTCCCAACACATTCTGTACTGTACTCCACACATTGTGCACAGTGCTCTACACACTGTACTCCACACAGTGCACAGTGCTCCACACACTGAACACTGTTCCCAGCACACTGTGTACTGTAGTCCACACACTGTGCACTGTATTCCTCGTACAGTGCAGTGTACGCTACTGCAGTGTGGTGAATTATAAAGTGCCTTGTATTTCTTGTATAGTGGACAGTGCCCTTTATTGCACAGTGTATTCTAGTGCTGTGTATTCTAGTGCTGTTGTGTGTTCTAGTGCGGTAAAGTGGAGTGTATGGCACAGTCACAGGCTAACTGAAGGTCCAGACTCAGCCCCAGTGTTGCCTCGTCTCTGCAGGTCAGACAGGTCTCCCAGCTGGTGCTCCACACACCCAATGAGGAGATCTCTCTGGACTCGCTGACCCAGGTGCTGGTGGAATGGGGCCAGTGGATTGACCATGACCTGGACTTGACCCCCCAGAGCGGCAGCACAGCAGACTTCCTGTCTGGGGCAGACTGTGCTCATACCTGCAGCCAAAACAGCCCATGTTTCCCCATAAAGGTATTAAAAACATCCTTTCTCTCACTCTCCATCCCTTCAGTGTTAATGTACTGGAGTGTCCAGTCAGTGTGTCTGTATGAACCCCTCTCTCTCTCAGTGCAGTGTTAATGTACTGGAGTGTCCAGTCAGTGTGTCTGTATGAACCCCTCTCTCTCTCAGTGCAGTGTTAATGTACTGGAGTGTCCAGTCAGTGTGTGTGTATGAACCCCTCTCTCTCAGTGCAGTGTTCATGTACTGGAGTGTCCAGTCAGTGTGTCTGTATTAACCCCTCTCTCTCCCAGTGCAGTGTTAATGTACTGGAGTGTCCAGTCAGTGTGTCTGTATTAACCCCTCTCTCTCAGTGCAGTGTTAATGTACTGGAGTGTCCAGTCAGTGTGTCTGTATTAACCCCTCTCTCTCCCAGTGCAGTGTTAATGTACTGGAGTGTCCAGTCAGTGTGTCTGTATTAACCCCTCTCTCTCAGTGCAGTGTTAATGTACTGGAGTGTCCAGTCAGTGTGTGTGTATTAACCCCCCTCTCTCTCAGTGCAGTGTTCATGGACTGGAGTGTCCAGTCAGTGTGTCTGTATGAACCCCTCTCTCTCAGTGCAGTGTTAATGTACTGGAGTGTCCAGTCAGTGTGTCTGTATGAACCCCTCTCTCTCTCAGTGCAGTGTTCATGTACTGGAGTGTCCAGTCAGTGTGTCTGTATGAACCCCTCTCTCTCTCAGTGCAGTGTTCATGTACTGGAGTGTCCAGTCAGTGTGTCTGTATGAACCCCTCTCTCTCAGTGCAGTGTTAATGTACTGGAGTGTCCAGTCAGTGTGTCTGTATGAACCCCTCTCTCTCAGTGCAGTGTTCATGTACTGGAGTGTCCAGTCAGTGTGTCTGTATGAACTCCTCTCTCTCTCAGTGCAGTGTTAATGTACTGGAGTGTCCAGTCAGTGTGTGTGTATGAACCCCTCTCTCTCTCAGTGCAGTGTTCATGTACTGGAGTGTCCAGTCAGTGTGTCTGTATTAACCCCTCTCTCTCTCAGTGCAGTGTTAATGTACTGGAGTGTCCAGTCAGTGTGTGTGTATGAACCCCTCTCTCTCTCAGTGCAGTGTTAATGTACTGGAGTGTCCAGTCAGTGTGTCTGTATGAACCCCTCTCTCTCTCAGTGCAGTGTTCATGTACTGGAGTGTCCAGTCAGTGTGTCTGTATTAACCCCTCTCTCTCAGTGCAGTGTTAATGTACTGGGGTGTCCAGTCAGTGTGTCTGTATGAACCCCTCTCTCTCTCAGTGCAGTGTTCATGTCCTGGAGTGTCTCTCCCAGGTCCCTCTCTCTGATCCGCGCTCCAGTCTCGAGGGCTGTCTCCCGTTCTTCCGCTCGGCTCCGAGCTGTACCCCTGGGGGCCCAGATGGGGTTGCCCCGGTGACGCCGTGGCCGCGCGAGCAGCTGAACGCCATCACCGCCTTCGTGGACGCCAGCATGGTGTACGGCAGCGCCCCCTCGCTGGCCGCCCAGCTGCGCGACCGGGGGTCCCCCCAGGGGCTGCTGACGGTGAACGCCCGCGTGTCCGACCTGGGCCGCCCCCTCCTGCCCTTCCTGCCCCGGCCCCCCGGCCTGCCAGACGCCTGCGCGCCGCCCTCCGCCCCCCGCAACGGCTCGTCCTGCTTCATGGCCGGTACTGACCGCTCCCCCGCCGCTGCCCCTGCTGCGCGCCCCCGCCCTGACCCGCCCTCCCCCTCTCGCTCTCCCCCAGGAGACTCCCGCGCCAACGAGCACCTGGGCATGCTGGCTCTGCACACGCTCTTCCTGCGGGAGCACAACCGGCTGGGGCTCGCCCTGCACGAGCTCAACCCGCACTGGAGCCCAGGCACGCTGTACCAGGAGGCCAGGAAGATCGTGGGCGCTATACACCAGGTGTCCTCCCTCTTGCTGTGTCCATCGCCCTGCTCCTCTCCCTCTCGCTATCAATCTTCTCATTCCTCTCTCTCTCTGTCTCTGAATCTGCCTCTCCCCCTCCTCCTCCTCTCCATGAATCTGCCTCTCTCACTCCTCCTGCTCTCTGTGAATCTCCCTCTCTCACTCCTGCTCTCTCTGTGAATCTGCCTCTCTCACTCCTCCTCCTCTCCATGAATCTGCCTCTCTCACTCCTCCTCCTCTCCATGAATCTCCCTCTCTCACTCCTGCTCTCTCTGTGAATCTCCCTCTCTCACTCCTGCTCTCTCTGTGAATCTGCCTCTCTCACTCCTCCTGCTCTCTGTGAATCTCCCTCTCTCACTCCTGCTCTCTCTGTGAATCTGCCTCTCTCACTCCTCCTGCTCTCTGTGAATCTGCCTCTCTCACTCCTCCTCTCCTCTGTGAATCTCCCTCTCTCACTCCTGCTCTCTCTGTGAATCTGCCTCTCTCACTCCTCCTGCTCTCTGTGAATCTGCCTCTCTCACTCCTGCTCTCTCTGTGAATCTCCCTCTCTCACTCCTGCTCTCTCTGTGAATCTGCCTCTCTCACTCCTCCTACTCTCTGTGAATCTCCCTCTCTCACTCCTGCTCTCTCTTTGAATCTGCCTCTCTCACTCCTCCTGCTCTCTGTGAATCTGCCTCTCTCACTCCTGCTCTCTCTGTGAATCTCCCTCTCTCTCCTGCTCTCTCTGTGAATCTCCCTCTCTCACTCCTGCTCTCTCTGTGAATCTCCCTCTCTCACTCCTGCTCTCTCTGTGAATCTGCCTCTCTCACTCCTCCTACTCTCTGTGAATCTGCCTCTCTCACTCCTCCTGCTCTCTGTGAATCTGCCTCTCTCACTCCTCCTGCTCTCTGTGAATCTGCCTCTCTCACTCCTGCTCTCTGTGAATCTCCCTCTCTCACTCCTGCTCTCTCTGTGAATCTGCCTCTCTCACTCCTCCTGCTCTCTGTGAATCTGCCTCTCTCACTCCTGCTCTCTCTGTGAATCTCCCTCTCTCACTCCTGCTCTCTGTGAATCTCCCTCTCTCACTCCTCCTGCTCTCTGTGAATCTGCCTCTCTCACTCCTCCTCTCCTCTGTGAATCTCCCTCTCTCACTCCTGCTCTCTCTGTGAATCTGCCTCTCTCACTCCTCCTGCTCTCTGTGAATCTGCCTCTCTCACTCCTGCTCTCTCTGTGAATCTCCCTCTCTCACTCCTGCTCTCTCTGTGAATCTGCCTCTCTCACTCCTCCTGCTCTCTGTGAATCTCCCTCTCTCACTCCTGCTCTCTCTGTGAATCTCCCTCTCTCACTCCTGCTCTCTCTGTGAATCTGCCTCTCTCACTCCTCCTGCTCTCTGTGAATCTGCCTCTCTCACTCCTCCTGCTCTCTGTGAATCTGCCTCTCTCACTCCTCCTGCTCTCTGTGAATCTGCCTCTCTCACTCCTCCTCTCCTCTGTGAATCTCCCTCTCTCACTCCTGCTCTCTCTGTGAATCTGCCTCTCTCACTCCTGCTCTCTCTGTGAATCTGCCTCTCTCACTCCTCCTGCTCTCTGTGAATCTCCCTCTCTCACTCCTGCTCTCTCTGTGAATCTCCCTCTCTCACTCCTGCTCTCTGTGAATCTCCCTCTCTCACTCCTGCTCTCTCTGTGAATCTGCCTCTCTCACTCCTCCTGCTCTCTGTGAATCTGCCTCTCTCACTCCTCCTGCTCTCTGTGAATCTCCCTCTCTCACTCCTGCTCTCTCTGTGAATCTCCCTCTCTCACTCCTGCTCTCTCTGTGAATCTCCCTCTCTCACTCCTGCTCTCTCTGTGAATCTCCCTCTCTCACTCCTGCTCTCTCTGTGAATCTGCCTCTCTCACTCCTCCTGCTCTCTGTGAATCTGCCTCTCTCACTCCTCCTCTCCTCTGTGAATCTCCCTCTCTCACTCCTGCTCTCTCTGTGAATCTGCCTCTCTCACTCCTCCTGCTCTCTGTGAATCTGCCTCTCTCACTCCTGCTCTCTCTGTGAATCTCCCTCTCTCACTCCTGCTCTCTCTGTGAATCTGCCTCTCTCACTCCTCCTACTCTCTGTGAATCTCCCTCTCTCACTCCTGCTCTCTCTTTGAATCTGCCTCTCTCACTCCTCCTGCTCTCTGTGAATCTGCCTCTCTCACTCCTGCTCTCTCTGTGAATCTCCCTCTCTCTCCTGCTCTCTCTGTGAATCTCCCTCTCTCACTCCTGCTCTCTCTGTGAATCTCCCTCTCTCACTCCTGCTCTCTCTGTGAATCTGCCTCTCTCACTCCTCCTACTCTCTGTGAATCTGCCTCTCTCACTCCTCCTGCTCTCTGTGAATCTGCCTCTCTCACTCCTCCTGCTCTCTGTGAATCTGCCTCTCTCACTCCTGCTCTCTGTGAATCTCCCTCTCTCACTCCTGCTCTCTCTGTGAATCTGCCTCTCTCACTCCTCCTGCTCTCTGTGAATCTGCCTCTCTCACTCCTGCTCTCTCTGTGAATCTCCCTCTCTCACTCCTGCTCTCTGTGAATCTCCCTCTCTCACTCCTCCTGCTCTCTGTGAATCTGCCTCTCTCACTCCTCCTCTCCTCTGTGAATCTCCCTCTCTCACTCCTGCTCTCTCTGTGAATCTGCCTCTCTCACTCCTCCTGCTCTCTGTGAATCTGCCTCTCTCACTCCTGCTCTCTCTGTGAATCTCCCTCTCTCACTCCTGCTCTCTCTGTGAATCTGCCTCTCTCACTCCTCCTGCTCTCTGTGAATCTCCCTCTCTCACTCCTGCTCTCTCTGTGAATCTCCCTCTCTCACTCCTGCTCTCTCTGTGAATCTGCCTCTCTCACTCCTCCTGCTCTCTGTGAATCTGCCTCTCTCACTCCTCCTGCTCTCTGTGAATCTGCCTCTCTCACTCCTCCTGCTCTCTGTGAATCTGCCTCTCTCACTCCTCCTCTCCTCTGTGAATCTCCCTCTCTCACTCCTGCTCTCTCTGTGAATCTGCCTCTCTCACTCCTGCTCTCTCTGTGAATCTGCCTCTCTCACTCCTCCTGCTCTCTGTGAATCTCCCTCTCTCACTCCTGCTCTCTCTGTGAATCTCCCTCTCTCACTCCTGCTCTCTGTGAATCTCCCTCTCTCACTCCTGCTCTCTCTGTGAATCTGCCTCTCTCACTCCTCCTGCTCTCTGTGAATCTGCCTCTCTCACTCCTCCTGCTCTCTGTGAATCTCCCTCTCTCACTCCTGCTCTCTCTGTGAATCTGCCTCTCTCACTCCTCCTGCTCTCTGTGAATCTGCCTCTCTCACTCCTGCTCTCTCTGTGAATCTCCCTCTCTCACTCCTGCTCTCTCTGTGAATCTGCCTCTCTCACTCCTCCTGCTCTCTGTGAATCTGCCTCTCTCACTCCTCCTGCTCTCTGTGAATCTCCCTCTCTCACTCCTGCTCTCTCTGTGAATCTCCCTCTCTCACTCCTGCTCTCTCTGTGAATCTCCCTCTCTCACTCCTGCTCTCTCTGTGAATCTCCCTCTCTCACTCCTGCTCTCTCTGTGAATCTGCCTCTCTCACTCCTCCTGCTCTCTGTGAATCTGCCTCTCTCACTCCTCCTCTCCTCTGTGAATCTCCCTCTCTCACTCCTGCTCTCTCTGTGAATCTGCCTCTCTCACTCCTCCTGCTCTCTGTGAATCTGCCTCTCTCACTCCTGCTCTCTCTGTGAATCTCCCTCTCTCACTCCTGCTCTCTCTGTGAATCTGCCTCTCTCACTCCTCCTACTCTCTGTGAATCTCCCTCTCTCACTCCTGCTCTCTCTTTGAATCTGCCTCTCTCACTCCTCCTGCTCTCTGTGAATCTGCCTCTCTCACTCCTGCTCTCTCTGTGAATCTCCCTCTCTCTCCTGCTCTCTCTGTGAATCTCCCTCTCTCACTCCTGCTCTCTCTGTGAATCTCCCTCTCTCACTCCTGCTCTCTCTGTGAATCTGCCTCTCTCACTCCTCCTACTCTCTGTGAATCTGCCTCTCTCACTCCTCCTGCTCTCTGTGAATCTGCCTCTCTCACTCCTCCTGCTCTCTGTGAATCTGCCTCTCTCACTCCTGCTCTCTGTGAATCTCCCTCTCTCACTCCTGCTCTCTCTGTGAATCTGCCTCTCTCACTCCTCCTGCTCTCTGTGAATCTGCCTCTCTCACTCCTGCTCTCTCTGTGAATCTCCCTCTCTCACTCCTGCTCTCTGTGAATCTCCCTCTCTCACTCCTCCTGCTCTCTGTGAATCTGCCTCTCTCACTCCTCCTCTCCTCTGTGAATCTCCCTCTCTCACTCCTGCTCTCTCTGTGAATCTGCCTCTCTCACTCCTCCTGCTCTCTGTGAATCTGCCTCTCTCACTCCTGCTCTCTCTGTGAATCTCCCTCTCTCACTCCTGCTCTCTCTGTGAATCTGCCTCTCTCACTCCTCCTGCTCTCTGTGAATCTCCCTCTCTCACTCCTGCTCTCTCTGTGAATCTCCCTCTCTCACTCCTGCTCTCTCTGTGAATCTGCCTCTCTCACTCCTCCTGCTCTCTGTGAATCTGCCTCTCTCACTCCTCCTGCTCTCTGTGAATCTGCCTCTCTCACTCCTCCTGCTCTCTGTGAATCTGCCTCTCTCACTCCTCCTCTCCTCTGTGAATCTCCCTCTCTCACTCCTGCTCTCTCTGTGAATCTGCCTCTCTCACTCCTGCTCTCTCTGTGAATCTGCCTCTCTCACTCCTCCTGCTCTCTGTGAATCTCCCTCTCTCACTCCTGCTCTCTCTGTGAATCTCCCTCTCTCACTCCTGCTCTCTGTGAATCTCCCTCTCTCACTCCTGCTCTCTCTGTGAATCTGCCTCTCTCACTCCTGCTCTCTGTGAATCTGCCTCTCTCACTCCTCCTGCTCTCTGTGAATCTCCCTCTCTCACTCCTGCTCTCTCTGTGAATCTCCCTCTCTCACTCCTGCTCTCTGTGAATCTCCCTCTCTCACTCCTGCTCTCTCTGTGAATCTGCCTCTCTCACTCCTGCTCTCTCTGTGAATCTGCCTCTCTCACTCCTCCTGCTCTCTGTGAATCTCCCTCTCTCACTCCTGCTCTCTCTGTGAATCTCCCTCTCTCACTCCTGCTCTCTGTGAATCTCCCTCTCTCACTCCTGCTCTCTCTGTGAATCTGCCTCTCTCACTCCTGCTCTCTCTGTGAATCTGCCTCTCTCACTCCTCCTGCTCTCTGTGAATCTCCCTCTCTCACTCCTGCTCTCTCTGTGAATCTCCCTCTCTCACTCCTGCTCTCTGTGAATCTCCCTCTCTCACTCCTGCTCTCTCTGTGAATCTGCCTCTCTCACTCCTCCTGCTCTCTGTGAATCTGCCTCTCTCACTCCTCCTGCTCTCTGTGAATCTCCCTCTCTCACTCCTGCTCTCTCTGTGAATCTCCCTCTCTCACTCCTGCTCTCTGTGAATCTGCCTCTCTCACTCCTCCTGCTCTCTGTGAATCTGCCTCTCTCACTCCTCCTGCTCTCTCTGTGAATCTGCCTCTCTCACTCCTGCTCTCTCTGTGAATCTCCCTCTCTCACTCCTCCTGCTCTCTCTGTGAGGTGTTGACATGGGATCAGTATTTGCCGAGGATCCTGGGACGTGAAGCCCACCAGCGCCTCCTGCCTGTGTATGCGGGGTACAGCGAGCAGACCGACCCGCGCATTGCCAATGTGTTCGCCACCGCAGCCTTCCGGTTTGCCCATGTGACCGTCCAGCCCGTCGTCCTGCGGCTCGACGACAACTACGCCCCCAGCTCCGCCCACCCCAGCCTGCTGCTCCACCAGTCACTCTTCTCCTCCTGGAGGATCATAAAGGAGGGTAGGACGCCCTGACCACTGTACAGTCCTCCTCAGAGGAGGGTAGGGCACCCTTAAACTAATTACCCTAAACTCTGTACAGTCTCTGCTCACAGGAGGGTAGGATCCCCTGTTGCTGTCTAAGAGCCCTGAACACTGTACAGTCTCTGCTCACAGGAGGGTAGGATCCCCTGTTGCTGTCTAAGAGCCCTGAACACTGTAAGATCACATGGCCTCAGCTTTCATTTTTACGGTGACGATACTCAAATATACATCCATACCAAACCCGACACTGATGTGGCTGTCTCTATTCTATCTAATTGCATCTCTGACATAAAAATTTGGATGACTCAAAACTTCCTTCATCTTAACTGTGACAAGACTGAAGTCATGCTTATTGGTACCCCCCATCAACTTCGTAAAGCCAGGCCTGTAACCCTGTCTGTAGATGGCTCTGTACTTGAGCTCCAATCAAAATTGAAAAACCTTGGGGTTATATTCGATTCTGGCTTAACATTCGACCCACATGTACAGCATACTGTCAAAACATCTTTTTTTCACCTTAGAAATATCGCAAGACTACGCCCTATGCTATCATTAACTGTGGCTGAAAAGCTGATCAACATATTTGTATTCTCTCGAATTGACTACTGCAATGCTCTGCTCCCTGGGGTATCTAAATCTACTCTGAACAAGCTGCAGTATGTCCAAAATTCAGCAGCCAGAATCCTGACCAGGTCTAGTGCAAGTGTTCACATTACTCCTATCCTGGAGTCCTTGCACTGGCTTCCGGTCAAATTCCGCGTAGACTTTAAAATCCTCATGCTCACCTACAAGGCTTTACATGGCTTGGCACTTCAATACCTGTCTGAACTTTTATCGCCCTACTCCCCACCTCGCAACCTCCGCTCTTCAAATTCTGCCCTCCTTACTGTCCCCCAAGCTCGTATACATTGTATGGGCGAAAGGGCCTTCTCCTGCTATGCCCCCAAGCTCTGGAACTCTTTGCCCAAGGATATTAGAGAGTCACCTTCTCTAAACTCCTTCAAATCCAGACTCAAAACCTTCTTCTTCAGAAAAGCCTTTACTTAACTGGTTCCATTCTTCACCCCTCTGCTCTTCTTAATACCATCTTCCACGGTCTCCTCTATTGTTATTGTTGTATTGTTGTAATTATAATTGTGTCCTGTCTTGTGAAATTTTCTTATTTATTGTTATTGTCATCCTGTAAAGCGCTTTGAGAAGCCACCTTTAAAGGCGCTATATAAAATAAAGTTTATTATTATTATTATTATTATTACAGTCTCTGCTCACAGGAGGGTAGGATCCCCTGTTGCTGTCTAAGAGCCCTGAACACTGTACAGTCTCTGCTCACAGGAGGGTAGGACCCCCTGTTGCTGTCTAAGAGCCCTGAACACTGTACTGGAGCTCTGCCAGTACTGGGGGGAAGATACCCTGTGCCTCTCAGTTGTTCCGTCTCCTGTTGCCCCAGGTGGTATTGCCCCCGTGCTGCGTGGGATGCTGGTGGCCCGGGCGAAGCTGCAGACCCCCAGCCAGATGATGGTGGAGGAGCTGACCGAGAGGCTGTTCCAGGCTCAGGGTGGGCTGGCGCTCGACCTGGGCGCTCTGAACCTGCAGCGAGGGCGCGACCACGGGCTCCCCGGTACTCTGCCAAACTGACCTCTGACCCTCATGCCTGCCCACTCCTGGGGGAGCTCCTCCCTCAGCACAGTCCTGATGTGTGATGACCTCTGACCCTGCTGCTCTCTCAGGACAGTCCTGTGTGATGACCTCTGACCCTGCTGCTCTCTCAAGACAGTCCTGTGTGATGACCTCTGACCCTGCTGCTCTCTCAAGACAGTCCTGATGTGTGATAACCTCTGACCCTGCTGCTCTCTCAGGACAGTCCTGTGTGGTGACCTCTGACCCTGCTGCTCTCTCAGGACAGTCCTGTGTGATGACCTCTGACCCTGCTGCTCTCTCAGGACAGTCCTGATGTGTGGGGACCTCTGACCCTGCTGCTCTCTCAGGACAGTCCTGTGTGATGACCTCTGACCCTGCTGCTCTCTCAGGACAGTCCTGATGTGTGATGACCTCTGACCCTGCTGCTCTCTCAGGACAGTCCTGTGTGGGGACCTCTGACCCTGCTGCTCTCTCAGGACAGTCCTGATGTGTGATGACCTCTGACCCTGCTGCTCTCTCAGGACAGTTCTGATGTGTGATGACCTCTGACCCTGCTGCTCTCTCAGGACAGTCCTGTGTGGGGACCTCTGACCCTGCTGCTCTCTCAGGACAGTTCTGATGTGTGATGACCTCTGACCCTGCTGCTCTCTCAGGACAGTCCTGTGTGGGGACCTCTGACCCTGCTGCTCTCTCAGGACAGTTCTGATGTGTGATGACCTCTGACCCTGCTGCTCTCTCAGGACAGTCCTGATGTGTGGTGACCTCTGACCCTGCTGCTCTCTCAGGACAGTCCTGATGTGTGGGGACCTCTGACCCTGCTGCTCTCTCAGGACAGTCCTGTGTGGTGACCTCTGACACTGCTGCTCTCTCAGGACAGTCCTGTGTGGTGACCTCTGACACTGCTGCTCTCTCAGGACAGTCCTGTGTGATGACCTCTGACACTGCTGCTCTCTCAGGACAGTCCTGTGTGGTGACCTCTGACACTGCTGCTCTCTCAGGACAGTCCTGTGTGATGACCTCTGACCCTGCTGCTCTCTCAGGACAGTCCTGTCTGATGACCTCTGACCCTGCTGCTCTCTCAGGACAGTCCTGTCTGATGACCTCTGTCCCTGCTGCTCTCTCAGGACAGTCCTGATGTGTGGGGACCTCTGACCCTGCTGCTCTCTCAGGACAGTCCTGTGTGATGACCTCTGACCCTGCTGCCCTCTCAGGACAGTCCTGATGTTTGATGACCTCTGACACTGCTGCCCTCTCAGGACAGTCCTGATGTGTGATGACCTCTGACCCTGCTGCTCTCTCAGGACAGGACAGTCCTGTGTGGGGACCTCTGACCCTGCTGCTCTCTCAGGACAGTCCTGTGTGGGGACCTCTGACCCTGCTGCTCTCTCAGGACAGTCCTGTGTGGTGACCTCTGACACTGCTGCTCTCTCAGGACAGTCCTGATGTGTGATGACCTCTGACCCTGCTGCTCTCTCAGGACAGTCCTGATGTGTGATGACCTCTGACCCTGCTGCTCTCTCAGGACAGTCCTGTGTGGGGACCTCTGACCCTGCTGCTCTCTCAGAACAGTCCTGATGTGTGGGGACCTCTGACCCTGCTGCTCTCTCAGGACAGTCCTGATCTGTGATGACCTCTGACCCTGCTGCTCTCTCAGGACAGTCCTGTGTGATGACCTCTGACCCTGCTGCTCTCTCAGGACAGTCCTGAGGTGTGGGGACCTCTGACCCTGCTGCTCTCTCAGGACAGTCCTGTGTGATGACCTCTGACCCTGCTGCCCTCTCAGGACAGTCCTGATGTGTGATGACCTCTGACCCTGCTGCTCTCTCAGGACAGTCCTGTGTGGGGACCTCTGACCCTGCTGCTCTCTCAGGACAGTCCTGTGTGGGGACCTCTGACCCTGCTGCTCTCTCAGGACAGTCCTGATGTGTGATGACCTCTGACCCTGCTGCTCTCTCAGGACAGTCCTGTGTGGGGACCTCTGACCCTGCTGCTCTCTCAGGACAGTCCTGATGTGTGGGGACCTCTGACCCTGCTGCTCTCTCAGGACAGTCCTGTGTGGTGACCTCTGACACTGCTGCTCTCTCAGGACAGTCCTGTGTGGTGACCTCTGACACTGCTGCTCTCTCAGGACAGTCCTGTGTGATGACCTCTGACCCTGCTGCTCTCTCAGGACAGTCCTGTGTGGGGACCTCTGACCCTGCTGCTCTCTCAGGACAGTCCTGATGTGTGGGGACCTCTGACCCTGCTGCTCTCTCAGGACAGTCCTGATGTGTGGGGACCTCTGACCCTGCTGCTCTCTCAGGACAGTCCTGATGTGTGATGACCTCTGACCCTGCTGCTCTCTCAGGACAGTCCTGATGTGTGGGGACCTCTGACCCTGCTGCCCTCTCAGGACAGTCCTGATGTGTGATGACCTCTGACCCTGCTGCTCTCTCAGGACAGTCCTGATGTGTGATGACCTCTGACCCTGCTGCTCTCTCAGGACAGTCCTGATGTGTGATGACCTCTGACCCTGCTGCTCTCTCAGGACAGTCCTGATGTGTGATGACCTCTGACCCTGCTGCTCTCTCAGGACAGTCCTGTGTGGGGACCTCTGACCCTGCTGCTCTCTCAGGACAGTCCTGATGTGTGGGGACCTCTGACCCTGCTGCTCTCTCAGGACAGTCCTGATGTGTGGTGACCTCTGACCCTGCTGCTCTCTTAGGACAGTCCTGATGTGTGGGGACCTCTGACCCTGCTGCTCTCTCAGGACAGTCCTGATGTGTGATGACCTCTGACACTGCTGCTCTCTCAGGACAGTCCTGTGTGATGACCTCTGACCCTGCTGCTCTCTCAGGACAGTCCTGTGTGGGGACCTCTGACACTGCTGCTCTCTCAGGACAGTCCTGTGTGGGGACCTCTGACCCTGCTGCTCTCTCAGGACAGTCCTGATGTGTGGGGACCTCTGACCCTGCTGCTCTCTCAGGACAGTCCTGTGTGATGACCTCTGACACTGCTGCTCTCTCAGGACAGTCCTGATGTGTGGGGACCTCTGACCCTGCTGCTCTCTCAGGACAGTCCTGATGTGTGATGACCTCTGACCCTGCTGCTCTCTCAGGACAGTCCTGTGTGGGGACCTCTGACCCTGCTGCTCTCTCAGGACAGTCCTGTGTGGGGACCTCTGACACTGCTGCTCTCTCAGGACAGTCCTGTGTGGTGACCTCTGACACTGCTGCTCTCTCAGGACAGTCCTGTGTGATGACCTCTGACCCTGCTGCTCTCTCAGGACAGTCCTGATGTGTGGGGACCTCTGACCCTGCTGCTCTCTCAGGACAGTCCTGTGTGGTGACCTCTGACACTGCTGCTCTCTCAGGACAGTCCTGTGTGGTGACCTCTGACACTGCTGCTCTCTCAGGACAGTCCTGATGTGTGATAACCTCTGACCCTGCTGCTCTCTCAGGAAAGTCCTGTGTGGGGACCTCTGACCCTGCTGCTCTCTCAGGACAGTCCTGTGTGGTGACCTCTGACACTGCTGCTCTCTCAGGACAGTCCTGATGTGTGATGACCTCTGACCCTGCTGCTCTCTCAGGACAGTCCTGATGTGTGGGGACCTCTGATCCTGCTGCTCTCTCAGGACAGTCCTGATGTGTGGGGACCTCTGACCCTGCTGCTCTCTCAGGACAGTCCTGTGTGATGACCTCTGACACTGCTGCTCTCTCAGGACAGTCCTGATGTGTGATAACCTCTGACCCTGCTGCTCTCTCAGGAAAGTCCTGTGTGGGGACCTCTGACCCTGCTGCTCTCTCAGGACAGTCCTGTGTGGGGACCTCTGACCCTGCTGCTCTCTCAGGACAGTCCTGTGTGGGGACCTCTGACACTGCTGCTCTCTCAGGACAGTCCTGTGTGGTGACCTCTGACACTGCTGCTCTCTCAGGACAGTCCTGTGTGATGACCTCTGACCCTGCTGCTCTCTCAGGACAGTCCTGATGTGTGGGGACCTCTGACCCTGCTGCTCTCTCAGGACAGTCCTGTGTGGTGACCTCTGACACTGCTGCTCTCTCAGGACAGTCCTGTGTGGTGACCTCTGACACTGCTGCTCTCTCAGGACAGTCCTGATGTGTGATAACCTCTGACCCTGCTGCTCTCTCAGGAAAGTCCTGTGTGGGGACCTCTGACCCTGCTGCTCTCTCAGGACAGTCCTGTGTGGTGACCTCTGACACTGCTGCTCTCTCAGGACAGTCCTGATGTGTGATGACCTCTGACCCTGCTGCTCTCTCAGGACAGTCCTGATGTGTGGGGACCTCTGATCCTGCTGCTCTCTCAGGACAGTCCTGATGTGTGGGGACCTCTGACCCTGCTGCTCTCTCAGGACAGTCCTGTGTGGTGACCTCTGACACTGCTGCTCTCTCAGGACAGTCCTGATGTGTGGGGACCTCTGATCCTGCTGCTCTCTCAGGACAGTCCTGATGTGTCCTGGCCTGTCTCCTAGGTTACGGGGTATGGCGCCACCTGTGTGGTCTGTCTGTGCCTCTCAATGAGACAGAGCTGGCCCACGTGCTGGGCAGTGCCACCCTGTCCAGGAAGCTTCTCTCTCTGTACGGGACGCCTGAGAATGTGGATGTGTGGGTGGGGGCCATCGCTGAGCCAGCCCTCCCTGGGGGCCGAGTGGGGCCCCTGCTCGCCTGCCTCCTGGGGCGACAGTTCAGAGCTCTGAGGGATGGAGACCGGTGAGCACATCTGTAGGTCCGATCTGGTAATACAGGGCCTGTGGAGCACTGACAGTACAGCACCAGTACCACCACTGTCAGTACAGTGTACAGTACAGTACAGCTCCAGTGTCCTGACAGTACAGTGTACAGTACAGCTCCAGTGTCCTGACAGTACAGTGTACAGTACAGTACAGCTCCAGTGTCCTGACAGTACAGTACAGTACAGCAGCAGTGTCCTGACAGTACAGTACAGCTCCAGTGTCCTGACAGTACAGTGTACAGTACAGCTCCAGTGTCCTGACAGTACAGTACAGCAGCAGTGTCCTGACAGTACAGTACAGTACAGCTCCAGTGTCCTGACAGTACAGTACAGCTCCACTGTCCTGACAGTACAGTGTACAGTATAGAGCTAGTGTCCTGACAGTACAGTACAGCTCCAGTGTCCTGACAGTACAGTGTACAGTATAGAGCTAGTGTCCTGACAGTACAGTACAGCTCCAGTGTCCTGACAGTACAGTGTACAGTGCAGTACAGCTCCAGTGTCCTGACAGTACAGTGTACAGTACAGCTCCAGTATCCTGACAGTACAGTGTACAGTGCAGTACAGCTCCAGTGTCCTGACAGTACAGTACAGCTCCAGTGTCCTGACAGTACAGTGTACAGTACAGCTCCAGTGTCCTGACAGTACAGTGTACAGTACAGTACAGCTCCAGTGTCCTGACAGTACAGTGTACAGTACAGCTCCAGTGTCCTGACAGTACAGTGTACAGTACAGCTCCAGTGTCCTGACAGTACAGTACAGCTCCAGTGTCCTGACAGTACAGTGTACAGTACAGCTCCAGTGTCCTGACAGTACAGTGTACAGTACAGTACAGCTCTAGTGTCCTGACAGTACAGTGTACAGTACAGCTCCAGTGTCCTGACAGTACAGTGTACAGTACAGCTCCAGTGTCCTGACAGTACAGTGTACAGTACAGCTCCAGTATCCTGACAGTACAGTGTACAGTGCAGTACAGCTCCAGTGTCCTGACAGTACAGTACAGCTCCAGTGTCCTGACAGTACAGTGTACAGTACAGCTCCAGTGTCCTGACAGTACAGTGTACAGTACAGTACAGCTCTAGTGTCCTGACAGTACAGTGTACAGTACAGCTCCAGTGTCCTGACAGTACAGTGTACAGTACAGTACAGCTCTAGTGTCCTGACAGTACAGTGTACAGTACAGCTCCAGTGTCCTGACAGTATTACAGCAGCACACTGGTAATAAAGTCTCATACAGCACCTCCAGATGCTCGTGCATCGAGAACAGTGCCAGTCCCAGCTGCTCCCTCTGTCTCTCTCTGCCCCAGGTTCTGGTGGCAGAAGGAGGACGTGTTCACCGCCGCTCAGAGGGCGGAGCTGCACAAGGCCTCTCTGTCCCGCATCATCTGTGACAACACGGACATCACGCGTGTGCCTGCCGATGTGTTCACACACGGAGCCCTGCTGCCCTGTGGTCACAGCAGCATCGCACGCCTCAACCTGTCTGCCTGGAGAGAGGAGGACACAGGTGAGAGAGAGAGAGGAGGACACAGTTGAGAGAGAGAGGAGGACAGATATTCTGGCAGATATTCTGGGAACATTCTTCCCTACATTTACAAATCTAATCCAAGAATTCCCAAAACTCCCAGAATCACTACTCGCAATCCTACCTGTAGAGGGAGTAGAGAACTCAGTTGAACTGGTAGCCCAGTATGTCATCTCCTGTCTCAGCCTGAGGAACAGACAGTGAGCCTGTCTCTCTAAAATAATAATACAGTGTGTGATCTCCTGTCACAGCCTGAGGAACAGTGAGCCTGTCTCTCAATAATAATAATACAGTGTGTGATCTCCTGTCCCAGCCTGAGGAACAGACAGTGAGCCTGTCTCTCAATAATAATAATACAATGTGTGATCTCCTGTCCCAGCCTGAGGAACAGTGAGCCTGTCTCTCAATAATAATAATACAGTGTGTGATCTCCTGTCACAGCCTGAGGAACAGTGAGCCTGTCTCTCAATAATAATAATACAATGTGTGATCTCCTATCACAGCCTGAGGAACAGACAGTGAGCCCGTCTCTCAATAATAATAATAATATAGTGTGTGATCTCCTGTCCCAGCCTGAGGAGCAGACAGTGAGCCTGTCTCTCAATAATAATACAGTGTGTGATCTCCTGTCCCAGCCTGAGGAATACGAATACTACATTCTTATCTTATCTGTGTCTGTACTGTAAATATCTAGATTTTATATGTTAATTGTATTTGTTTTGCTTTGGCAACGCTGATTTTACTCATTGGTCACGCCAATAAAGCACCTTGAATTGAACTGAATTGAGAGGAGAACAAAGGTGAGAGAGGAGAGAGGAGAGAGAAAGGAGAGAGAGGAGACAGAGGGGAGAGGGATAGGAGGACACAGGTGAGAGAGGAGAGGGACAGGAGGCCACAGGTGAGAGAGGAGAGAGAGAGGCGAGGGATAGGAGGACAGGTGAAGAGAGGAGAGAGGAGGACACAGATGAGAGAGGAGAGGAGGAGGGAGAGGAGGACACAGGAGAGAGGGCCTGCTGATGCTCTGTCTGTGGTGACCCCCCCTCTCAGACCCCCACTGCGGCGCGGTTCCCCGCCTGGCACACGGCTTCTCCCTGCGCTGTGGCGCCGCGGTCCTCTACGAGTGTCGCCGTGGTTACCAGCTGCGGGGCTCCCCTTCCGTGACCTGTGACCCCCACAGTGGGCAGTGGCGCCCAGCTCCCCCCGCCTGCCAAGGTACAGCCCGTGCCCTCCCAGGCCCCGCCCGCCCTGCTTGAACCCGCAGCCTGCGCTGTCAGGGCTGTGCTGTGTCTTTCAGATATTGACGAGTGTGCCAGCTTCCCTGCGCCCTGCCCGCCCTCGGACACCTGCGTCAACACGCCGGGGTCCCACCTGTGCACAGGTGAGCCATCGCCCCTCCCTGTGAGACAGCCTGGTCGCTCTTCTCTCCTCCCTCCAGTCACGGCGTCTCCCTCCTCTTCCTCCCTCAGACAAGGGGACGGCCCCCTCGCCCCATGTGACCTCCGTGGTCGCCGCGGTGATGGCAGTGACGGGAGGCGTGGCTCTGCTGTTGCTGGTGGTCACATGCTACAGGAGGTGGGTTGCTATTGGCTGAAAGTGGGGCCCGGAAACATGGAAGCTGTCCAGTTCGTTAAAGACCAATTCAACCCAATTAGACCTGGGATCGTGCCATTTTCTGTCTCTATTCGGGTGTGAAACTTCTCGGGGGAACTAAAAATTCATAAAAGATCAGTTTGCAAACGCCAAAACCAGATTGGCACGGTCTCAGGACTGGACACCTGTCCAGTGATAGGTGCAGGAGAGCAGCCATGAGGACCAACTCTGAGGGAAATATCCCACTGTCACTCCGCAGGGTTGGCAAGAGACGACAGCCTATGATTGGTGGATGCTGCGGAAAGGAGGCGGGGCCGAGAATTGTCCAATTCCCCGCCGGGGAAGGACACACCACTGAGAAGAAAGGGGAGGGGCCACAACGAGACTAGCGATTACAGACCAATCAGACTGCGTCCATGTGCTAATAACACACACTCATCGCACAGCTGGTCCGTCTCTAGACTCATATACTCACAGTAGTTTCCTGTAATACTGCGTCAGGCAGCTGACAGAAATGTCTTTGCTTCCTATTAAACTGGCAGAGTTTACACTGCTCTCCTTGGGTGAATGTTGTTCTTGCCTGAACAGAACCCGTCCAGTGACGTTCTCCAGGATCAGTCCAGCTCAAGTCCAGGACAGCTGTTGTCATCCACTGGAGTCCATCTGACCCAGGTGCTGGCTGGGTAACCAACAGGACTGGGAGACCAGCTCTGACACACACATATACAGAGACAGACAGACACAAACGCGCAGACAAAGATACACATTGATACACGCACACTGATAGAGGTTCACACAGATACACACACACACGTACACACACACTGATAGAGGTTCACACAGATACACACACACTGACAGAGGTACACACACATACACACACTGATACGGGTACACACAGATACACACACACGCAGACATAGATACACACAGATACACACACTGATAGAGATACACAGATACACACACACACAAAGAAGAACACACACAGGCTCTGGGTTCTGACTCAGTCTGCTCTTTACTGGTTCAGACAGATGTGTACAGGAGGTCAGAATCTCGGTTCGGCCGGAAAGCACTGGGCAGCACTGTGGCAGTGGTCTCCTCTGACCACTCAGTGCTGCCCCCTGCTGGCTGTGGTCTGGATGCATAGATATCAGTGGAACATACATAGATAGATATGCATATATAAACAGTACATTTAATCACTGTGTGAGGTTAGCATATCGGCTTGTGCAAAGAGAACTGTCTGAGTTTCCTCTGGAGTCACGCTGACTGCAGGCAGGGGCCAGACTGGCACCACCTCTGCTTCTGTCTTTGTGGGAACCCCACCGCCTGCTACCACTCACCCACGACCCCCATTGCCCCACTGACTCCCACACGTTCCCCATGAAGCCCCACTGCCCCCACGAGTCTTCCACTGGTCCCCAAAATCTTCCACAGATCCCCACGGACACCCAGAGTCTTCCACTGACCCCCAAAAACTTCCATAGATCCCCACTGACCCACAAAGTCTTCCACTGACCCCCACTGTCCCTCAGAATCTTCCACTGGTCCCCAAAATCTTCCATAGATCCCCACTGACCCCCAGTCTTCCACTGTCCCCCAAAGTCTTTAACTGTCCCCCACTGACCCCCAGAGTCTCCCACTGTCCCCCAAAGTCTTGAACTGTCCCCCACTGACCCCCAGAGTCTCCCACTGTCCCCCAGAGTTTTCTGCTGGTTCCCACAAACTCCTAGTGATGTTGTCTGACCCCCAGTGTCCCCCATGTCCATCCTGCCGTCCCCGTGACCCCCACACCAGTCTGCCCCTCGGCCCACAGAACCAGCTCTCAGAGTCCAGTTCGCCCCAGTAACTTAGCGACAGGCCACTTTCCTGAGAGAGAGGACAACTGGAACACAGGACTCATCCCTCTCTCCATCAGCTCCCAGCTGTCTCCCTGCGGCCGCGGGCTGTCCTCTTCCTCCTCCTCCTCGTCTCTATCCCTCCTCGGTCCAGTAGACGCCCAGCTTGGCCACACTCATCTCTCTGCGCAGACGCATCAGCTCCCAGAACACCTGCGCAGCTGGGCGAGAGGCACCAAGTCAGCACCCACAACACGCCTGTGCGTCTCCCTGTGTGTGTGTGTGTGTGTGTGTGTGTGTGTGTGTGTGTGTGTGTGAGGCCAGCGAGTCAGCACCCACAACACGCCTGTCCCTGCGTCTGCGCGTCTCCCTGTGTGTGTGTGTGTGTGTGTGTGTGTGTGAGCGAGGCCGAGTCAGCACCCACAACACGCCTGTCCCTGCGTCTCCCTGTGTGTGTGTGTGAGCGAGGCCAGTGAGTCAGCACCCACAACACGCCTGTCCTCGCGTCTGCGCGTCTCCCTGTGTGTGTGTGTGTGTGTGTGTGTGTTTGTGTGTGTGAGAGAGAGAGAAAGAGGCCAGCGAGTCAGCACCCACAACACACCTGTCCCTGCGTCTGCGCGTCTCCCTGTGTGTGTGTGTGTGTGTGTGTGTGTGTGTGTGTGTGTGTGTGAGGCCACCGAATCAGCACCCACAACACACCTGTCCCTGTGTGTGTGTGCGTGTCTGCGTGTCTCCTCGTGTGTGTGTCTCACCATCCTGCCTGACCAGGCCCTGCTGGATGTAGCGCACGTAGGTGAAGAAGTTGCACACGGCTGTGATCTGCAGGGAGAGAGACAGTCAGTTAGACTGCAGCCTGACAGCGATCGCTCCACTCCAGCGCTCAGACAGTACTGAGGACCCCTCACACACAGAGAGTCAGGCAGCAGCGAGGACACACCTGTCTGAGGGCTTGTGCCCAGAGAGAAGACAGCACAGACAGGTTCCCGGGCTCTGCTGGAGGGGCAGAGACAGACAGAAAGAGAGACAGAGAGACAGAGAGACAGAGAGACAGTACCCTGGCTCTGCTGGAGGGGCAGGGACAGACAGACAGAGAGACAGAGAGACAGAGAGACAGAGAGACAGTACCCTGGCTCTGCTGGAGGGGCAGGGACAGACAGACAGAGAGACAGAGAGACAGAGAGACAGAGAGACAGAGAGACAGAGAGACAGTACCCTGGCTCTGCTGGAGGGGCAGGGACAGACAGACAGAGAGACAGAGAGACGAGTACCCGGGCTCTGCTGGAGGGGCAGAGACAGAGAGACAGAGAGACAGTACCCTGGCTCTGCTGGAGGGGCAGGGACAGACAGACAGAGAGACAGAGAGACGAGTACCCGGGCTCTGCTGGAGGGGCAGAGACAGAGAGACAGAGAGACAGAGAGACGGGTACCTGGGCTCTGCTGAAGGGGCAGAGACAGAGAGACAGAAAGAGAGACAGTGAGACAGGTACCCGGGCCCTGCTGGAGGGGCAGAGACAGAGAGACAGAAAGAGAGACAGTGAGACAGGTACCCGGGCCCTGCTGGAGGGGCAGAGACAGAGAGACAGAAAGAGAGACAGTGAGACAGGTACCCGGGCTCTGCTGGAGGGGCAGAGACAGAGAGATAGAGAGACGAGTACCCGGGCTCTGCTGGAGGGGCAGAGACAGAGAGACAGAGAGACAGTGAGAGGGGCAGAGACAGAGACAGAAAGAGAGACAGTGAGACAGAGAGACAGTACCCTGGCTCTGCTGGAGGGGCAGGGACAGACAGACAGAGAGACAGAGAGACAGAGAGACAGTACCCGGGCTCTGCTGGAGGGGCAGGGACAGACAGACAGAGAGACAGAGAGACAGAGAGACAGGTACCCTGGCTCTGCTGGAGGGGCAGGGACAGACAGAAAGAGAGACAGAGAGACAGAGAGACAGAGAGACAGAGAGACAGTACCCTGGCTCTGCTGGAGGGGCAGGGACAGACAGACAGAGAGACAGAGAGACGAGTACCCGGGCTCTGCTGGAGGGGCAGAGACAGAGAGACAGAGAGACAGTACCCTGGCTCTGCTGGAGGGGCAGGGACAGACAGACAGAGAGACAGAGAGACGAGTACCCGGGCTCTGCTGGAGGGGCAGAGACAGAGAGACAGAGAGACAGAGAGACGGGTACCCGGGCTCTGCTGAAGGGGCAGAGACAGAGAGACAGAAAGAGAGACAGTGAGACAGGTACCCGGGCCCTGCTGGAGGGGCAGAGACAGAGAGACAGAAAGAGAGACAGTGAGACAGGTACCCGGGCTCTGCTGGAGGGGCAGAGACAGAGAGATAGAGAGACGAGTACCCGGGCTCTGCTGGAGGGGCAGAGACAGAGAGACAGAGAGACAGTGAGAGGGGCAGAGACAGAGACAGAAAGAGAGACAGAGAGACAGAGAGACAGTACCCTGGCTCTGCTGGAGGGGCAGGGACAGACAGACAGAGAGACAGAGAGACAGAGAGACAGTACCCGGGCTCTGCTGGAGGGGCAGGGACAGACAGACAGAGAGACAGAGAGACAGAGAGACAGGTACCCTGGCTCTGCTGGAGGGGCAGGGACAGACAGAAAGAGAGACAGAGAGACAGAGAGACAGTACCCTGGCTCTGCTGGAGGGGCAGGGACAGACAGACAGAGAGACAGAGAGACGAGTACCCGGGCTCTGCTGGAGGGGCAGGGACAGACAGACAGAGAGACAGAGAGACAGAGAGACAGAGAGACAGGTACCCTGGCTCTGCTGGAGGGGCAGGGACAGACAGACAGAGAGACAGAGAGACAGAGAGACAGAGAGACAGTACCCTGGCTCTGCTGGAAGGGCAGGGACAGACAGACAGAGAGACAGAGAGACAGAGAGACAGAGAGACAGAGAGACAGTACCCTGGCTCTGCTGGAGGGGCAGGGACAGACAGACAGAGAGCAAGAGAGACGAGTACCCGGGCTCTGCTGGAGGGGCAGAGACAGAGAGACAGAGAGACAGTACCCTGGCTCTGCTGGAGGGGCAGGGACAGAGAGACAGAGAGACAGTACCCTGGCTCTGCTGGAGGGGCAGGGACAGACAGACAGAGAGACAGAGAGACAGAGAGACAGAGAGACAGTACCCTGGCTCTGCTGGAGGGGGAGATGGGGTAGTACACGTCCGAGTCGCCCAGTCTGATTCGATGGGTGCAGGGGCAGCAGAGCCCGCTGAGGGCACACCTCCTGCTGAGACACAGGCAGACGCAGGGCCATCAGCGCAGGGAGCGCCAGCGACAGGGGTTCGAATGAACAAGAACGGGACAGGGCCGTGAGCAGGCGTTAGCGGTTAGTCAGAGGACGTGAAATCACTTACGTCTCTACTTGACCTCTGCACCCACTGCAAGCAGAGAGAAACAGAAACACTTTTTAAACTGGGGTAAACAGAGACACCAGATGACCCCCACAGCTCCACCCAGGCCACTCACTGTGCACCCCGAAACTCCAGCTCTGTCCCGGGACAGAGGTCCCCTTGGGTCAGTGGTCAGTAGTGTGGACCCTAACCCCTTGGGTCAACAGTCAGTAGTGTGGACCCTAACCCCTTGGGTCAACAGTCAGTAGTGTGGACCCTAACCCCTTGGGTCAGCGGTCAGTAGTGTGGACCCTAACCCCTTGGGTCAGCGGTCAGTAGTGTGGACTCTGTGCGGTGGTCAGTCTTACTTGGGGCCCCCTCGATCCACAGCGGAGGCCTTGACCACAGGGAGGGTCTGCAGAGCAACCGGCTCAACACTGAGGGAGTTTGACTCCACAGCAGCCTGGACAGCCTCCGCCAGCTGAGAGAGAGAGACAGGTTAATACACAGCAGCCTGGACAGCTGAGAGAGAGAGACAGGTTAATACACAGCAGCCTGGACAGCTGAGAGAGAGAGACAGGTTAATACACAGCAGCCTGGACAGCCTCCGCCAGCTGAGAGAGAGAGACAGGTTAATACACAGCAGCCTGGACAGCTGAGAGAGAGAGACAGGTTAATACACAGCAGCCTGGACAGCTGAGAGAGAGAGACAGGTTAATACACAGCAGCCTGGACAGCCTACGCCAGCTGAGAGAGAGAGACAGGTTAATACACAGCAGCCTGGACAGCCTCCGCCAGCTGAGAGAGAGACAGGTTAATACACAGCAGCCTGGACAGCTGAGAGAGAGACAGGTTAATACACAGCAGCCTGGACAGCTGAGAGAGACAGGTTAATACACAGCAGCCTGGACAGCCTCCGCCAGCTGAGAGAGAGAGACAGGTTAATACACAGCAGCCTGGACAGCTGAGAGAGAGAGACAGGTTAATACACAGCAGCCTGGACAGCTGAGAGAGAGAGACAGGTTAATACACAGCAGCCTGGACAGCCTCCGCCAGCTGAGAGAGAGAGACAGGTTAATACACAGCAGCCTGGACAGCTGAGAGAGAGAGACAGGTTAATACACAGCAGCCTGGACAGCCTCCGCCAGCTGAGAGAGAGACAGGTTAATACACAGCAGCCTGGACAGCTGAGAGAGAGAGACAGGTTAATACACAGCAGCCCGGACAGCCTCCGCCAGCTGAGAGAGAGAGACAGGTTAATACACAGCAGCCCGGACAGCCTCCGCCAGCTGAGAGAGAGAGACAGGTTAATACACAGCAGCCCGGACAGCCTCCGCCAGCTGAGAGAGAGAGACAGGTTAATACACAGCAGCCTGGACAGCTGAGAGAGAGAGACAGGTTAATACACAGCAGCCTGGACAGCTGAGAGAGAGAGACAGGTTAATACACAGCAGCCTGGACAGCTAAGAGAGAGAGAGAGGTTAATACACAGCAGCCTGGACAGCCGAGAGAGAGGTTAATACACAGCAGGACTGACCTCTCTGCGTGTGAAGGACAGACAGGGCCCAATATCCTCTCTGTAGACCCGGTTCATGAAGGCGCTGGTCCGCTCCAGACTGGGCTGCTCCTTCCAGGACAGGAACTCAGCATAAAGGACCGAGTCCAGCTGGAACACACAGAACTAGGTCACAGAACCGGGGCTCCAACACACTGACTAACACCGACACAGTGAGACTGTGACACACCGACACACAGAGGCTCTGACACACAAGCTACACACTGAGACTGTGACACACTGACTAACAGAATTACACACTGAATGACTAACACACTGAGTCTCTGACACACTGACTGACACACTGAGGCACAGAGACTAAGACACACAGACACACCCACATACTGTGACACACTGAGACTGTGAAACACTGTCACACTGTAACACTGAGACACACTGAGACTCTGACACACTGTGTAACACTGAGACACTGTGTCACACAGTCACATTGAGACTCTGACACACTGTCACACTGAGACACACTGACACGCTGTGTCACTGAGACACAATGAGACACTGTGTCACATTGAGACACTGAGACACACTAAGACTCTGTGTCACACTAAGACACACTGACACGCTGTGTCACTGAGACACAATGAGACACTGTGTCACACTGAGACACTGAGACACACTAAGACACTGTGTCACACTAAGACACACTGACACGCTGGGTCACTGAGACACAATGAGACACTGTGTCACACTGAGACTCTGACACACTGTGTCACACTAAGACACACTGAGACTCTGTGTCACACTGAGACACACTGACACGCTGTGTCACACTGAGACTCTGACACGCTGTGTCACACTAAGACACACTGAGACTCTGTGTCACAATGAGACACACTGACACGCTGGGTCACTGAGACACACTGAGACTCTGTGTCACACTGAGACTCTGACACGCTGTGTCACACTGTCACACGGAGACGCTATGTCACACGGCCGGCCCACACGCTCACACACCAGCGCCCCGGGGGCGGGGGGCGGGGTTACCTGGCGCAGGCGGGGCGCAGGCCCCTCCCCCTCGGCGGGCCAGCGGGGCTCGTAGGTCACGCTGTGGGCCCGGCCCGGGAGCACACACACAATCAGAGAGAGGAGAGCAGGAGCAGCCGACTGAGAGAGACAGGGGACAGAGACTGCGGAGGGTTAGTGCGGGAGGGGAAACCGGGGTACCCCACCGCTCGGCACAGCCAGAGGAGACGCAGCAGCTCAGCGAGAGAGTGAAGCACCGAAGCCCATTGACTTCCCATTGGCTCACCTCGCGGCCCTCCTTCCCCATTGGCTGCAGGGGGGCGGGGGGCAGGGCCGGGGAGCCAGCGCTCTTGTTGCGGACGTGCCCCCCACCGCGGCGGGGCGCCCCCCCCCGGGCCGGCGGAAGCAGCTGGGGGTGCAGCTGCGGGTTGGGGGAGGCGGGGGTGGAGGTCAGGACCAGAGTCTTCAGGGCAGAGACCTCCGCCTGGAGAACATCAATCTGAGAGGGGCGCAGGAGACACAGGAAGTGGGGTTACCCGACGGGCGCTCGGTCTGCACCCCCAGACCCCACAGGCGCTTGCAGTGGCCGCCGGACAGACTGACCTTGCCCTGGGCCTCCCTCAGCTGTTTCTCTGCTGCTGCCTGCTTCCTGCTGGCCTCGTGCACCATCTTATTGGCTTCCTGAGGGAAACGACAGAGAGGCACAATGGTTCCCGACTGGGTGCCACTCAGGGTGAGGGGCGCTCGAGGCCGGGGCTCACCTCGAACAGGCTCGCCGTGAGCTCCTCCAGCTCCTGCTCCAGCTGGTCTCGAACCCGGGACAGCCGCTCGCACTCCTCGCCCTTGAGCTGCAGTTCCTGCAGGAGAGAGCCTGGCTGTCACCCCAAAGTCACCACACTCAACACAACCCCTAATACTAAACCCCAATCACCCTGACCTGTGTGTGTGTGTGTGTGTGTGTGAAGGGGGGGACAGTGTGTGTGTGTGTGTGTGTGTGTGTGTGTGCAGGGGAGCAATGTGTGTGTGTGTTAGGGGGGACAGTGTGTGTGCAGGTGTGTGTGTTGGGGTGTGTGTGCGGGGGTGTGTGTGTGTTGGGGGGGACAGTGTGTGTGTCTCTGTGTGTGTGTGTGGAGGGGGGGGACAGTGTGTGTGTATGTGTGCAGGGGAACAATGTGTGTGTGTGTGTGTGTGTTGGGGGGGACAGTGTGTGTGTGCGTGTTCAGGGGGACTGTGTGTGTGCAGGTTAGTGTGTGTTGGGGGGGACAGTGTGTGTGTGCGCGGGTGTGTGTGTGTTGGGGGGGACAGTGTGTGTTGGGGGTGACAGTGTGTGTGTGGGGGTGTGTGTGTGTTGGGGGGGACAGTGTGTGTTGGGGGTGACAGTGTGTGTGTGGGGGTGTGTGTGTGTTGGGGGGGACAGTGTGTGTTGGGGGTGACAGTGTGTGTGTGGGGGTGTGTGTGTGTTGGGGGGGACAGTGTGTGTGTGCGGGTGTGTGTGTGTGTTGGGGGGACAGTGTGTGTTGGGGGGGACAGTGTGTGTGTGGGGGGGGTGACAGTGTGTGTGTGGGGGGGGTGACAGTGTGTGTGTGTTGGGGGTGACAGTGTGTGTGTGTGTGTGGGGGGTGACAGTGTGTGTGTGTGGGGGGTGACAGTGTGTGTGTGTGGGGGGTGACAGTGTGTGTGTGGGGGGGGTGACAGTGTGTGTGTGTGGGGGGTGACAGTGTGTGTGTGTGTGGGGGGTGACAGTGTGTGTGTGTGGGGGGTGACAGTGTGTGTGTGGGGGGGGTGACAGTGTGTGTGGGGGGGGTGACAGTGTGTGTGTGGGGGGGGTGACAGTGTGTGTGTGTTGGGGGGGACAGTGTGTGTGTGTGGGGGGTGACAGTGTGTGTGTGGGGGGGACAGTGTGTGTGTGGGGGGGGTGACAGTGTGTGTGTGTGGGGGGGGTGACAGTGTGTGTGTGTGGGGGGTGACAGTGTGTGTGTGGGGGGGGTGACAGTGTGTGTGTGTGTGTGGGGGGTGACAGTGTGTGTGTGTGTGGGGGGTGACAGTGTGTGTGTGGGGGGGGGTGACAGTGTGTGTGTGGGGGGGGTGACAGTGTGTGTGTGTGGGGGGGGTGACAGTGTGTGTGTGTGGGGGGTGACAGTGTGTGTGTGGGGGGGGTGACAGTGTGTGTGTGGGGGGGGTGACAGTGTGTGTGTGTGGGGGGGTGACAGTGTGAGTGTGTGGGGGGTGACAGTGTGTGTGTGGGGGGGGTGACAGTGTGTGTGTGTGGGGGGTGACAGTGTGTGTGTGGGGGGGGTGACAGTGTGTGTGTGTGTTGGGGGTGACAGTGTGTGTGTGTGGGGGGTGACAGTGTGTGTGTGTGTTGGGGGGTGACAGTGTGTGTGTGTGTGTGTGGGGGGTGACAGTGTGTGTGTGTGTGTTGGGGGTGACAGTGTGTGTGTGTGTGTGGGGGGTGACAGTGTGTGTGTGGGGGGGGTGACAGTGTGTGTGTGTGTGGGGGGTGACAGTGTGTGTGTGTGGGGGGGGTGACAGTGTGTGTGTGTGGGGGGTGACAGTGTGTGTGTGTTGGGGGGTGACAGTGTGTGTGTGTGTGTGTGGGGGGTGACAGTGTGTGTGTGTGTGTTGGGGGTGACAGTGTGTGTGTGTGTGTGGGGGGTGACAGTGTGTGTGTGGGGGGGGTGACAGTGTGTGTGTGTGTGGGGGGTGACAGTGTGTGTGTGTGGGGGGGGTGACAGTGTGTGTGTGTGGGGGGTGACAGTGTGTGTGTGTTGGGGGTGACAGTGTGTGTGTGGGGGGGGTGACAGTGTGTGTGTGTGTGGGGGGGTGACAGTGTGTGTGTGTGTGGGGGGTGACAGTGTGTGTGTGTGGGGGGTGACAGTGTGTGTGTGTGTTGGGGGTGACAGTGTGTGTGTGTTGGGGGTGACAGTGTGTGTGTGTGTGGGGGGTGACAGTGTGTGTGTGTGGGGGGGGTGACAGTGTGTGTGTGGGGGGGGTGACAGTGTGTGTGTGTGGGGGGGGTGACAGTGTGTGTGTGTGGGGGGTGACAGTGTGTGTGTGGGGGGGGTGACAGTGTGTGTGTGTGGGGGGTGACAGTGTGTGTGTGGGGGGGGTGACAGTGTGTGTGTGGGGGGGGTGACAGTGTGTGCGGGGGTGTGTGTGTGTTGAGGGGTGACTGTGAGTGTGTGCGGGGGTGTGTGTGTGTGTGTGGGGGGGTGACAGTGTGTGTGTGTGTGTGTGTGTGTGTGTTGAGGGGTGACTGTGTGTGTGTGTGTGTGTGTGTGAGTGTGTGTGGGCAGGAGGGGGTGCCAGTGTTCCTCCAGGACAGACCCCAGTGTCTCGTACCCTCTGAGCTGCGGTCAGCTGCTCCCGCAGGATCTCGGAGCCCTTCTCCAGAGAGGAGCTGCGCAGGCGGGACAGACTGCAGCTCTCGGAGCCGTGGCCCCCGGCGCCCCCCGGGACCCCCGGGACCCCCGGGACCCCCGGGACCCCCTCGCCCAGCGGCATCGGGGCAGCCTGACCGCCCGCCCCACAGCAGGGCTCCAGATTCACCAGCCTGGGGAGAGAGGACAGGTCAGCAAACCCCATCACTCAGCACCCCCTGTCCCCCACTACGCCACCACACCCCTCTCTCTCCTGACAGTGTCCCTGGACAGCACCCCTCTCTCTCCTGACAGTGTCCCTGGACAGCACCCCTCTCTCCCCCTGACAGTGTCCCTGGACAGCACCCCTCTCTCTCCTGACAGTGTCCCTGGACAGCACCCCTCTCTCCCCCTGACAGTGTCCCGGGACAGCACCCCTCTCTCCCCTGACAGTGTCCCTGGACAGCACCCCTCTCTCTCCTGACAGTGTCCCTGGACAGCACCCCTCTCTCTCCTGACAGTGTCCCTGGACAGCACCCCTCTCTCTCCTAACAGTGTCCCTGGACAGCACCCCTCTCTCCCCCTGACAGTGTCCCTGGACAGCACCCCTCTCTCCCCCTGACAGTGTCCCTGGACAGCACCCCTCTCTCCCCCTGACAGTGTCCCTGGACAGCACCCCTCTCTCCCCCTGACAGTGTCCCGGGACAGCACCCCTCTCTCTCCTGACAGTGTCCCTGGACAGCACCCCTCTCTCCCCCTGACAGTGTCCCTGGACAGCACCCCTCTCTCTCCTGACAGTGTCCCTGGACAGCACCCCTCTCTCTCCTGACAGTGTCCCTGGACAGCACCCCTCTCTCTCCTGACAGTGTCCCGGGACAGCACCCCTCTCTCCCCCTGACAGTGTCCCGGGACAGCACCCCTCTCTCCCCCTGACAGTGTCCCTGGACAGCACCCCTCTCTCTCCTGACAGTGTCCCGGGACAGCACCCCTCTCTCTCCTGACAGTGTCCCTGGACAGCACCGCTCTCTCTCCTGACAGTGTCCCTGGACAGCACCCCTCTCTCTCCTGACAGTGTCCCTGGACAGCACCCCTCTCTCTCCTGACAGTGTCCCTGGACAGCACCCCTCTCTCTCCTGACAGTGTCCCGGGACAGCACCCCTCTCTCTCCTGACAGTGTCCCGGGACAGCACCCCTCTCTCCCCCTGACAGTGTCCCGGGACAGCACCCCTCTCTCCCCTGACAGTGTCCCTGGACAGCACCCCTCTCTCCCCCTGACAGTGTCCCGGGACAGCACCCCTCTCTCTCCTGACAGTGTCCCTGGACAGCACCCCTCTCTCTCCTGACAGTGTCCCGGGACAGCACCCCTCTCTCTCCTGACAGTGTCCCGGGACAGCACCCCTCTCTCCCCTGACAGTGTCCCTGGACAGCACCCCCCTCTCTCTCCTGACAGTGTCCCGGGACAGCACCCCTCTCTCTCCTGACAGTGTCCCGGGACAGCACCCCTCTCTCTCCTGACAGTGTCCCGGGACAGCACCCCTCTCTCTCCTGACAGTGTCCCGGGACAGCACCCCTCTCTCCCCCTGACAGTGTCCCGGGACAGCACCCCTCTCTCTCCTGACAGTGTCCCGGGACAGCACCCCTCTCTCTCCTGACAGTGTCCCTGGACAGCACCCCTCTCTCCCCCTGACAGTGTCCCGGGACAGCACCCCTCTCTCTCCTGACAGTGTCCCGGGACAGCACCCCTCTCTCCCCTGACAGTGTCCCTGGACAGCACCCCTCTCTCTCCTGACAGTGTCCCGGGACAGCACCCCTCTCTCTCCTGACAGTGTCCCTGGACAGCACCCCTCTCTCTCCCTGACAGTGTCCCTGGACAGCACCCCTCTCTCTCATGACAGTGTCCCTGGACAGCACCCCTCTCTCCCCCTGACAGTGTCCCTGGACAGCACCCCTCTCTCTCCTGACAGTGTCCCTGGACAGCACCCCTCTCTCTCCTGACAGTGTCCCGGGACAGCACCCCTCTCTCTCCTGACAGTGTCCCTGGACAGCACCCCTCTCTCTCCTGACAGTGTCCCTGGACAGCACCCATCTCTCCCCCTGACAGTGTCCCTGGACAGCACCCCTCTCTCCCCCTGACAGTGTCCCTGGACAGCACCCCTCTCTCTCCTGACAGTGTCCCAGGACAGCACCCCTCTCTCTCCTGACAGTGTCCCTGGACAGCACCCCTCTCTCTCCCTGACAGTGTCCCTGGACAGCACCCCTCTCTCCCCCTGACAGTGTCCCTGGACAGCACCCCTCTCTCCCCCTGACAGTGTCCCGGGACAGCACCCCTCTCTCTCCTGACAGTGTCCCGGGACAGCACCCCTCTCTCTCCTGACAGTGTCCCTGGACAGCACCCCTCTCTCCCCTGACAGTGTCCCTGGACAGCACCCCTCTCTCTCCTAACAGTGTCCCTGGACAGCACCCCTCTCTCTCCTGACAGTGTCCCTGGACAGCACCCCTCTCTCTCCTGACAGTGTCCCTGGACAGCACCACGCTCTCTCCTGACAGTGTCCCTGGACAGCACCCCTCTCTCTCCTGACAGTGTCCCTGGACAGCACCCCTCTCTCTCCTGACAGTGTCCCTGGACAGCACCCCTCTCTCTCCTGACAGTGTCCCGGGACAGCACCCCTCTCTCCCCTGACAGTGTCCCTGGACAGCACCCCTCTCTCTCCTGACAGTGTCCCGGGACAGCACCCCTCTCTCTCCTGACAGTGTCCCTGGACAGCACCCCTCTCTCTCCTGACAGTGTCCCTGGACAGCACCCCTCTCTCCTGACAGTGTCCCGGGACAGCACCCCTCTCTCTCCTGACAGTGTCCCTGGACAGCACCCCTCTCTCTCCTGACAGTGTCCCTGGACAGCACCCCTCTCTCTCCTGACAGTGTCCCGGGACAGCACCCCTCTCTCCTGACAGTGTCCCTGGACAGCACCCCTCTCTCTCCTGACAGTGTCCCTGGACAGCACCCCTCTCTCTCCTGACAGTGTCCCGGGACAGCACCCCTCTCTCCCCCTGACAGTGTCCCTGGACAGCACCCCTCTCTCCCCCTGACAGTGTCCCGGGACAGCACCCCTCTCTCTCCTGACAGTGTCCCGGGACAGCACCCCTCTCTCCCCCTGACAGTGTCCCGGGACAGCACCCCTCTCTCCCCCTGACAGTGTCCCTGGACAGCACCCCTCTCTCTCCTGACAGTGTCCCGGGACAGCACCCCTCTCTCTCCTAACAGTGTCCCTGGACAGCACCCCTCTCTCTCCTGACAGTGTCCCGGGACAGCACCCCTCTCTCTCCTGACAGTGTCCCGGGACAGCACCCCTCTCTCTCCTGACAGTGTCCCGGGACAGCACCCCTCTCTCTCCTGACAGTGTCCCTGGACAGCACCCCTCTCTCTCCTGACAGTGTCCCGGGACAGCACCCCTCTCTCTCCTGACAGTGTCCCTGGACAGCACCCCTCTCTCTCCTGACAGTGTCCCGGGACAGCACCCCTCTCTCTCCTGACAGTGTCCCGGGACAGCACCCCTCTCTCTCCTGACAGTGTCCCTGGACAGCACCCCTCTCTCTCCTGACAGTGTCCCGGGACAGCACCCCTCTCTCCCCCTGACAGTGTCCCGGGACAGCACCCCTCTCTCTCCTGACAGTGTCCCTGGACAGCACCCCTCTCTCCCCCTGACAGTGTCCCGGGACAGCACCCCTCTCTCTCCTGACAGTGTCCCTGGACAGCACCCCTCTCTCTCCCCGATAGTGTCCCGGGACAGCACCCCTCTCTCCCCCTGACAGTGTCCCTGGACAGCACCCCTCTCTCTCCTGACAGTGTCCCTGGACAGCACCCCTCTCTCCCCTGACAGTGTCCCTGGACAGCACCCCTCTCTCCCCCTGACAGTGTCCCTGGACAGCACCCCTCTCTCTCCTGACAGTGTCCCTGGACAGCACCCCTCTCTCCCCCTGACAGTGTCCCGGGACAGCACCCCTCTCTCTCCTGACAGTGTCCCTGGACAGCACCCCTCTCTCTCCTGACAGTGTCCCGGGACAGCACCCCTCTCTCTCCTGACAGTGTCCCGGGACAGCACCCCTCTCTCCCCCTGACAGTGTCCCGGGACAGCACCCCTCTCTCCCCTGACAGTGTCCCTGGACAGCACCCCCCTCTCTCTCCTGACAGTGTCCCGGGACAGCACCCCTCTCTCTCCTGACAGTGTCCCTGGACAGCACCCCTCTCTCTCCTGACAGTGTCCCTGGACAGCACCCCTCTCTCTCCTGACAGTGTCCCTGGACAGCACCCCTCTCTCTCCTGACAGTGTCCCAGGACAGCACCCCTCTCTCCCCCTGACAGTGTCCCTGGACAGCACCCCTCTCTCCCCCTGACAGTGTCCCTGGACAGCACCCCTCTCTCCCCCTGACAGTGTCCCGGGACAGCACCCCTCTCTCCCCCTGACAGTGTCCCTGGACAGCACCCCTCTCTCCCCCTGACAGTGTCCCTGGACAGCACCCCTCTCTCTCCTGACAGTGTCCCTGGACAGCACCCCTCTCTCTCCTGACAGTGTCCCTGGACAGCACCCCTCTCTCTCCTGACAGTGTCCCTGGACAGCACCCCTCTCTCCCCCTGACAGTGTCCCTGGACAGCACCCCTCTCTCTCCTGACAGTGTCGCTGGACAGCACCCCTCTCTCTCCTGACAGTGTCCCGGGACAGCACCCCTCTCTCCCCCTGACAGTGTCCCTGGACAGCACCCCTCTCTCCCCCTGACAGTGTCCCTGGACAGCACCCCTCTCTCCCCCTGACAGTGTCCCGGGACAGCACCCCTCTCTCTCCTGACAGTGTCCCTGGACAGCACCCCTCTCTCTCCTGACAGTGTCCCTGGACAGCACCCCTCTCTCTCCTGACAGTGTCCCGGGACAGCACCCCTCTCTCTCCTGACAGTGTCCCGGGACAGCACCCCTCTCTCTCCTGACAGTGTCCCTGGACAGCACCCCTCTCTCTCCTGACAGTGTCCCGGGACAGCACCCCTCTCTCTCCTGACAGTGTCCCGGGACAGCACCCCTCTCTCTCCTGACAGTGTCCCTGGACAGCACCCCTCTCTCCCCCTGACAGTGTCCCTGGACAGCACCCCTCTCTCTCCTGACAGTGTCCCTGGACAGCACCCCTCTCTCCCCCTGACAGTGTCCCTGGACAGCACCCCTCTCTCTCCTGACAGTGTCCCTGGACAGCACCCCTCTCTCTCCTGACAGTGTCCCGGGACAGCACCCCTCTCTCTCCTGACAGTGTCCCTGGACAGCACCCCTCTCTCTCCTGACAGTGTCCCTGGACAGCACCCCTCTCTCCCCCTGACAGTGTCCCTGGACAGCACCCCTCTCTCCCCCTGACAGTGTCCCTGGACAGCACCCCTCTCTCTCCTGACAGTGTCCCAGGACAGCACCCCTCTCTCTCCTGACAGTGTCCCTGGACAGCACCCCTCTCTCTCCCTGACAGTGTCCCTGGACAGCACCCCTCTCTCCCCCTGACAGTGTCCCTGGACAGCACCCCTCTCTCCCCCTGACAGTGTCCCGGGACAGCACCCCTCTCTCTCCTGACAGTGTCCCAGGACAGCACCCCTCTCTCTCCTGACAGTGTCCCTGGACAGCACCCCTCTCTCCCCTGACAGTGTCCCTGGACAGCACCCCTCTCTCTCCTGACAGTGTCCCTGGACAGCACCCCTCTCTCTCCTGACAGTGTCCCTGGACAGCACCCCTCTCTCTCCTGACAGTGTCCCTGGACAGCACCCCTCTCTCTCCTGACAGTGTCCCGGGACAGCACCCCTCTCTCCCCTGACAGTGTCCCTGGACAGCACCCCTCTCTCTCCTGACAGTGTCCCTGGACAGCACCCCTCTCTCTCCTGACAGTGTCCCTGGACAGCACCCCTCTCTCCTGACAGTGTCCCGGGACAGCACCCCTCTCTCTCCTGACAGTGTCCCTGGACAGCACCCCCGTCTCCCCCTGACAGTGTCCCGGGACAGCACCCCTCTCTCTCCCCGATAGTGTCCCGGGACAGCACCCCTCTCTCCTGACAGTGTCCCTGGACAGCACCCCTCTCTCCTAACAGTGTCCCTGGACAGCACCCCTCTCTCTCCTAACAGTGTCCCTGGACAGCACCCCTCTCTCCTGACAGTGTCCCTGGACAGCACCCCTCTCTCTCCTGACAGTGTCCCTGGACAGCACCCCTCTCTCTCCTGACAGTGTCCCGGGACAGCACCCCTCTCTCCCCCTGACAGTGTCCCTGGACAGCACCCCTCTCTCCCCCTGACAGTGTCCCGGGACAGCACCCCTCTCTCCCCCTGACAGTGTCCCTGGACAGCACCCCTCTCTCTCCTGACAGTGTCCCGGGACAGCACCCCTCTCTCTCCTAACAGTGTCCCTGGACAGCACCCCTCTCTCTCCTGACAGTGTCCCGGGACAGCACCCCTCTCTCTCCTGACAGTGTCCCTGGACAGCACCCCTCTCTCTCCTGACAGTGTCCCGGGACAGCACCCCTCTCTCTCCTGACAGTGTCCCGGGACAGCACCCCTCTCTCTCCTGACAGTGTCCCTGGACAGCACCCCTCTCTCTCCTGACAGTGTCCCTGGACAGCACCCCTCTCTCCCCCTGACAGTGTCCCGGGACAGCACCCCTCTCTCTCCTGACAGTGTCCCGGGACAGCACCCCTCTCTCTCCTGACAGTGTCCCTGGACAGCACCCCTCTCTCTCCTGACAGTGTCCCTGGACAGCACCCCTCTCTCTCCTGACAGTGTCCCGGGACAGCACCCCTCTCTCCCCCTGACAGTGTCCCGGGACAGCACCCCTCTCTCTCCTGACAGTGTCCCGGGACAGCACCCCTCTCTCTCCTGACAGTGTCCCTGGACAGCACCCCTCTCTCCCCCTGACAGTGTCCCTGGACAGCACCCCTCTCTCTCCTGACAGTGTCCCTGGACAGCACCCCCCTCTCCCCCTGACAGTGTCCCGGGACAGCACCCCTCTCTCTCCTGACAGTGTCCCTGGACAGCACCCCTCTCTCTCCTGACAGTGTCCCTGGACAGCACCCCTCTCTCTCCTGACAGTGTCCCTGGACAGCACCCCTCTCTCCCCTGACAGTGTCCCTGGACAGCACCCCTCTCTCTCCTGACAGTGTCCCTGGACAGCACCCCTCTCTCTCCTGACAGTGTCCCTGGACAGCACCCCTCTCTCCCCTGACAGTGTCCCTGGACAGCACCCCTCTCTCTCCTGACAGTGTCCCGGGACAGCACCCCTCTCTCTCCTGACAGTGTCCCGGGACAGCACCCCTCTCTCTCCTGACAGTGTCCCTGGACAGCACCCCTCTCTCCCCCTGACAGTGTCCCGGGACAGCACCCCTCTCTCCCCCTGACAGTGTCCCTGGACAGCACCCCTCTCTCCCCCTGACAGTGTCCCGGGACAGCACCCCTCTCTCTCCCCGATAGTGTCCCGGGACAGCACCCCTCTCTCCTGACAGTGTCCCTGGACAGCACCCCTCTCTCTCCTAACAGTGTCCCTGGACAGCACCCCTCTCTCCTGACAGTGTCCCTGGACAGCACCCCTCTCTCTCCTGACAGTGTCCCGGGACAGCACCCCTCTCTCTCCTGACAGTGTCCCTGGACAGCACCCCTCTCTCTCCTGACAGTGTCCCGGGACAGCACCCCTCTCTCCCCCTGACAGTGTCCCTGGACAGCACCCCTCTCTCCCCCTGACAGTGTCCCTGGACAGCACCCCTCTCTCCCCCTGACAGTGTCCCTGGACAGCACCCCTCTCTCCCCCCGACAGTGTCCCGGGACAGCACCCCTCTCTCCTAACAGTGTCCCTGGACAGCACCCCTCTCTCTCCTAACAGTGTCCCGGGACAGCACCCCTCTCTCTCCTAACAGTGTCCCTGGACAGCACCCCTCTCTCCTGACAGTGTCCCTGGACAGCACCCCTCTCTCTCCTGACAGTGTCCCTGGACAGCACCCCTCTCTCTCCTGACAGTGTCCCTGGACAGCACCCCTCTCTCTCCTGACAGTGTCCCTGGACAGCACCCCTCTCTCTCCTAACAGTGTCCCTGGACAGCACCCCTCTCTCTCCTGACAGTGTCCCTGGACAGCACCCCTCTCTCCCCTGACAGTGTCCCTGGACAGCACCCCTCTCTCTCCTGACAGTGTCCCTGGACAGCACCCCTCTCTCTCCTGACAGTGTCCCGGGACAGCACCCCTCTCTCCCCCTGACAGTGTCCCGGGACAGCACCCCTCTCTCCCCCTGACAGTGTCCCTGGACAGCACCCCTCTCTCTCCTGACAGTGTCCCGGGACAGCACCCCTCTCTCTCCTGACAGTGTCCCTGGACAGCACCCCTCTCTCTCCTAACAGTGTCCCTGGACAGCACCCCTCTCTCTCCTGACAGTGTCCCTGGACAGCACCCCTCTCTCTCCTGACAGTGTCCCGGGACAGCACCCCTCTCTCCCCCTGACAGTGTCCCTGGACAGCACCCCTCTCTCTCCTGACAGTGTCCCTGGACAGCACCCCTCTCTCCCCCTGACAGTGTCCCTGGACAGCACCCCTCTCTCCTGACAGTGTCCCTGGACAGCACCCCTCTCTCCCCTGACAGTGTCCCTGGACAGCACCCCTCTCTCCCCCTGACAGTGTCCCTGGACAGCACCCCTCTCTCTCCTGACAGTGTCCCTGGACAGCACCCCCCTCTCTCCTGACAGTGTCCCTGGACAGCACCCCTCTCTCTCCTGACAGTGTCCCAGGACAGCACCCCTCTCTCCCCCTGACAGTGTCCCTGGACAGCACCCCTCTCTCTCCTGACAGTGTCCCGGGACAGCACCCCTCTCTCTCCTGACAGTGTCCCGGGACAGCACCCCTCTCTCTCCTAACAGTGTCCCGGGACAGCACCCCTCTCTCTCCCCGATAGTGTCCCGGGACAGCACCCCTCTCTCCTGACAGTGTCCCTGGACAGCACCCCTCTCTCTCCTGACAGTGTCCCTGGACAGCACCCCTCTCTCTCCTGACAGTGTCCCGGGACCCTGGACAGCACCCCTCTCTCTCCCCGATAGTGTCCCGGGACAGCACCCCTCTCTCTCCTGACAGTGTCCCTGGACAGCACCCCTCTCTCTCCTGACAGTGTCCCGGGACAGCACCCCTCTCTCTCCTAACAGTGTCCCGGGACAGCACCCCTCTCTCTCCTGACAGTGTCCCTGGACAGCACCCCTCTCTCCCCCTGACAGTGTCCCGGGACAGCACCCCTCTCTCTCCTGACAGTGTCCCGGGACAGCACCCCTCTCTCTCAGTCCGGGCTGCCCGGCGCGGCGGCCATGCTGCTGCAGGGTCCGACCGAAGGAAACATTTTCAGTTTCGGGCTGGACGCCGGACAGGAAATAAGAGCGATACCAGCAGCTGTGCCTCCGCCCGGCCGCAATCCCGGCTCCGCACGCAGAAGGAAGCCCCTCGCCGGCTGTCGCTGCAGTCCCAGCTCCCCTCTCCGCCGGCAAGGCGCTATATATCTCAGCCGCGCCGTATTTACAGCAACAATTTCGACAGGAAAGCAATCAAATCACAGTTACGTCACGCCCTGCACGGCCCACGTGACGCACAAACATTCCTCCAGCTGCAAGATCACGTGACCGACCCCTCCCTCCCCTGCTCGCGTGCGCTTGCTTTCCCGAAGTGAGACAAACAGCTTATGGGCCACGTCTAAGTACTGGGACCGGTCCACTCCCGGCCTAAACTCTCAGAGCGTCGAGAGAAGGACAATTGCGAGACGGGCTTTTCATTTATTAATGCCATTATTATCCTGAGACAGACTACTTCACGTTTGAATGCCAATATTGGCTTGAGGTCAAGCTCACTGTACCACTTTCTCTGACAGGAGATCACACACTGTATTATTATTATTGAGAGACAGGCTCACTGTCTGTTCCTCAGGCTGTGACAGGAGATCACACACTGTATTATTATTATTGAGAGACAGGCTCACTGTCTGTTCCTCAGGCTGGGACAGGAGATCACACACTGTATTATTATTATTGAGAGACAGGCTCACTGTCTGTTCCTCAGGCTGGGACAGGAGATCACACACTGTATTATTATTATTGAGAGACAGGCTCACTGTTCCTCAGGCTGGGACAGGAGATCACACACTGTATTATTATTATTGAGAGACAGGCTCACTGTCTGTTCCTCAGGCTGGGACAGGAGATCACACACTGTATTATTATTATTATTATTGAGAGACAGGCTCACTGTTCCTCAGGCTGGGACAGGAGATCACACACTGTATTATTATTATTGAGAGACAGGCTGTCTGTTTCTCAGGCTGTGACAGGAGATCACACACTGTATTATTATTATTATTATTATTATTGAGAGACAGGCTCACTGTTCCTCAGGCTGGGACAGGAGATCACACACTGTATTATTATTATTGAGAGACAGGCTCACTGTCTGTTCCTCAGGCTGTGACAGGAGATCACACACTGTATTATTATTGAGAAACAGGTTCACTGTCTGTTCCTCAGGCTGAGACAGGAGATCACACACTGTATTATTATTATTGAGAGACAGGCTGTCTGTTTCTCAGGCTGTGACAGGAGATCACACACTGTATTATTATTATTGAGAGACAGGCTCACTGTCTGTTCCTCAGGCTGAGACAGGAGATCACACACTGTATTATTATTATTGAGAGACAGGCTGTCTGTTTCTCAGGCTGTGACAGGAGATCACACACTGTTTTATTATTATTGAGAGACAGGCTCACTGTCTGTTCCTCAGGCTGGGACAGGAGGTCACACACTGTATTATTATTATTGAGAGACAGGCTCACTGTTCCTCAGGCTGGGACAGGAGGTCACACACTGTATTATTATTGAGAGACAGGCTCACTGTTCCTCAGGCTGGGACATGAGGTCACACACTGTATTATTATTATTGAGAGACAGGCTCACTGTCTGTTCCTCAGGCTGGGACAGGAGATCACACACTGTATTATTATTATTGAGAGACAGGCTCACTGTCTGTTCCTCAGGCTGTGACAGGAGATCACACACTGTATTATTATTATTGAGAGACAGGCTCACTGTTCCTCAGGCTGGGACGGGAGGTCACACACTGTATTATTATTATTGAGAGACAGGCTCACTGTTCCTCAGGCTGGGACAGGAGGTCACACACTGTTTTATTATTATTGAGAGACAGGCTCACTGTCTGTTCCTCAGGCTGTGACAGGAGATCACACACTGTATTATTATTGAGAAACAGGTTCACTGTCTGTTCCTCAGGCTGAGACAGGAGATCACAAACTGTATTATTATTATTGAGAGACAGGTTGTCTGTTTCTCAGGCTGTGACAGAAAATCACACACTGTATTATTATTATTGAGAGACAGGCTCACTGTCTGTTCCTCAGGCTGGGACAGGAGATCACACACTGTATTATTATTATTGAGAGACAGGCTCACTGTTCCTCAGGCTGGGACAGGAGGTCACACACTGTATTATTATTATTGAGAGACAGGCTCACTGTTCCTCAGGCTGGGACAGGAGGTCACACACTGTATTATTATTATTGAGAGACAGGCTCACTGTTCCTCAGGCTGGGACAGGAGGTCACACACTGTATTATTATTATTGAGAGACAGGCTCACTGTTCCTCAGGCTGGGACAGGAGGTCACACACTGTATTATTATTATTGAGAGACAGGCTCACTGTCTGTTCCTCAGGCTGGGACAGGAGATCACACACTGTATTATTATTATTGAGAGACAGGCTCACTGTTCCTCAGGCTGGGACAGGAGGTCACACACTGTATTATTATTATTGAGAGACAGACTCACTGTTCCTCAGGCTGGGACAGGAAATCACACACTGTATTATTATTATTATTATTATTATTATTATTATTATTATTATTATTGAGAGACAGGCTCACTGTTCCTCAGGCTGGGACAGAAAATCACACACTGCACACTGGATAGAGCCAGATCTCCTTAGACGTCTGTCTCTTTCTGCCTGTCCCTCTCTCTGCCTGTCTCCTTCTCCATGACCTGGGCTGTGGACAGAGGGCTCGTACTGTGTGTCTCCCAGAGGAGGCTGTGTGCAGTGGGGGAGGCAGTGGGTGCCCTCCTGGGTGTCAAGACCTTGGGGCTTCTCTAGAGTTGGACTGACAGTCAGGCTGAAGGTGAAGTTCCAGGAGCTCCTGCACTGAAAACAGACTGCAGATACTGCCTGGGCTTCTCTGAGCACTGGATCACAGGGTGCCACAAGAGCACTGAGCCACAGTACCTTCAGAGCACCAGCAGAGGGAGACAGAGAGGCACAACGAGCAGGGCGATTGTGATTCAGAGCATTCCAGTGCTGAGAGACCCAGTGTGCACTGGGCACCAGTCTTCATCCACACATGAGTGTGGGATTAGCTCCAGGGTTGTGAAACGCGCTGCAGTTTGTGTGAGTGTGTGTGAGATTAGCCTCAGCCTCACAAGGCAGCTTTGTTGGACAGAGCGATTAGCACATCAAGTGACCGGAGGCGTGGGCGTCCGTCTCTGTGCCCAAGTCCCTGCTCGTTCGCTCGCTCACTCTCAGACCCTCCACTCCGCGGTGCCCCACTGTGAGTATGATCAGCAGCTTGCTAACCGATCAGCCAATCAATTATCCAGGTAGTGTTCGCTCCCAGCGCAGGAGTCAGAGAGAAGCATGAGAATCTGCATGGTCATGTCGAACCACTGTAAGTCCAAAATTATAAATCTGTTTACACACAGACAAGGAATTCAATGGGAAGTTACTCTGATGAGGGAGTGTTAGTGTGAAGTTACAGAGGAGCTGGACTGAGTGTCTCTACAGTATCTCCAGCTCTGATGAGGGAGTGTTAGTGTGAAGTTACAGAGGAGCTGGACTGAGTGTCTACAGTATCTACAGCTCTGATGAGGGAGTGTTAGTGTGAAGTTACAGAGGAGCTGGACTGAGTGTCTACAGTATCTACAGCTCTGATGAGGGAGTGTTAGTGTGAAGTTACAGAGGAGCTGGACTGAGTGTCTCTACAGTATCTACAGCTCTGATGAGGGAGTGTTAGTGTGAAGTTACAGAGGAGCTGGGCTGAGTGTCTACAGTATCTACAGCTCTGATGAGGGAGTGTTAGTGTGAAGTTACAGATGAGCTGGACTGAGTGTCTACAGTATCTACAGCTCTGATGAGGGAGTGTTAGTGTGAAGTTACAGAGGAGCTGGACTGAGTGTCTACAGTATCTCCAGCTCTGATGAGGGAGTGTTAGTGTGAAGTTACAGAGGAGCTGGACTGAGTGTCTACAGTATCTCCAGCTCTGATGAGGGAGTGTTAGTGTGAAGTTACAGATGAGCTGGACTGAGTGTCTACAGTATCTACAGCTCTGATGAGGGAGTGTTAGTGTGAAGTTACAGAGGAGCTGGACTGAGTGTCTCTACAGTATCTACAGCTCTGATGAGGGAATGTTAGTGTGAAGTTACAGGTGGGTTGTTTCTACAATCTGTTCTACAGATTGAAGATTTAAATTCTTGTTTTATGTTTGTCTGCCTATTGACTAAATTTCTTTTCACTTTTTTCCTGTCTGTGTTTTAGGAATGAATTGTGTCCATATGCCACCGTCAGTGTGTCAGAAAACCTCTTCATCAGTAACTGTGTTAATCAGGTTGTGTGTCATTCAGCGGTTTGCTCTGCAGTGGCTCAGCCTGTCCTATAGGGGGCAGTGATGACAGTGACATACTCCCGGTGTGTGGCCGATGCTCGACTGGGCACTTTCTCTCACCTCCTCCTGCGCTGGAGAGGCAGCATCTACAAACTGCTGTACAGAGAGCTTCTCATCTTCACCATACTGTACTTCTCTCTCAGCGCCCTCTACAGGTAACGAGCTGCACTTCAACATCTGGCTGTAGATAGAGGAGATTGGAGAGACAAGTGGGCAGGGGAAGAGAGTCTGGAGGCCAGTACACAGAGAAAAGGAAGTGAGGAGAAACAATGTATCCTACAGATATCTAACCCTAACCCTAACACTAATCTGCAGAAGTCTAACCCTAACCCTACAATGACCAGACTCTAACCCTAACCCTCCAGTGATCCAATCCTAGTGCCAACCTCTAGCAATCCAACCCTAACCCTACAATTGTCCTGGACTGACCTCCACCAATCTAACCCTAACTCTACAGAGATCTAACCCTTACTCTACATATTTCTAAGCCTAACACTAACTCTAGAGATCTAACCCTAACCCTACAGCAATGTGCCTGATTGAAGATGTGCCTGGCCTGTGTCCTCTCCTATCTGCAGGTTTATCTTACCGGACAGACAGAGGCGCCTGTTTGAGAAATTGTCCCTGTATTGCAACCGCTATGCTGAGCTCATCCCTGTCTCCTTCGTGCTAGGTGAGACTGCACTGAACACTGCACACTGGACACTGGCACCACCCACGAAACACTATGCACACACTGAACACTGTACACACTCTGTACTATATACTCTTGTTTTTACCGGAATATTCTGAATACAAAAGTTTGTACAATGTATAATATAAAGACTCAGACCAGCTCATCTGTAACTTCACACTAACAGTCCCTCATCAGAGCTGGAGATACTGTAGAGACACTCAGTCCAGCTCATCTCTAACTTCACACTAACAGTCCCTCATCAGAGCTGGAGATACTGTAGAGACACTCAGTCCAGCTCCTCTGTAACCTCACACTAACACTCCCTCATCAGAGCTGTAGATACTGTAGACACTCAGTCCAGCTCCTCTGTAACTTCACACTAACACTCCCTCATCAGAGCTGGAGATACTGTAGAGACACTCAGTCCAGCTCCTCTGTAACTTCACACTAACACTCCCTCATCAGAGCTGGAGATACTGTAGAGACACTCAGTCCAGCTCCTCTGTAACTTCACACTAACACTCCCTCATCAGAGCTGGAGATACTGTAGACAATCAGTCCAGCTCCTCTGTAACTTCACACTAACACTCCCTCATCAGAGCTGGAGATACTGTAGACACTCAGTCCAGCTCCTCTGTAACTTCACACTAACACTCCCTCATCAGAGCTGTAGACACCGTAGAGACACTCAGTCCAGCTCCTCTGTAACTTCACACTAACACTCCCTCATCAGAGCTGTAGATACTGTAGAGACACTCAGTCCAGCTCCTCTGTAACTTCACACTAACACTCCCTCATCAGATCTGTAGATACTGTAGACACTCAGTCCAGCTCCTCTGTAACTTCACACTAACACTCCCTCATCAGAGCTGGAGATACTGTAGACACTCAGTCCAGCTGATCTGTAATTTTGCACTGAATCTCACTGCATGAAATACTGAACATTGTTCACACAACAATGAGTGCAAAGCACAGCACACTGAACTGTGCAATGGCACTTTGAACACTATCAGGATGGAAGTCCCTGCTGCCTCCACCAGAGGGCCCCCTTCCCCACAGCTGCAGGTCCCTGTGGCTCATTGTGTGAGAAGGGGATGAAACTCCTTGGTGCAGGTCATTGCAGCGCCCCCTCATGGTTCAGAGCTAGAAGGACACTCTGTCTGTAGAGCTGTAAATATGACCCCAGTTCCTCCTGGAAATACCACACATGAACATCTGCCTACCGCGTGCTCAGGGTTCGAGTTCTTGAACAGGGAGGTACCCTGATACCACAGGGCACAGGCATGCTCAGACTGTGCAGAGAGCAGCCCGGCACAGCCCTATGTGTGCGTGTGTGTGTGTGTTCTCAGTGTGATATTCAGTCTGTGTGTGTGTTCTCAGTATGTCACTCTGCGTGTGTGTTCTCAGACTGCTCTGCGCTCAGAATGCTCTATGTGTGTGTGTGTTTGCAGTGTGCTCTGTGCTCTGTGTGTGTGTTCTCAGACTGCTCTGTGCTCTGTGATCTGTGTGTGAGTGTTCTCAGTGTGCTCTGTGCTCTGTGTGTGTGTTCTCAATGTGCTCTGTGTGTGTGTTCTCAGCGTGCTCTGTGTGTGTGTTCTCAATGTGCTCTGTGTGTGTGTTCTCAGCGTGCTCTGCACTCTCTCTATGCTCCAGGTTTCTACGTGACGCTGGTAGTGTCCCGCTGGTGGGGGCAGTTCGAGAGTGTGCCCTGGCCCGACAGGCTGGGGGGGCTGGTGTCTGGGCTTGTGCGCGGCGCGGACGATCAGGGCAGGCTTATGCGACGCACACTAATGCGCTACGCCAACCTGTCAGGCCTGCTGATCTACCGGTCTGTGAGCACCGCTGTGTACAAGCGATTCCCCACCATGGAGCACCTGGTGCAGGCAGGTACAGTACAGCACACTGCAACACATGGGAGAACAGCACAGTGTAGTACAGCGCAGTGGAGCGGAGCTAGTCCGGACACGGTGACGTCATCGCCCTCCCTCAGCTGCCTGGGCTGGGGGGGGGTCTCCTTTAGCTCACCCGGCTGGTTCCCTGTTGCGTTACGCCGGAGACCCGGGTTCGCGCCCCAGGTGTAACGGGAGGAAATGGGCAGCAAAGGGCAAGAGCCCATGTGGAACAGCACTGGTCACAGCAGCACAGTATGGTACAGTACATTGTACAATAGTACAGCACAGTAACCCGTCTCTCTCAGACTCGTGAGTGTGGAGGAGCCAGTGTGCTGTAGACTGGTGCAGTACAGTAACCTGTCAATTCAATTCATTTCAAGCTGCTTCATTAGCATGACCGATGGGTACAATCAGTGTTGCCAAAGCAAATAAAAATAATAAAATTAACATGGAACAAAACGTAAAATAAAATCTACAGACATTTACAACAGAGACATGTCATAAAATATTTACATATACTGTAAACATATTGAGCATTATAGGGAGACAGGCTCACTGTTCCTCAGGCTGTGACAGGAGATCACATACTGGACTGCCAGTTCAACTGAGTTCCCTCCTCCCTCTCCCAGTAGGATTGGGACCCATTGTGATTCTGGCAGGTGTGGGAACTCTGGGACTAGATTTCTGAGTTTAGGGAAGAATGTTTCTCTAATCCCAGAGTATCTGTCAGTGCAGTAGGAAGTGCACCTGTCTCTATTTCTCCCCGCTGGCAGTGGGAGCACAGCCTGTCCTCTCTGGGCAGCCAGGTCTGCCTGTGTCGCCCAGTTTCTATGGCCAGGCTGTGGTCACTGAGCTTGTACTTCATCAGGGTCTGTTTCTGTTTGTTGTTTCTTATTTTGGTCAAATATTCGGCAAGTGTGTATTGTCTGTTTAGGGTTCTGTAGCATTCCAGTTTATGTTGTGTTTGTGTGTGTGTGTGTGTCCCAGTGTGTGAGATATTGCTGTTTGATCTGTGCTGTGATGTGGTTGAGTCTGGGTTGTGGTGCTCTAGCAGTGCTGTCCTGATGCTGGTTAGTGTCGGTGTGGCTCAGGTCAGTGAGCCTCAGGACCAGCTGGCTCAGGGGGCTCTGTTTTGGGCTCAGCTCTTGGCTCAGCAGGGCTTTGTGGTGGTAGGAATTTTGGTCGCTGTGTAGCCAAAAATTTAATACTCTCTTCTGTATGATTATCAATAGTGGATACTGGCCTAATTCGGCCCTGCACCTGTTGTTAGGTGTTTTTCTCTGCACACGGAGGATGTTTCTACAGATCTCCATGTGCAGAGTTTCTGTGGGGTGTTTGTCCCATTGGGTGTAATCCTGGTCTGTGAGGGGACCCCACACTTCACTGCTGTATAGGGCAATGGGTTGGATTACACTTTCAAATATTTGGAGCCAGATTCTTGTTGGTGGGTTGATGTTGAAGAGCCTCCTTCTTATTGTGTAGAAAGCCCTGAGTGCCTTCTCCCTCAGTGCCTTCACTGCCAGGTCAAAACTCCCAGAAGAGCTGATGGTGAGATGATGAGCTGTCTGTCTCTCAGGGCTCATGACTGCGGAGGAACTGGCGCAGCTCCAGGCTCTGCCTTCGCCCCACAGTAAGTTCTGGGTGCCCTGCGTGTGGTTCGTGAGCCTGGCACAGCGGGCAAGAGCAGAGGGCCGCATCAACAACGACGTGGCGCTGCAAGCCATCCTGAACGTGAGTCCGACTGTCTGTCTGCGGCAGTGTGAGAGTGTGACAGTTAGTGTCTGTGAGAGTGTGTGAGTCTGAGTGTGTGCAAGAGTGTGACTGTGAAAGTGTTAGTGTGTGTTTGTGTGTTTGAGAGTGCGAGTGTGAGTATGTGTTTGTGTGTGTCTGAGTGTGTGAGAGTGTGTGTCTGTGTGAGAGTGTGAGTCTGAGTGTGTGAGAGTGTGTGTTTGTGTGTGTCTGAGTGTGAGAGTGTGAGTGTTAGTATGTGTTCGTGTGTGTCTGAGTGTGTGAGTGTGAGTGTTTGTGTGTGTCTGAGTGTGTGAGAGTGTGTGTCTGAGTGAGAGAGTGCGAGTGTTAGTTTGTGTGTGTCTGAGTGTGTGAGAGTGTGTGTCTGAGTGTGAGAGTGTGAGTGTTAGTATGTGTTTGTGTGTGTCTGAGTGTGAGTGTTTGTGTGTCTGAGTGTGAGAGTGCGAGTGTTAGTATGTGTTTGTGTGTGTCTGAGTGTGAGTGTTTGTGTGTCTGAGTGTGAGAGTGCGAGTGTTAGTATGTGTTTGTGTGTGTCTGAGTGTGAGAGTGTGTGTCTGAGTGTGTGTGAGTGTTTGTGTGTCTGAGTGTGTGCAAGAGTGTGACTGTGAAAGTTTTAGTGTGTCTGAGTGTGAGTGTTTGTGTGTTTGAGAGTGCGAGTGTTAGTATGTGTTTGTGTGTGTCTGAGTGTGTGAGAGTGTGTGTTTGTGTGTGTCTGAGTGTGAGAGTGTGAGTGTTAGTATGTGTTTGTGTGTGTCTGAGTGTGAGTGTTTGTGTGTTTGAGAGTGCGAGTGTTAGTATGTGTTTATGTGTGTCTGAGTGTGTGAGAGTGTGTGTTTGTGTGTGTCTGAGTGTGAGAGTGCGAGTGTTAGTATGTGTTTGTGTGTGTCTGAGTGTGTGAGAGTGTGTGTCTGAGTGTGAGAGTGCGAGTGTTAGTATGTGTTTGTGTGTGTCTGAGTGTGTGAGAGTGTGTGTCTGAGTGTGAGAGTGCGAGTGTTAGTATGTGTTTGTGTGTGTCTGAGTGTGTGAGAGTGTGTGTTTGTGTGTGTCTGAGTGTGTGAGTGTTTGTGTGTGAACCCCCCTCAGGTATCCAGGGAAACTCCTGACTTCTCCTTTGAGACACAATGTGCTCTGATTCAGCTGGCTGGCCGGTGAGGAAGTGAGACTGCTCTGTGCAGCTGTGCGGAGCGTGAGGGCGCAGGGGGTCGGTGAGGCAGAGTGGGAGAGATCAGACACTCTTCCTCTTTCTAATTCGGATTCTCATAACAGATGAGCTAGTGAGGCCAAAGCAGAACCAGATAGCAGAACATTTACAGACATTTACAGCACATATGGTAGAACATTTACATACAACAATTAAACATTATTGAGAGACAGGCTCACTGTCTGTTCCTCAGGCTGGGACAGGAGATCACACACTGTATTATTATTATTGAGAGACAGGCTCACTGTCTGTTCCTCAGGCTGTGACAGGAGATCACACACTGTATTATTATTATTGAGAGACAGGCTCACTGTCTGTTCCTCAGGCTGTGACAGGAGATCACACACTGAATTATTATTATTGAGAGACAGGCTCACTGTCTGTTCCTCAGGCTGAGACAGGAGATCACACACTGAATTATTATTATTGAGAGACAGGCTCACTGTTCCTCAGGCTGGGACAGGAGATCACACACTGTATTTTTATTATTGAGAGACAGGCTCACTGTCTGTTCCTCAGGCTGTGACAGGAGATCACACACTGTATTATTATTATTGAGAGACAGGCTCACTGTCTGTTCCTCAGGCTGTGACAGGAGATCACACACTGAATTATTATTATTGAGAGACAGGCTCACTGTCTGTTCCTCAGGCTGAGACAGGAGATCACACACTGAATTATTATTATTGAGAGACAGGCTCACTGTTCCTCAGGCTGGGACAGGAGATCACACACTGTATTTTTATTATTGAGAGACAGGCTCACTGTCTGTTCCTCAGGCTGTGACAGGAGATCACACACTGAATTATTATTATTGAGAGACAGGCTCACTGTCTGTTCCTCAGGCTGTGACAGGAGATCACACACTGAATTATTATTATTGAGAGACAGGCTCACTGTTCCTCAGGCTGGGACAGGAGATCACACACTGTATTTTTATTATTGAGAGACAGGCTCACTGTCTGTTCCTCAGGCTGTGACAGGAGATCACACACTGAATTATTATTATTGAGAGACAGGCTCACTGTCTGTTCCTCAGGCTGGGACAGGAGATCACACACTGTATTATTATTATTGAGAGACAGGCTCACTGTTCCTCAGGCTGGGACAGGAGATCACACACTGTATTATTATTATTGAGAGACAGGCTCACTGTCTGTTCCTCAGGCTGTGACAGGAGATCACACACTGAATTATTATTATTGAGAGACAGGCTCACTGTTCCTCAGGCTGGGACAGGAGATCACACACTGTATTATTATTATTGAGAGACAGGCTCACTGTCTGTTCCTCAGGCTGGGACAGGAGATCACACACTGTATTATTATTATTGAGAGACAGGCTCACTGTTCCTCAGGCTGGGACAGGAGATCACACACACACTGTATTATTATTATGTTATCTAATCTTTCGTATTCGTAAACAAAGAGCTTGATTGGTGTGACAAATGACAGTGTTGCCAAAGCCACTTCCTCTGTCTCTCCCTCTCTCTAGGAGCTGAACTCTCTGCGCACTCAGTGCATGAAGCTGTACAGCTATGACTGGATCAGTCTGCCCCTGGTCTACACCCAGGTACTGATCTGGGACAGGGCACACGGCCCCCTGGGTCTGGGATGCTCTCTGTGGATAACGCTTGTGCCCAAGGCGTCAGCTGCTGTGTGAACTGCGGACAGTGTCTTAGTGTGACACGACACTCTTGAGAGCAGTAGGTAGTAGTTAGCTCCTGCCCTGTTGTCATGCAGAGATGGTTACTAGGCGCTGTGTTGCTAGGTGGTGACGGTTGCTGTGTACAGCTTCTTCCTGGCCTGTCTGATTGGCCGCCAGTTCCTGGACCCCGCCCAGGGCTACCCGGGCCACGACCTCGACCTCTGCGTGCCCGTCTTCACCCTCCTGCAGTTCTTCTTCTACGCCGGCTGGCTGAAGGTGAGGCCCCGCCCCCGTCCCCGTGGCGACGTCGCCGCGGTGACGGCGGGGTGGCTGACGCCTGCCGTGGTCCCCCCCAGGTGGCCGAGCAGCTGATCAACCCCTTCGGCGAGGACGACGACGACTTCGAGACCAACTGGCTGGTGGACAGGAACCTGCAGGTCAGGGGGGCCCTGGGGTCAGGCTGCCGGTCGGCTGCGGCCCGGTCCGGCTGCCCACTCGCCGCTCTCTCGCCCGCCAGGTGTCGCTGCTCTCGGTGGACGAGATGTATGACAGCGTGCCGGCCCTGGAGAGGGACCAGTACTGGAACGAGTCGGAGCCACAGCCCCCCTACACTGCGGCCAGCGCCGAGCACCGCAAGCCCTCCTTCATGGGATCTGCGCTGGACATCAGGTGAGAAACACTGGAGCAGCACTGGCCTCCTCTCTCCTTCCCCTCTCCCCTCTCCCCTCTCCTCTCTCTCCTCCCTCTCTCCTTCCCCTCTCCCCTCTCCTCTCTCCTCTCTCTCCTTCCCCTCCCCTCTCTCTTCTCTCTCTCCTCCCTCTCTCCTTCCCCTCTCCTCTCTCTCCTCCCTCTCTCCTTCCCCTCCCCTCTCTCTTCTCTCTCTCCTCCCTCTCTCCTTCCCCTCTCCTCTCTCTCCTCCCTCTCTCCTTCCCCTCTCCTCTCCTTCTCTCTCCTCCCTCTCTCCCCTCTCCTCTCTCCTTCCCCTCTTCTCTCTCTCCTGTCTCCTTTCCCCTCTCCCCTCTCCTCTCTCTCCTCCCTCTCTCCTTCCCCTCTCCTCTCTCTTCTCTCTCTCCTCCCTCTCTCCTTCCCCTCCCCTCTCTCTTCTCTCTCCTCCCTCTCTCCTTCCCCTCTCCTCTCTCTTCTCTCTCTCCTCCCTCTCTCCTTCCCCTCCCCTCTCCTCTCCACTCTCACCCCTCTCTCCTCTCCCCTCTCCCCTCTCTCCATTCACTTCAGTTCAAGGTGCTTTATTAGCATGACCGATGGGTACAATCAGTGTTGCCAAAGCAAATGAAAGTACTATTTACATTAAACAAAACAAAAAATAAAAGTAAAATAAAATCTACAGACATATTACAGACATTTACAACAAAGACATATTATAAAATATTTACATATACTGTAGGCGGCTGGAGCATTATTGGGAGACAGACTCACTGTTCCTCAGGCTGTGACAGGAGATCACATACTGGGCTGCCAGTTCAACTGAGTTCCCTCCTCCCTCTCCCAGTAGGATTGGGACCCATTGTGATTCTGGCAGGTGTGGGAACTCTGGGACTATATTTCTGAGTTTAGGGAAGAATGTTTCTCTAATCCCAGAGTATCTGTCACAGTGCAGTAGGAAGTGCACCTCTGTCTCTATTTCTCCCCGCTGGCAGTGGGAGCACAGCCTGTCCTCTCTGGGCAGCCAGGTCTGCCTGTGTCCAGTTTCTCTGGCCAGGCTGTGGTCACTGAGCCTGTACTTGTCAGGGTCTGTTTCTTATCTTGGTCAAATATTCGGCTAGTGTGTATCTCCCCTCTCTCCCCTCTCGTCTCCCAGCGTGCCGAAGGAGGAGATGGAGTTCCAGTCCACCTTGGAGCAGATAAAGGAGCATGAGGAGGCCAATCACTCCACCCCCGTGCTGGGGGCGCTGGGGGGGCTGCTGGGGGTCCACTCTCCCCGCTGCCTGCGCCCCTCGGCCCGCGCCAGCCTGCTGCGCCGCCGCCCGGGGGCGCCCCTGGCTCGCGGCCCCCTGCTCCTGCCCCCCGGCCCCCCCACGCCGGAGCTGGCCTTCTCCTCACTGCCCCTGCTGGAGCGGCCGGGCTCCTACAGCTGCCCGCAGACGCCCATCCACGGCGCCGCGGCGCGCCGGCCCCCCGCCGCCTTCCCCTTCCCCAGCGCGGAGGACCAGCCCCCCCCGGCCTCCCCCCTCACCCCCTGGCTGCCCCGCCGCCCCCCCCCCGCGCTGCACAGCCCGGCTGGCCCCGCCAGCGCCCGGGGGGGCCCGGAGGGGGCGCAGGTCTTCTTCTTCCCCCCCCCCACCCCGCTCCTGCCGCACCCCCCACCCACCCGACTGCATGGCAACGGCAGCAGCCAGGCCGGTGCAGCAGGTAACCATGGCTACGGCAGCAACCACAGCACCGTTAGCAACCTCAGCCTCCTGACCGCTGACTCCGCCCCCCAGCCCCCAGCCAATCAGCAGGCCTTTCCCAACGACTCCGGCATCTCATTGGGCGAGGGAGACCTGCTGGGCCGACTTCTCCTGGACAGGACGAGAGGAAATCTGAACACGCCAAATGGCAAACTGGACACAGACCAGCACTGACCAGTAGAGACCCCTCTCCCATCAGCACCGATCCCCCTCACACCAACACTGACCAGTACAGAACACCACTCCCACCAGCACAGATCCCCTCACACCCACACTGACCAGTACAGAACACCACTCCCACCAGCACAGATCCCCTCACACCCACACTGACCAGTACAGAACACCAGTCACACCAGCAGTCCCCGGTCAAGGAGAGGAGCCCGCTCCAACTCCAGCACAGAGCTGGACACAGCTGTTGTGGGCTAATAAAGGACTGAACTGAGCCCGTGTTCACGTCGTTCTTCTGCGCCCAGGACACACTGACCACAGGACACGACACGTCAGAATCAGCTTCCAGGTTTATTGTAATTAATAAAACAAGCAGGAGCAACAGGGGTCTGTCCAGCTGAAGGGCAGCCAGGCCGAGTCAGACAGAGAGACAGGTCCAGTCTGGTCAGAGCTCGCTGTGCTGGACAGGGGACTGGGACGGGGGCTCGAACCCGGAGCCTAGCTGCGCTCCTTGCCCAGCGTGTGCTTGTCGAACAGGTACTCCGCCAGCCCATTCTGTGGGGCGCCCATGCGACGCAGGTTGGAGATCCAGTCGCTCAGCTCCTTGATGGACTTCACCTGCTCGTCCAGGTAGTGAGTCTCCAGGAAGTCACACATCTGGGGGGACAGAGGCAGGTGAGAGGTGAGACCCCAGGGTCAGGGGTCACTCGTGTGGATCGGTGTGCTCAGGGGGTCAAGGGTCAGAGGTCAGGGGACACTCATGTGCGAGTCGATGTGCTCAGAAGGTCAGGGGACACTCACGTGAGGGTCACTGTGCTCAGAGGGTCAGGGGACAGGGGACACTCACGTGCGGGTCACTGTGCTCAGAGGGTCAAGGGTCAGAGGACAGGGGACACTCACGTGCGGGTCGTTGTGCTCCGAGGCCACCTTGTGGATGTCCAGCAGCGACTGGTTGACGCTCTTCTCCAGCTGCAGGGCACACTCCAGCGCCTCCAGCCCACTGCCCCACTCGTCCCGCTCCGGCTTCTGCAACAACACCAGCTGTCTCAGCGGCGCCCACAGACACACACAGACACACACAGACACACACAGACACACACAGACACGTACCCGGATGTCCTGCAGGAAGATCTTGCCACCACGCTGGTTCTGCAGGCCCATGAGCTTCTCGGCGTGCTCCCGCTCCTCGTGAGACTGGTGCTTGAAGAAGCGCGCAAAGTTGTGCAGCGCGACATCGTCCCGGTCAAAATAGTACGCCTACAGCAACAACAACAACACACCATCACCCTGTCCCACTGCCTCTCTCTCTCTCCCTCAGCTCTGCCCCTCGGCCCCACTGCCTCTCTCTCCCTCCCTCAGCTCTGCCCCTCGGCCCCACTGCCTCTCTCTCTCTCCCTCAGCTCTGCCCCTCGGCCCCACTGCCTCCCTCTCTCTCTCAGCTCTGCCCCTCGGCCCCACTGCCTCTCTCTCTCTCCCTCAGCTCTGCCCCTCGGCCCCACTGCCTCCCTCTCTCTCTCCCTCAGCTCTGCCCCTCGGCCCCACTGCCTCTCTCTCCCTCAGCTCTGCCCCTCGGCCCCACTGCCTCTCTCTCTCTCTCTCTCAGCTCTGCCCCTCGGCCCCACGGCCTCCCTCTCTCTCTCTCAGCTCTGCCCCTCGGCCCCACTGCCTCTCCCTCCCTCCCTCAGCTCTGCCCCTCGGCCCCACTGCCTCTCTCTCTCTCCCTCAGCTCTGCCCCTCGGCCCCACTGCCTCCCTCTCTCTCTCCCTCAGCTCTGCCCCTCGGCCCCACTGCCTCTCTCTCCCTCAGCTCTGCCCCTCGGCCCCACTGCCTCTCTCTCTCTCTCTCAGCTCTGCCCCTCGGCCCCACGGCCTCCCTCTCTCTCTCTCAGCTCTGCCCCTCGGCCCCACTGCCTCTCTCTCTCTCCCTCAGCTCTGCCCCTCGGCCCCACTGCCTCTCTCTCTCTCCCTCAGCTCTGCCCCTCGGCCCCACGGCCTCTCTCTCTCTCTCTCAGCTCTGCCCCTCGGCCCCACTGCCTCCCTCTCTCTCTCAGCTCTGCCCCTCGGCCCCACTGCCTCTCTCTCTCACCATGGACACGTAGACGTAGGAAGCGTACAGCTCCAAGCTGATCTGGCGGTTGATGGCCGCCTCACACTCCTGGTGGAAATTCTGTCGCACCTGGGAAGTCATCTCTGCAGAAACTGTAACAGACCATCGATCCTCGATCAATAATCACTCCCAGAGCCCCGGGAGTCCAGACTCCTGTGCAGACTGATCCGCTCCAGGACTCGGCAGCAGCCAGACCGCTGGGCAGGTGGGGGGAAACCCGGCCTGGAGTCACGTGAGGAGCTGGATCAGTCCAACACCTGCACACAGGTCCAGCCCTGAACCCAGAGCCCTGCTGACGCCATTACTGGAGCACAGGACTCACAGAGGCGGCACAGTAACTTACCTGTCACTCCGATGAGCCTGATTCAATAGAGAGACGGGAGCAGAGAGATGTTTTTGTTTCATGTTAATTTTATTTGCTTTGGCAACACCGGTTGTACCCATCGGTCATGCTAATAAAGCACTAATAAAGCGGATGGACAGGGACAGAGACAGACAGGAGCGGCGGGACAGGGAGACTCAGACAGACAGGAGCGGCGGGACAGGGAGACTCAGACAGACAGGAGCGGCGGGACAGGGACAGAGACAGACAGACAGGAGCGGAGAGACAGGGACAGAGACAGACAGGAGCGGCGGGACAGGGACAGAGACAGACAGACAGGAGCGGAGAGACAGGGACAGAGACAGACAGGAGCGGCGGGACAGGGAGACTCAGACAGACAGGAGCGGAGGGACAGGGAGACTCAGACAGACAGGAGCGGAGGGACAGGGACAGAGACAGACAGGAGCGGCGGGACAGGGAGACTCAGACAGACAGGAGCGGAGGGACAGGGAGACTCAGACAGACAGGAGCGGCGGGACAGGGACAGAGACAGACAGACAGGAGCGGAGAGACAGGGAGAGAGACAGACAGGAGCGGCGGGACAGGGAGACTCAGACAGACAGGAGCGGCGGGACAGGGAGACTCCAGTCCCGGTATTGGGCTCCAGAGGCGCCTGCCCGAGCTCTCCGAACAAAGAGACGGGAGCGGGAGGCCGACACTCGACCACAGAGCACAGCTGAAAGCCGCGCGCCCCGGACCCGGACCCCGCGCGGCGGCGGCCCTCTCACCTGGCGACCTTGACTGCGCGGCGGCTGGAGCTCAAGATGGAGGCCGGTCTCGGCTGTGCGGCGACAACAGCTGGAGCTGACAAATTAAGGGTCGCGAAGAAAGCGAGGATACTGATTTTAGATTACGTAATTAGTGAAGATTTGAGGGTGACGTGGGGACACACAAGCGGTTGCCGGGTTGCCGTTCAAGCACTGTTGAAGCAGGAAACCGTCACTCCGCCGAGGATCCGTCAGACTAACGGCTCTGCCCGCAGAGCCCCTCTTATATACCCCTGACGTCACAAAGCCTCCCGGGGGCGGGGGCAGCTGCAGCAGCCAATCACACAGGAGGGCGGTGCAGCTTTGTTTGCCCCGCCCCTCGGATGAGCTGTGCCATACTGCCCGCTGGACAGGGAGAGTAGTGGGTACAGGACGGGTCTGCTCTAATCGGCGCGCTAGGGAAGACAGTGTCTCTGGGTCTGCGGAGGACAGCAGCAGTGTCCTGCAGTCTCCCTGTGGTCACAGACTCCGCTCCGGGGAGCACAGCGGGGCGCACCAGTGCATCCTGGGACAGGTGGGCATTCCTTTGTGAGTCATCCCAGAATGTCAGAGCGCTGTGGGCCGGTCCCGTCTGGAGTCAACCAGCAGAGTCCCAGGCAGGAAACACACCAGCGGCCTCACAGGGGAATTCTCCCTGACAAGAAATCGGACTTTCCAGATTCCAGACTTGACTAAAGCGCAGGGTTACACAGTGCTGAGCCAGTCCTTTCTGTACTGCGCTGTTACACCACTGTCCACTGACACCACTGTCCAGCCTGAGGACTGTACCTCACTGTTAAACCACTGTCCAGCCTGAGGACTGTACTGCACTGTTATAACACTGTCCAGCCTGAGGACTGTACTGCACTGTTAAACCACTGTCCAGCCTGAGGACTGTACTGCACTGTTATAACACTGTCCAGTCTGAGGACTGTACTGCACTGTTACACCACTGTCCAGTCTGAGGACTGTACTGCACTGTTACACCACTGTCCAGTCTGAGGACTGTACCTCACTGTTAAACCACTGTCCAGCCTGAGGACTGTACTGCACTGTTAAACCACTGTCCAGCCTGAGGACTGTACTGCACTGTTACACCACTGTCCAGTCTGAGGACTGTACTGCACTGTTACACCACTGTCCAGTCTGAGGACTGTACTGCACTGTTAAACCACTGTCCAGCCTGAGGACTGTACTGCACTGTTATAACACTGTCCAGCCTGAGGACTGTACCTCACTGTTAAACCACTGTCCAGTCTGAGGACTGTACTGCACTGTTACACCACTGTCCAGTCTGAGGACTGTACTGCACTGTTACACCACTGTCCAGTCTGAGGACTGTACTGCACTGTTAAACCACTGTCCAGCCTGAGGACTGTACTGCACTGTTATAACACTGTCCAGCCTGAGGACTGTACTGCACTGTTAAACCACTGTCCAGCCTCAGGACTGTACCTCACTGTTAAACCACTGTCCAGCCTGAGGACTGTACTGCACTGTTATAACACTGTCCAGCCTGAGGACTGTACTGCACTGTTACACCACTGTCCAGCCTGAGGACTGTACCTCACTGTTAAACCACTGTCCAGTCTGAGGACTGTACTGCACTGTTATAACACTGTCCAGCCTGAGGACTGTACTCCACTGTTAAACCACTGTCCAGCCTGAGGACTGTACCTCACTGTTAAACCACTGTCCAGTCTGAGGACTGTACTGCACTGTTATAACACTGTCCAGCCTGAGGACTGTACTGCACTGTTACACCACTGTCCAGTCTGAGGACTGTACTGCACTGTTAAACCACTGTCCAGCCTGAGGACTGTACTGCACTGTTATAACACTGTCCAGCCTGAGGACTGTACTGCACTGTTAAACCACTGTCCAGCCTCAGGACTGTACCTCACTGTTAAACCACTGTCCAGTCTGAGGACTGTACTGCACTGTTATAACACTGTCCAGCCTGAGGACTGTACTGCACTGTTAAACCACTGTCCAGCCTGAGGACTGTACTGCACTGTTATAACACTGTCCAGCCTGAGGACTGTACTGCACTGTTAAACCACTGTCCAGCCTCAGGACTGTACCTCACTGTTAAACCACTGTCCAGCCTGAGGACTGTACTGCACTGTTATAACACTGTCCAGCCTGAGGACTGTACTGCACTGTTACACCACTGTCCAGCCTGAGGACTGTCCAGCCTGAGGACTGTACTGCACTGTTACACCACTGTCCAGTCTGAGGACTGTACTGCACTGTTAAACCACTGTCCAGCCTGAGGACTGTACTGCACTGTTATAACACTGTCCAGTCTGAGGACTGTACTGCACTGTTACACCACTGTCCAGCCTGAGGACTGTACACAATACAAACAGGACTGGCTCAACACTGTCTAACCCTGTACTTGTGCAAGTCTGGAATCCGGAAAGTCACAGATTTCTTGTCAGGGAAAATTCTGCTGTTTCCTAACTTTCCCCGTGAGGCACCTTGTGTGCTTCCTGGCTGGCTCTCTCCAGACTGGACCGGACCGCCGCGCTCATCACAGGGTCCTGTCCCGTGCTGTCCCGGAGCTCTGGACACAGCAGGACGAACAGCGACCCGCGGCGACTCGGCCGAACCCCCCGTCCGCGCCCGAGCGGCCGCGTGCGTGCAGGGGGATTGACGTCAGCGGCTCGAGGAAGTGCGCGCCGTCGCGTGTCATTCCTGGTGCGTGACTCAGCGGAGTGCGCGCGCCTGTAATTCCGAACCGCAGACTCGCGATCCGGAAGTCTCCCTCCGTGGCCGGCGGGTTCGCGCTGTGCTCAAGCGCGGTTTTGTTTTTGAGCTCGACCCCAGTGAGGTCGCTGAGGGACGGTGACCCGTGGGAAGGCTGTCACTTGCAGCCTGCGTGACGCTCTCGGAGCTCCTGAGACACGAGTCCCCGGCGGGAGACACTCCTGTAAGAACTGCAGCGTCATGGCCGGGCGCTGGGCTGTTAGCACTCACTGCATCACTTTAATAGAGGGATGAGCACAGCTGAGCGCATGACGGGAACAGAACTCCCTTCGCTGGAGAATCTGGCTGCAGCAGGCTGGTCACCTGGCGAGACACTCAACACGGCCTGCGGTGTCGAGGCCTGAGAGCGTCACTTCTGAAGGAACAGGTTTATGAACAGTTCCTTCCCAAGGACGTGCAGACCGGCGATACACACAGGAGACCGATATTTACCCCAGCTTCGTCGGCACAATGTCTTTTAACACATGTTACGTAGAAGCCATTCTTCTTGTGAGTTTTCTTTGTGGAATAGTGTTTGTGTATACAGCTTCCTGCATGTCGTCCGTTTACCCTTTTGTTTTCGGACAGAGAAACTGTAAGATCTCCCATGCCCTGTTCATGCGAATGGCGCTGAAGGAACTTGAACTCAGACAGAGGAGTTCACCCACAGCCCGTTCGCGCCGCAGGACAGACTGCTCCGCTGTGTCCAGCCTCTGTAGGGAGGAGAACAGGCCCAAAGATCTGCCCCCTGCCCTGGCTGACCGCTGACCATCTCCCAGCCCACTGGGGGCCGGACTGGCCAAAGTGACACAGCAGGTGTCTTCCTGCTCGATATTGACCCACTCCAGCTCTTAATGAACTTGCCCATTTAATGAGTCATTAGTGACTTCACTGCTGGGCTCAGGGCAGGCCCTGTCCTGTGCAGCTCTGCGCTGTGACCCAGTCCTCAGTCTGCAGGCGCGGTGACGCAGCAGAGGCTGCTGGGCTCAGGCTCAGGGCAGGCCCTGCCCTGTGCAGCTCTGCGCTGTGACCCAGTCCTCAGTCTGCAGGCGCGGTGACGCAGCAGAGGCTGCTGGGCTCAGGCCCGGACCTGCCCTGTGCAGCGCTGCGCTGTGACCCAGTCCTCAGTCTGCAGGCGCGGTGACGCAGCAGAGGCTGCTGGGCTCAGGCTCGGACCTGCCCTGTGCAGCGCTGCGCTGTGACCCAGTCCTCAGTCTGCAGGCGCGGTGACGCAGCAGAGGCTGCTGGGCTCAGGCCCGGACCTGCCCTGTGCAGCTCTGCGCTGTGACCCAGTCCTCAGTCTGCAGGCGCGGTGACGCAGCGCAGGCTGCTGGGCTCAGGCCCGGACCTGCCCTGTGCAGCGCTGCGCTGTGACCCAGTCCTCAGTCTGCAGGCGCGGTGACGCAGCAGAGGCTGCTGGGCTCAGGCTCGGACCTGCCCGGGCGCGGTCAGGGCCTAATCTCCCCGGCGAGCCGTTGCTGAGGGCGCGGCTGTGTGGCTCCGAGATACAGACACCCACACAGGACCGAGGCGCGGAGATAAGCAGGTGGTCGGCCATGCGGCGCAGACAGCACACTCAGCAAGATAACAGGACAGAGCGGGAGGCTGAGGCTTGAAGGGCTCAGCGCAGTTCACACACAGAGCTGGCCTGCAGAAACAGGGGGTCTCACTGCAGGGGGACGGCAACCTTTCACCCCTGGCTGGAGGCCCCTGTGAGCTCTGCAGGACTGAGCCCTCCCTCTGCCCACACCCGGACCGGACTGGGCACCCCAGAGGGGCTGTGAACTTTCACCCCTCCCTCCGCACGCATGCGAGTCCTCAGCCTGAGCCCTGCCAGACACAGGGAGCCCAGCTGTGGGTCTCGGAAGCGGACCATCTACTGAGCCCATGAGCCCAGAGCGACGGTGACCTTTAACCCTTGGCTGGAGCTGTGTGAGGTCGTGGGGCAACACTATAAGGCCTCTTTGAAAGCCGACCCACCTCCAGAAGCAGAGCTGAGCTGCTCAGAGCTGACTGACTCCGAGAGCCAGAGAGCCGGAGTTCAGGTTCAGTTGCCATGCAGTACATCTAGAGCTCAGTGTGAGCAGAGTCCCACCTCCTCAGAGCTACGGAACCCCAGAACCCCGAGCCCCCAGACGCCTGAGCCCTGAGCCCTGAGCTACAGCACCCCAGAGCCCTGAGCCCCAGTCAAACAGCAGACACACAAACCACTGTCGCCCAGGGCAGCGTGTACAACAGGCTTGGCTCAGATGAAGGAAGCCAGGTCTAGACTTCAGCTGGTGAATTATCCAGGTCTAGACTTCAGCTGCTGAATTATATATAATGATATACAGCACTGCAATGTAAGCACACTGTAATATTGCACTAAGAGATGTTAGCAGTGAACAGCAAACCAGGTTGATGTTCATTAAAGTCTGTTTCATTGTTGAACAATGAACATTACACTATTAACATGAATATGAAACATAAAAGCACTCTTGCCAGATGTCTAGATATTTATGAACTTTGCTGAAAAGCAAAGAAACATTTTGGCTGTGGAGCCTTCTTCAGGTGTTCATTGTTTCAGTAAAGTAAACCCTTCCTTGTTCTACCCATGCTGACGCAGCTCCCTACTTGAACTATTTATGAACTTTGACTAGCTCCTGCTTATCCTTGAGGTGTCAGTTGTGATCACTACTAACACAGCAGTGTGAAACATTTAAAACTGAGAATTTGCTCTTGAATGACAGTTACATAAAGCAGAATCCCGCAGCAGGGCTCCCCCTAGTGGTCCCTGAGAGAACGGAGCTCACACTGGCCTGCAGGAGCAGCCTCTCTCCTGTACTGACAGAGGTAGACAAAACTACCAAAAAGCAAAAGAAAAGTGGTTTGATACAGAGTGCAAAAACGTCAGAAATGCACTACGAAAAGTCTCAAACGAAAAACACAGATCTGCGCCTCAGGTACTGTGACATGGTAAACCTTTACAAACACACACTGAAAAACAAAAGAAACATACATAAACAAACAACTTGCAGAAATTGAGGAGTCACTAAATCAGAACTGTTTCTGGGAGAAGTGGAACAATTTAAACAAATCAAAATCAGAAGAATTGGCCATCCAAAATGGAACAATCTGGCAAGCATACTTTGAAAATTTCTATAAAAATCTCCCAAATAAAATCAATCAGACCAAAACACCATTTATGAAAAACTCAAAAGTTTGGAATTGGCGATCAAAGACAACCAAAACCCCTTAGACTCCCCAATCAGTGAGCAGGAGCTACTGGACAAACTCCAGGCCCTCAGACCACGCAAAGCCTGTGGCCAAGATGGAGTCAACAATGAGATCCTGATACACAGCAGCACAAAGTTGCAACATGCCCTGCTCAAACTCCTCAATCTCATCATGACAGCTGGATGTTTCCCTGAGGCCTGGAACCAAGGACTGATCACGCCCATCTATAAGAGTGGAGATAGACTCGATCCCAACAACTACCGGGGCATCTGTGTGAACAGTAACCTGGGGAAGGTATTCTGCTGTATCCTACTGTAAATACACGAATACTGGCCTTCCTTACCGAACACAATGCCCTGAGTAAAAGTCAGATTGTCTTCTTACCAGATCACCGGACATCTGATCAGATTTACACCCTACACACACACTGATAGACAAACACGTCCACCAAAAAGATGAAGGAAAACTGGACAAGACCAGAGTCATGGTTTTCAAGAAGAAAGCCAGACCTCAGGGAAACAGGTACAAATTCACACTGAACAACAACACATTGGAGCACACATCCAGCTACACATATCTTAGTCTCACCATCAGCTCTTCTGGGAGTTTTGACCTGGCAGTGAAGGCACTGAGGGAGAAGGCACTCAGGGCTTTCTAAGGAATAAGAAGGAGGCTCTTCAACATCAACCCACCAACGAGAATCTGGCTCCAAATATTTCAAAGTGTAATCCAACCCTATACGGCAGTGAAGTGTGGGGTCCCCTCACAGACCAGGATTACACCCAATGGGACAAACACCCCACAGAAACTCTGCACATGGAGATCTGTAGAAACATCCTCCGTGTGCAGAGAAAAACACCTAACAACGGGTGCAGGGCCGAATTAAGCCAGTACCCACTATTGATAAACACACAGAAAATAGTATTAAACTATTGGCTACACCTAAAAAACAGCTACCAAAATTCCTACCACCACAAAGCCCTGCTGAGCCAAGAGCTGAGCCCAAAACAGAGCCCCCTGAGCCAGCTGGTCCTGAGGCTCACTGACCTGAGCCACACCGACACTAACCAGCATCAGGACAGCACTGCTAGAGCACCACAACTCAGACTCAACCACATCACAGCACAGATCAAACAGCAATATCTCACACACTGGGACACACACACACACACACAACATAAACTGGAATGCTACAGAACCCTAAACAGACAATACACACTAGCTGAATATTTGACCAAGATAAGAAACAACAAACAGAAACGGACCCTGACGAAGTTCAGGCTCAGTGACCACAGCCTGGCCATAGAAACTGGGCGACACAGGCAGACCTGGCTGCCCAGACAGGACAGGCTGTGCTCCCACTGCCAGCGGGGAGAAATAGAGACAGAGGTGCACTTCCTACTGCACTGTGACAGATACTCTGGGTTAGAAACATTCTTCCCTAAACTCAGAAATCTAGTCCCAGAGTCCCCACACATGCCAGAATCACGTGTCCCAATCTTACTGGGAGAGCAATGAGGGAAATCAGTTAAACTGGCAGCCCAGTATCTGATCTCCTGTCACAGCCTGAGGAACAGGGAGTCTGTCTCCCTATAATGCTACTTCTGTCTACAGTATATGTAAATATTTTATAATATGTCATTGTTGTAAAATGTCTGTAGATTTTATATTAAGCTTATTTTTTTGTTTCATGTGAATTCCATTATTTTTATTTGCTTTGGCAACACTGATTGTACCCATCGGTCATGCTAATAAAGCACCTTGAACTGAATTGACTCCTTCAGCAGGGCTCCCCGTAGTGGTCCCTGAGAGAACAGAGCTCACACTGGCCTGCAGGAGAAGCCTCTCTCCTGTACTGACAGAGGTAAACTCGATCCCAACGACCGGGGCATCTGTGTGAACAGTAACATGGGGAAGGTATTCTACAGTATCCTGAACACACGAATACTGGCCTTCCTTACCGAACACAATGTCCTGAGCAAGAGTCAGATTGGCTTCTTACCAGATCACCGCACATCTGATCAGATTTACACCCTACACACACTGATAGACAAACACGTCCACCAAAAAGATGAAGGAAAACTGGACAAGACCAGAGTCATGGTTTTCAAAAAGAAAGCCAGACCTCAGGGAAACAGGTACAAATTCACACTGAACAACAACACATTGGAGCACACATCCAGCTACACATATCTCGGTCTCACCATCAGCTCATCTGGGAGTTTTGACCTGGCAGTGAAGGCACTGAGGGAGAAGGCACTCAGGGCTTTCTACGCAATAAGAAGGAGGCTCTTCAACATCAACCCACCAACAAGAATCTGGCTCAACAAAAAAAGTCTGATGGTTTAAGTCTGGATTAGAAGGCATACATGACTGATATCATTGGGGAAAGAATGCCAGAGCTTTGGGGCACAGCAGAAGCTCCTGTCATCCAGTGTGTGAACAAGCTTTCAGGACAAACAGGACACCAGTCAGACCAATGAAGGCTGCAAGACGGGAAGGATAACTCACAGGTACTGAGGTGCTATTAAGAGCCTCCTAGATGAGGAATTTAAAGTCAACATGAAACCTGACAGGAAGCCAGTGCAAGAACTCCAGGACAGGAGTAATGCCCTAGACCTGGTCAGGGGTCAGGCTGCTGAGTTCTGGACAGACTGGAGTTTGTTCAGTGTGGAGTTAGACACCCCCAAGAGTAGGGCAGTGCATCAATCTGAGAGACGACGAGAGGGTTGAGCAGCTTTCCTGCTCCAGCCAGAGACATCGCAGGAGATGCTCTGATGCTCCACAGCATCACTGACCTGCTACAGTCAGAGACATTACTGGATATCCATACGCTGGTACTATTTCTGAGGTGGAGGAATTTTTCCTGTTTTTACAATGTTTTGCATCTGTGGGTCAAACATCGGGCCTGGACCAAATATCACCCCCAAAGTCTTCAACTTGGATTGAAATTCAAGTACAGTACCACAGGGGCTGGGTCTCTGCCCTGGGTTTAATCAGAGTAACTGCAGAAGGATTAATGAGTTCCTCGCTCCCCCACAGGGGGGCGCCTCTCAGACCCGCAGCCCCAGACCTCACTGCGCAGGACCCCGAGTGGCTGCAGGCCGCGAGGCTTTGAGCCCATTGAGGAGCTGCGGGGGCCCTGTACCCCTGAAACTGCCTCCCGGGGGGGCTCTGCAGGCCCAGTGGTTGAGACACACTTTTACCTGGCCTGGCAAACTAAGAGGCCATGTGAGACCCCTGCAAGAGCACAGCGGCCCCCAGGGAGGCTGGGGCGCTGACCCCAGGTCAACAGGTCAAGTCTTAAAGGAAGTGCAAAATTCTTTATTTTTTACAAAACTCTTTACCATGTATATGTATACAGTAACAGTATATAACAGTAATAGGACTGACTGAGGAGTATTTTTACCAGAAAGGGAAAGTGAGACATTCAAAGTAAAACATCTAAAACAACCACAACTTTATTACATCACCCTGGAAAAGCTCCCAGCTCCCGGCTCGTGCGGGGCCGGGGGGTGGGGGGCGGGCGGCACTCAGAAGTGCTTGGCGCCCCCCTGTGGCGGGGAGTGCCACACGGCAGAGCTGGTGCGCTTGAAGTAGCGCGGCTTGCTCTTGTAGAAGATGTCCTGCAGCTCGGGAGGCTCGATCTCGCCGAAGTGCGAGTCCACATCGATGGGGTTGAAGTACTGCTGCAGGATGGCCTGCTGCAGCTGGGGGCCTAGAAACACGGGTGCGAGAGTTAGGTCACCTGTCCACACGGCTCTAGGAAGCCGCACAGGACAGGCAGAGTGACCCCCGAGCCTGAACCTGTGTTCATTTAGTCACCAGTGTTTGATTTCATCAGTCTTAGTCAAGTCACCTACAGTGTCCATTAGTCAGGGGGCCTGTACCCCTGAAACTGCCTCACGCAGCTACATTGAGCTGATCTTCAGTACTGTTTTACAATCCTTTCCTGCTGTGCTAGACCCATCTAAAGTACTGTCAGACAAAAGCATGGAGAACCACAAGAATTTCCTGCGGCTTTTCTGTAAAAATCAGCGAGGTGCTCTAGTTTAAATATTAATGTTATTAGCACAGCATATGCATCTCCTTGTTCATCTGCGTACCAACCAATCAATTACCACTGAGACTTCATGCACGAGGCGTGGAGAAGCCGGGCTGGAAACGAGGACATTTGGAAGCAGACTGGCGACTGTCCCCCAGGAGCGGCCCGTCCCGGGACCGGACCTGCTGCAGCCAGCCCGCTGGCTCTCACGTGCAAACTGTAAACCTCACGTGACTAAACCCATTCCAGTTTGAGCTTCTGTCAGACAGGTCATTTTGTCTCTTCACTCAAACAAAGATGCAAAACAATTCAGTGTTCGCCATCATTGTTGAGGATTTTCGTGAGCATTTAGTCTTTAATGAAAATAAAAGACAGGTCGCTGACGAACATCTTCAGTGACTCAATGAACGGCGGCCTGCGCACCCCACAGCCCTGTGTACACTCACCCTCAGCCCAGGACGGGATGGGCTTCCGCGGCGCCCCCTCGTCATCCGTCGAGTCATCGCTGTTCTGGTCCATCCCATAATCTTCAGGGTTGCTCGACGCCACCGTCCGGTTCTCTCCCTTGGGGGTGATCTGGTAGGACTGGGGGGACTTCTGTGGAGAGCAAGGAGCCGACGTGAGGAGGGGAGTGGGTGGGAGGGAGCTGGGGGACGGGGGGGAGCAGGACCAGCAGCAGCTGTACCTCGATGTCCACGGTCACGTTGAGCAAGACGCCGGTGCTCTTGGGGCTCTGGGGGCTCCTGGGCGCGGCGGGCTAGAGAGGACAGCAGGGAGAGGCAGGAGTGAGAGCTGGCAGATGGGCGGCGGCAGACAGAGCAGAACCCCTCACCATGCTGCTGGCCTACCTGGGGCTTGGAGTCCGCGCTGTCAACAGGGGGCGCTGGCTGAGGCTCCACTGGGGGGGGCTGCAACACAGGGAGGAGGGGTGAGGAGCTTGACAGGGGGAGGAGGGGCGAGGAGCCAGACAGCAGCGGCAGAGTCGGCTTACCTTCACCTCCACAGTGACGGTGAGCGCTTTGGCAGCCGCCTGCCTCTGCAGCTCCGCCTGCCTCTGCAGCTCCGCCTGCTGGCAAGACCACAGCGTTACAGCCTGGCCGCTACAGCCCCTACAGTCTTTCAGGAGAGCTCATGTTAGCGCCTCAGTCATGTCCAATACCTGCCGCCTCTTCTCCTCGGCCTCTCGCAGCTGCTTCTCCTGGGCCGCCCGGGCCAGCTCCCTCTGCAGCGCCAGCGCCTTCTCCTTCTCCTTCTCCACTCGCTCCCTGGAAGGGCAGAGGGAGATGAAGACCTCCGCCGCCGCTCGCAGTGCCCCCCCCGCACTGCTGCCCCCACATACAGCTCACCTCTCGGCCTCGGCCAGGCGCTGCGCTCGCTGCTCCTCCTCCTCCTGCTGCTGCTGCCTGCGGGCCTGCAGCTCCTGGAGAACAGCGACCACAGTCACCTAGAGCCGACCGGCACAGCCCCACACACACACACACACACACACACACACACACACACACACACACACACACACACACACACACACACACACACACACACACACGGACCACAGTCACCTAGAGCCGACCGGCACAGCCCCACACACACACACGGACCACAGTCACCTAGAGCCGACCGGCACAGCCCCACACACACACGGACCACAGTCACCTAGAGCCGACCGGCACAGTCCCACACACACACACGGACCACAGTCACCTAGAGCGGACCGGCACAGCCCCACACACACACGGACCACAGTCACCTAGAGCCGACCGGCACAGCCCCACACACACACACACACACCACAGTCACCTAGAGCCGACCGGCACAGCCCCCCCCCCACACACACACACACACACACACACGGACCACAGTCACCTAGAGCCGACCGGCACAGCCCCACACACACACACGGACCACAGTCACCTAGAGCCGACCGGCACAGCCCCACACACACACACACACACACACACACACACACACACACACACACACACACACACACACACACACACACACACACACACACACACACACGGACCACAGTCACCTAGAGCCGACTGGCACAGCCCCACACACAGCGACACAACGGGCCCCGGACGCCACACATTGACAACCAGCACTGACGCTGCAGAAGCATCACACCTCCAGCTGCTGCTTCTTCTTCCTGGCCTCGTCCTCCTGCCGCTTGCTGGGCACCTTCTTCTTGGACTCTGCCAGGCGCTCCACCCGCAGCTGCAGAGACAGGCAGACCCCCGGTCAGAGTGACACAGGCCCAGCCTGGACCCCCGGTCAGAGTGACACAGGCCCAGCCTGGACCCCCGGTCAGAGTGACACAGGCCCAGCCTGGACCCCCGCAGAGCGCTTGAACTTGGCAGACAGGGTCACTGGACGTCACCGCGTATGGTCACATGATAACCCAAAAAACAAGGCGCTATATTTCGGGAACGAAAGCGGCACAAACGCTACTTTCAACGGCACAAACGCAGCACTAACGAATGAGACCGGCTCGGTTCCCCTACGACATTGTAGGGGGGGCTTAGTGACGTCACGACCCGGAAAAAAGAAAGCGCTATATCTCAGAAACGAAAGCGGCACAAACGTAGCACTAATGAATGAGGTGGGTTTCATCGTTTGTGCTGTCTGCAGGGAGGCCAGCTTCACTGAGCTGGCTAGAGCCCAAATGAGTCCGAGTGAAAGAGAAGGTGGACACGCTGGCTGCCCAGAGGCGCAGGGAGACGCTGACCTTGTCGTTCTTTTCCTCGATCTGAGCCATCTTCTGCTCGATCTTCTTCTTCTTTTCTTCCTCCTTCTGCTCCTCCCTCTCACGCGCCTCAATCACCTTGCGCAGCCGCTCCTCCCGTTTCCTGCAGGCAGGGACAGTCAGGAGGCACGGGACAGAGTCAGAGACCAGAGAGGGAAAGACGTACAGGGGCAAGGAACAGACAGGACAGATAGAGGCACAGGCTGAGGAAGATGGGCAGCTCCTGAGGCTTCAAAACAAACCTTTTCATCTCCTCCAGCTTCCTCCTCTTCTCCTCCTCCATCTTCTTCTTCCTCTCAGTCTCCTGCTCCTGCTTCTTCTTCAGAGCCTCAAACCTCTGCCGCTCCCTCTCCTGAGAGAAAGGCCACAGCCCATCAGGGCTCTGCTCGGCACCCCGCACACGGCGCCCCGCACACACCCTACACGCTTACACCACGTGACACCAGAACTCCCAGGTGAGTCAGTAATCGTGTCAGCTGCTCTAGAGGCAGTGGGATTACACTCAAGAAGTCTGCAGCCCAGCTCTCAGCCACGACCGATGACCGGTCGGGGGCTCCTGGGCCACAGACTGCCGAGCGGGTCAGAGACGCGTCACACACAGAGCCCAGGGCAGGGGTCAGTCTGTTAGAGCAGTGAACACTGAGCACAGGGACTTACCACCACGCTGCCAGCCTAGGGGAAGAGACAAGACAGAGCATCAGAGGTCAGACCGGCCCTGAGGCAGGTCGCAGTTCACGGACTCCCCAGACGACCTGCAGAACCCCTGTCCTTCTCAACACAGCAGCCAGGCACCAGAAGGCCTCCTGCGCAAGCCCTCGGACCCGAGGCCACCCGTGGCCACTCACCTTGGGGTCTGCATGCAGGGGGGTGGTGTGCTTGATGAAGGCCTTGAGGACGCTGCTGCGGCCCACCGAGCCGGGGGTCATCAGCAGCTGGTTCTTGTGCACCGTGTGCAGGAAGGACTTGATGTGTGGCCGGGTGACCTGCGGCAAAAGGCGGGCGAGAGCCGGTGAGACGGCTGACCAGGACAGTGAGCTGACCGCTGTGGGCGGCCGGACGACGCTCTTACACTCTGGCTCTTCTTGGGAGGGGAGGCCTTCTTGGGGCTGGGGGTGTCCTCAGCTTCGGCGGACTTGCGCTTCGAACCCGGGCGCGGCCTGCACACACAGGGACAGGTCAGAGGCGTGGGGGGAGCGAGGCAGCCGCTGGCGCCGAGCTCTGCAGAGCGAGGACACTCACCTGAGACGGGTGTGAGACTCAGCCGGCTTCTTCCCACTGTCGTCTGCAGGGAGAGAAACAGCCCGTTACCCCTCCTGCCACACCGGCCCCCGAGCAGACAGGGCCAGGGCCCAGTCCGCAGACTGGCAACAAGCAGAGAGGCCCTGGGGAAGAAGCACCCTGATGCCACTACTTCTGGAACCATCAACACACTGCCCGCCCCCCCCAGCGAACAGGGACCCTCAACACACTGCCCGCCCCCCCCAGCGAACAGGGACCCTCAACACACTGCCCGCCCCCCCCAGCGAACAGGGACCCTCAACACACTGCCCCCCCAGCGAACAGGGACCCTCAACACACTGCCCCCCCAGCGAACAGGGACCCTCAACACACTGCCCCCCCCAGCGAACAGGGACCCTCAACACACTGGCGCCCGATCAGCCTGTCCAATCGCAGTGGGGTACCTGTGTTGGAGACAGGGGTGCTCGAACCCAAGCTGCTGCTGTCCTGTGAGCAGGTGATGGGAGGGCATCTCAGGGCCACAGGGGGCGTGTCCTTGCTCTGGATGGGGGACAGCTGGTCGCTCTGTGTGGTCTGAGGCTGAGGGACAGAGTCCTGCAACTCCAAGAACACAAGACCCTCACACACACACACCAAGACTCTGCCTGCAAGAGCCCCTTTACACTCACACACACACAGACCCCCTCTCACACACACACCCTCGGCCCACAGGAGCACCAGACCCTCACACACACACACACCCTCGGCCCGCAGCGTGTGCACACAGCTCACAGGCCCAGAGCCTCACCTCTCTCCCAGGGGTTTCCTCTGTTGGGGGTCCCTCACTCACTGCAGGCTCCTCTGACTGCTCACTGAAACACAAGACACTGGTTTCGCTTGTTGCTCAGACCCACTGGAGCCCCACAGCCCAGCGGTGCCGACACTCACCCTTTTGGGTCTGTCTCCAGGAAGACATCTGCAAAGACACAAGAGCCCAGTCAACCCGGCGCCGGGAGGGACAGAGACAGACAGAGCCCGCCCAGCGCCGGGAGGGACAGACGCACACAGACTCACCGTTGAGCTGGCTGCAGGAGGCCGAACTCCGGCGGTCCCTGCTCTTCTGGAAGGACTGGCGCGAGGCCCGGCGGGCGGACTGACGGGTCATGCTGTAGCGGAGGCCGGCCAGCGAGCGGCGCAGCGGCAGCGAGCAGCGCGCCGAGGACCGGCGTGGGGCGGGGGGTGGCTGGGACCCGGGGAGGCCGTCTGGGGGCACTGCGGTATCTTGCCCGGCCGGGAAGCCCTCCTGGGCTGGGCGGTGCTGCTCGGCGGACCGTCGGTCGGCAGCCGAGATCAGGACCACGGGGAGCTTCGTCTGCTCCAGTGGGGGGACGTCCGCCTCAGGGGGGCTGGCCGGGAGGGGCTGTACCGGCGGCTGCCGGCTGCGCTTGGGCCTGGCGCCCAGCTTGTCCCAGGCCCCCTCCTCCTGCTGTCCCCGCTGCGCGGGCGCGCTCGGGGCGGCGCGGCGCGTGGAGCGCTTGGGCGGCTCGGGCTCGGGCTCGGGCTCCAGCAGCGGGGCCTCCCTGGGGCGGCTGCTGCTGCTGCTGCGCTTCGGCCGGCCGGAGGCGTCCTGCTGGGGCTCCGGGTCCCGGGGCGCAGGCGGGGGCTCGGGTGTGCTCTGCTCGGGGATGAGCGTCATGGCGGTGGGCACGCGAGCCGACGAGCGGCGCAGGTTAGTCCTCTTGCCCTTTGAGAAGCTGGGGGGAGAGACAGGGGGGCTGCAGTCAGCCACTCTCCGCACGACCTCGCCGCGGAGCCACAGACCTGCAGCCCCGTGGTCGAGCACAGGCTGGCCGGGAGCTCGTGAGACTCTCAACCGGGGAAGGAGTTTGCTCAAGCACAGGCAAGGCTCTACGACCATGGGTTCGAGTCCCGGGCCCCTGTGACCTCAGCCAGGCACGCGAGCAGGGCGCCCTTCACACACGGGTGGAACACGCCGGCCGAGCGCACTGCTGGACACCCTTACCGCCTGCCGCTCTGCTCCGGCCCCAGGGACGAGCGCTTCCTGCGGCGCTTCCTCTTCTGGGAGGGCGTCTTGGGCATCAGCTCGGGCTCGGCGCTGAAGTCGCTGAGAGGGGGAGGAGGAGGAGAGGATGAAGACGCAGTGCCAGCAACCCCCCCCCACGTGCGGTGCAGGTCCAGTCCGGTCCGGCTCGGCTCACCTGGTGAACATGCGCCGGGCCTCCTGCTCGATCTCCTTCAGCCACACCATGTGCTTGCTGTCCACCTCCTCCTCGAAGTCCCGCAGCTTCCCCTGGAAGACCTGCAGCAGGGCGTCGGTGGAGGACTGCAGCCCGTTCATGCCTGCAGCTGCGAGACAGCAGGGAGTCGCACCCGAGCTCAGAACACAGAGAACACGCCCCCTGGCCCAGAGGCTCGCCTCACAGGGCTCCATGGGACTGCAACACTAGTTTTAGATTTCGGGGCTAGAAAGAATCGGCACTCACGAGTGCATTTCAAATCGCAATGAAGGGAAAATGTAGACAGTAACGTGTAAAACCTGCAATTTACACCACAGAATAACTTCCAGGTGTGCGCAGCGCCGTGTCCTGTGATTCAAACGAGGCAACAATCCCGGTGAGGTGAGGCCCTATTACACTGAACACCAGCAGGCTTGTGAACACGTCTCGTTCAGGCCCACAGAAATATCGCTCCACTGTAAAAGCATCTACCGCTTGTTGACTCTGCCTGCGGATCATGTTGGAACGTTTCTTAGCTGAAATATCCGCTGCACAACCTGTACTTATTCACTCGCACGTCACAGGACGCCAATCGGCACAGGGACTGGGGAGCAGGAAGGGCCGCCTCACGTTACGGTTCACGGGATCTCTCGCTCTCGCCCGCGGAGAGACCAGCGATTTGCACCAACATGGTGACTTGCAGTACTTTCACAAAGTTCCAGTTCCCGGGGTCGAAAGGGGAACTGCAGTCACCGTGGGCGAGAGCAAGAGCGCGTGACAACGGCGACGTGAAGCGGCTGAGGGCTCAGCACTGGCGTCATTACTTTTCTGTCTCGTGTTGGTATATCCAATTCATTTTTATATAGCGCCTTTCACAACAAGGTTGCCCCAAGGCACTTAGGATAGAACCGAGTCCCTGGCAATTTAATGTTTTTAATTTAAGAACAGCATTTATGTTAAAATACCCCAGATACGGGTATATAACTACTAATGCGATTCTCAACTGTAGTTAGTCAGGAGACAAGTACAGCAGCTGGTTTGAGTTTGAACATGTATCGGATTATAGTGGCTTTCACTTCCATTCATACGGAGATCCTTCAGATGAAGAAGCAAATACACTGCTATTGGGTTTTATGTATAAGCTACATTTGTGCCTGCAATGGTATAAGTGGTCTGCAATTTCAGGGGCTACAGTTGTTGAACTTCATTTAAGAGTAATTTATGTGTGTGGATCTTCTCAGTTGGAGGTAGTGAGTTAAAGTTCTAGGATTGTTGAGCTATAACGGACAAAGGAAGGTATTGTACATTACTTACAGCAGAGTTAGCACAAAAAGCACCAGCTGACGTCCAACAGCAGTGGCAACTTTATTTCTTAACAGAATGAGCATTAATATAAGCTGCTGGTACATGGGAGTGGATTTCATCTAAAAGTAACATTACACTGCCAGGAGACTTCTGTAAGCGATCTTTCACTGCTCCTTGCCTCCCGCTGGTCACGGAGGCCTGTGCGGTCACACAGCCTTGCGAGCGACTGGACGGGCCCCCAGCTCTGGCTGTGGCTGCTTCACCACCCTGATTACTGGAGCGCAGCCACAGGACAGAGAAGAGACACTGCTGGTTTGTTGCTTTAACTTCTTTGTGCCCTCAAACCCCCAATAAACAGGGCACTGTTATCCCCTGGGAGACAAGTGCAGAATCACTTTATAATATACAATACAACAACTCAATTCAATTAGCCCCCAGATGTGACAAAAAACGTTTAAGACTTACACCCCATTTACATAGGGACCTTCATTTCAGCTCTCTTCACTCTCCAGGGTATCTGAAACTTCACTATCGCATACCAAAGGCCCCACATGAGCCAGCTATAATACAGCTACTGATTAACAATGGAGTTTAGTGTCTATCTTAAGTTACACTTATCAATATACCTCCTTATGAATAATTGTGGCATCAGGAAAGCAGTTTCAGCGAAGTATTACACTAATGTTCAGGCGACAGATGCATAAGTTCATGACTTAGTGACGATGTCTCCTGTAGTCAGGAAGGTTCTCATGTGATCCACTGTTCTGCTTAGTCCACTACCAAGTTATTCCAACCATGTGAAGAGGAGGGTCCTCAGGACTGCAGCTGGGGCTCCAGGCTGGCTGCAGTCAGGGAGGAGCTGGCTTAGCGCAGGGCTGGGTGCTGACCACTGGCTGAACTCAGAGCCGCAAACTGGAGTTCAATGCGATTGACCCCCCAGAAAAATCAAATAAAAACAAAGACAAGACACCGACAGAGTATAACCGAAGTTTGTTTTGTCAGTTTAAATGAAGGAGACTGAGTGATCCAGGATCGTACGTCAGTGATGTAATTAGAGAGGGCAGACAGTCACATCTGTGTCAGGTTCAGTATGGACATAGATCTGAGCATCACTGGCAAGAAATGATCAATCAGACCATGTGGTTTTGATAACCGAGTGCTGAACAGGAGAGGACCCAGTGTCGAACCCCCAGGAACACCAGATTCAATGACTCAACTTAACTGACACCCCCAGAGACAGTGTACCAGTGACCAGCAAGGTAAGAGCAGTGTCAGAAACTCCAGTTTCAACAAGAGAATCACGACTACATGACTTTAACAGAGTCAAAAGCAGCACCGTGGTCAAGAAGAATAAAGATCAATAGAGAACCAGTGGAGATGGCTAGTGACTGTAACTAGGACAGATTCTGTCCGAACCCAGATTGGAAGAGCTCAAGAAAGTCATCTGCAATAAGACAGCTGCTTAATTGAAATGCAACAGCAAATTCTAAAATGTTTCGCAAAGAATTAGGCAGTCCAGAGCCATGTGTTTTTTTTAAGAAGAGGGGTAACTGCAGTCGTGTTGAAGTGAGGGGAGAGAGAGAGAGGAAGCACAGAAGATCAGCTCCTAATTTCTTTGGGATTTTATTGTCTTCAGGAACTGGACAAATAGTTTAGGAGTAAGGCAACATCAATAAAACAAAAATAATTTAACATTGAAAAAATAACTACCAGTATTAATCAACAAAGCAAACAACTGAAGAACTAAAAAACAACTTAGACACAGTAACACTGATGATAAAGAACCTGAGGAGAAACTGCAAGAGACCAAGAGGACCAAACAGAAGGAGGAACAAAAAAAGGAAAGAGGGGATCAGACAAGATGGAGAAAGTGAAAGAAAAATACAATCAATAACAAGAGAACCCAAATAACTCAGCCAGTACAGAAAATAGCTGGTAAGCCATTTTTCCCCCTTTTTTGACACCTCTAAAACTGAACTGTTGCATTAAAAAAATAAAATTATAGAGGAACTTACTTAGACTAAAAACTGTTGGCTGAGTTTTTATTTTAAAACAAAATAAAATACACCTGGGCCCATTGTCTTTGAGAAGCCTCAGCCTGGCTGTCTGTTTGCAAATCTCCATAGGGGGCGCCAGCGACGCAGAAGACACTGTACCGATCGTCAACACTGTACCGCTGTGGTAAGTGATGAAACAGGGCAGTGAGGCCGCTCCGGAGCTTTCTGATGAAAAGCTCATGGACCTTAAAACACAGGCCGACCTGGAGAAACCTCCCCCAGAAATGTGAGAGACCAACCAGACTCTCATTACAGAGAGTTCAGCCCCACCTGACTCCGAGCCCGCGAACACAGCTACAGAACAGCCGAGCAAGACTGCGGCCCCAGACAACACCGAATCACACGGCCCCCAGCACAGCGCGCCTCCTGAGAGAGAAACCCTCCCCTCTGGAGCTGGACTTCACCGAGTTCAAGGAACTGATGCTGGGGAGACAGCACAACAGCGAAGAGACGAGGTTAGTAGATACAAGAACAAATGCAGAACCACCAGCCAACAGCTCAGGGCACAGATAGAAGAGTTGCAGCAGGACAACAGTAAGCTGCAGTCGGAAGTAGCTGAGAGAGGAGCTGCAGCTTGCAGAGAGGACAAGCAAGACTCTCAAAGAACAGCTGAGGAAACTCACTGCTTCTCACTGCAACAGACAAGCCCTGAGACACCAACCTGAACCCCTGCTACCCCCACTCTTAACTCTCCCTTATCCAGTACCCACACTGTAGCAAACACCACACCTACTTCACACCCTGACACCTCAAACTCCCTCACAACACCCCGTCCAAAAGTACATCCACCTTGCCTCACAGTCAGGGTGACCACACACACAGCCCCCCACATGGCTCCACCCAACACACTAAACCCCCCACGCAGCCCCCCTGCCCTGCAGCACAGCGGATTGGACACCAGAAGCAGACGCACGAAAGTAGACCTTATCGACTCCAACGGGAGGTACATTGGTTAGCAGATGCTCTTCCCGGGACTACAAACAGCAAAGCTCTGGCGTCCGACGGCAGAGAAGGCCCTGCAGCTGCTGTCCAGGTCGGTCCTGGGACCCCACAGCACATCATCATTCACACTGGCACCAACGACCTGAGGACCCAGAAAAATCCCAGAACCCAGACCAGTGACCGAGCAGGACCAGAACCAGCGCCACACTCCATGCCCCTCACCCAGACCAGCAGCTGAACCGGATCAAAACCATTCACCCCTCACCCAGCACAACAGAAGAGCCAGACTGAGCTCAATTACAAATAAATCAGACCTAAACATTTATGGAAAACTCAATTTTGGAATTGTCTGTTAAAGAAAACCAAAGCCCCTTAGACTCCCCAATCAGTGAGCAGGAGCTACTGGACAAACTCCAGGCCCTCAGACCACGCAAAGCCTGTGGCCAAGATGGAGTCAACAATGAGATCCTGATACACAGCAGCACGAAGTTGCAACAAGCCCTGCTCAAACTCCTCAATCTCATCATGACAGCCGGATGTTTCCCCGAGGCCTGGAACCAAGGACTGATCACGCCCATCTACAAGAGTGGAGATAGACTCGATCCCAACAACAACCGGGGCATCTGTGTGAACAGTAACCTGGGGAAGGTATTCTGCAGTATCCTGAACACACGAGTACTGGCTTTCCTTACCGAACACAATGTCCTGAGCAAGAGTCAGATTGGCTTATTACCAGATCACTGCATATCTGATCACATTTACACCCTACACACACTGATAAACACATCCAAGAAAAAGAAGGATTTTTTTTGCCTGCTGTATCAATTTCAAGAGAGCTTTTGACTCAATTTAGCACAAAGGACTGTTTAATACCACGATCAACGGGATTACTGCTCCTGGCACTGCTGTTGTAACAATATTTCCCTCACTTTCATTAATGCATTTCATTCAAAAGCTTCTAGCCTCCCAGTTAGCGATGCCTGGAATTTACACGCTACGGCCATATCACTCTGCAACTCACAACTGGCAGCCCACTGGAGCTCAGCTGGTGTGAGCGTGGCCAGTATCTGGATGGGAGACTCCTAGGAAAGCTGAGGCTGCTGCTGGAAGAGGTGTTAGTGGGACGAGCAGGGGGCGCTCACCCTGCGGTCTGTGTGGGTCCTAATGCCCCAGTATAGTGACGGGGACACTATACTGTAAACAGGCGCCGTCCTTCGGATGAGACGTAAAACCGAGGTCCTGACTCCCTATGGTCATTAAAAATTCCAGGGCATCTCTCAAAAAGAGTAGGGGTGTAACCCCAGCGTCCTGGCCAAATTTCCCATGGGCCCTTACCAATCATGGCCTCCTAATAATCCCCATCTATGAACTGGCTTCATTACTCAGCTCTCCTCCCCACTGAGAGCTGATGTGGTGGATGCTGCACATTGGTGGTGGTGGAGGGGATCCCCATTACCTGTAAAGCGCTTTGAGTGGAGTGTCCAGAAAAGCGCTATACAAGTGTAAGAAATTATTATTAAAAAACAAACTGGAATGCTACAGAATCCTAAACAGATAATACACACTAGCTGAATACTTGACCAACCTAAGTGACAGCAAAAAGAAGCAGACCCTGACTAAGTACAGGCTCAGTGACCACTGCCTGGCCATAGAAACTGGGCGACACAGGCAGACCTGGCTGCCCAGAGAGGACAGGCTGTGCTCCCACTGCCAGCGGGGAGAAATAGAGACAGAGGTGCACTTCCTACTGCACTGTGACAGATACTCTGGGATTAGAGAAACATTCTTCCTTAAACTCAGAAATCTAATCCCAGAGTTCCCACACCTGTCAGAATCACAACGGGTCCCAATCCTACTGGGAGAGGGAGGAGGGAACTCGGTTGAACTGGCAGCCCAGTATGTGATCTCCTGTCACAGCCTGAGGAACAGTGAGTCTTTCCATCAATAATGCTCCTTATGTTTAGAAGTAAACATCTTATGATTCTGTCTTGTAAATATCTGTAGATTTTTGTTTTATGTTCATTCTATTTGTTTTGCTTTGGCAACACTGATTTTACTCATTGATCATACCAATAAAGCACCTTGAATTGAACTGGCACCACCCCAGTGTTTATCGAGGACGACAGGGCTGAAATAACACAGTGGGAACAGGATCTGATAAATGAGATGGAGTTCACACGTGATACCAACCTACCCAGGCATGTAGTGTCAAGTTGAGAGAATCTAGTGAAAACAGGCCTGCAGGCTGCAGGGGGAGCAGTATCACGCATGGAGAGAATGTGACGCTGGAAGCTGTCAATCTTGGAAGTAATAAAATGAAGAAGTGCTGCACAGCTGGGAGGAAGCGAGTAGATAATGTAGTAGGGACAAGTAAAGGTGAAGTCCATGCTAAAAACAAAACAAAAGTGTCAGCTGTGGAGAATATGAAACGCAGTGTCCATTTTCCTTTCAGAAGAGGATAAATCTGCACTTGTTCCTTTACAGCCTGCGCATGCTGACACAGCTCCCCATGATGGTGGAGAACAGGGGTCTGTGAGAGTCACGTGGGAGAAACGGCCGGATCCAGCCCACTCTGCTGCATCCTTGTACTCGGACAGGAGCTCCGTCCCAGACTGCAGCCTGCAGTCCAGTACGAGCGCAGCTGGGCAGTGTACCGGGGACAGAGCAGGGAAAGAGCCGGCTCAGGGCTCAGGAGGAAGTACCTTCTCTTCCAGAGTGTCAGCGTCAGAGAAGCAGGACCATGAAAACGGAGCAGAATCGGCACACCTGGCCAGGTCAGCTGATCGGCAGCTGTGCAAACCTACAGAGCTGGAGGGGAAGAGCGAGAGGTAGGAGCTCAAAACAGCTGGCTCCGAGTACGTGGGAGAGAGGAGTCATTGACAACGACTTGGTCCAGGCAGGCTGACTGCAAGCTGAGGCTCAAGCTAGAAACTCGCTCACTGAGCTGGAAGGCTGTGACTCATCACAGGCACTCGAGTGAGCAGGAATTAGGGAAAACTGTTAACCCTTATTTCTGTTTGGGGTCTTGGAGACCCCAAACCCTCTTTAACAGCTCAAAAAACATTGTTTTATCAGCTCAATACTTCATGACTTTTCCTAGTTTTATGAGAACGGCTTATAAACATGATTGACTTGATGTTTCAGAGGTCCTCTGCGGAAAATCATACATAAGTTATGTTTGGGGTCTCAGAGACCCCAGATATTAAACATGATTAAATGCAGTGGATTTTCACATGCTTTGATTCTCTGACTGGTGTTGAGGGTACAGTTGGCTCAACACTACTCCTCCCAAATAAATCTGTACACACACACGCTCACGTGCACAGATAAATGTGCATGCGCACCTACATCTGTACACACACACAGATAAATGTGCATGCGCACCTACATCTGTACACACACAGATAAATGTGCATGCGCACCTACATCTGTACACACACAGATAAATGTGCATGCGCACCTACATCTGTACACACACAGATAAATGTGCATGCGCACCTACATCTGTACACACACAGATAAATGTGCATGCGCACCTACATCTGTACACACACAGATAAATGTGCATGCGCACCTACATCTGTACACACACAGATAAATGTGCATGCGCACCTACATCTGTACACACACACAAACACACTTGCTCACGTGCACAGATAAGTGTGCATGCACACCTACATCTGTACACACACAGATAAATGTGCATGCGCACCTACATCTGTACACAGACTTGCTCACGTGCACAGATAAATGTGCATGCGCACCTACATCTGTACAGACGCACTTGCTCACGTGCACAGATAAATGTGCATGCACACCTACATCTGTACACACACTTGCTCACGTGCACAGATAAATGTGCATGCGCACCTACATCTGTACACACACACAAACACACTTGCTCACGTGCACAGATAAATGTGCATGCGCACCTACACTAATCTTTGCAGAAACTCCAGACGGCGCACCTGAAAGGAACCGGGGTAAGAGGGTTGCCGTGGATGTGACAGATGGACTATGTGGTCATAATGTGAGGTGACAGTATTTCACATCCTACACCTTAGGGGAGGAACTACTGAAAAGAAAGCTGACAATGTTGGGAACAATAAGAACAAGCCAGAGCTGAAGAAAAGACCAGGAAGGTGAAATCATCCACGCTTGCTTTCACCGACACCACTGCACTTGTATCCTACTGTCCCAAGAAAAATGTCCTCCTTATGAGCACGAGGCATAAAGATGCAGTTGTGAGCAACAGAGAGGACAGAAAGCCTGAAATGGTTTTAGACCGCAACGAAACCAAACCTGGATAAAGTCACTGCCACATATAGCTGCCAGCGAAAGCCCGCCTGCTGGCCCCTCCGCCATTTTTTTTTAACATCACCGAAGTCAGCACCTGCAACGCTTTTGTCATTGGAGTGAAACCAATGATCGGTACAGTGGCAAACGGAACTGGAGGAGCATCTTCTTGGAGCAGCTAGGTCAAGCCCTGGCGAAGCCTCATACAGAGAGGGAGCAGCCCCTTCCCAGATCACGACCAGCTGCCTCCGCTGGGAGGGAGACTCAATCAGCCCGAGCCCCCAGCACTCCAGCAGCAGCTGCCAGGTCTGCACAAAAGGAAATGACACCAAGACTCGCGCAACGTGTAGGAAGTGTCAACTACATACGGAGGACACACACACAGAAACCATCTGCACATCTTGCATAAAGTAATGTCTTGCTTCATGGTTGCCTTAGTGTCCCGCAGGGCGGGGGGGGACATTTGAAAGCATCTTGTGACTGGGTTCTAGGGGTCTGTGGCTGGCAGTCTTGTTGACCAGGGGGGTGGTGTTGTATATTTCAAATCTGTACATAGTTTGCCTGTGGGACAAGTGCTTAGACAGATCAGTTGTCTAGTTGGATTTGTTTTATTGCCTTTTGTAAGCGTGTCCTCTCTGGGGTCAAACTGTCCCCAAACAAACAGCATAACTATACTGTATAACATTTCTTTCTCTGGGATTTGTTTTGGCAAACGAGAAGTACATATTTGTTCATGTATAGCCCATAGAACATAAACCATGAAACATTTAATCATTTGGTATAATGTTTTAGGGTCACTGACAGATTTCGTCACCTTTCTGAAATGTGCACGCCTCCTTCGTGGCAAGAGGGAGGCCTGAGGCTTCAATCATTCTCGGTCTACCGGGTTTTAATGAGGTCAGAAGGAAAAAAAATATTTGAAGGGGAAAAAATAGGTTAATTTGGAAATTATTTTCTTACACATACAGCACTGGGGTCTCTGGGACCCCAAACAATAAGGAAGTCAAAGCAATCTGTACACGACACAAGGGAAACCCACGAAGAACGCTTGCGTGGGGGTCTGTCAGCTGTGTCCGAGATCGGAGGGCGGACATTTCAAAGAAGAGAAGAAAGCAGAGGTACAGTAACCGGCAGAAAAGCGGACTTGAAATATTCAGACCCCGTCAGAGCGGAGGGGCGAGCCTGCCCGTCTGCTCGGTGAGCTGGACAGCGGGCCCGGCGTCAGGCGGCCAGAGTCGCACACGGAGAGAGGCCGGGGTGCCCCCTCCAGGCGGCACAGGCAGGGCGCTGGAGCTGGAGCACCCCGGCACGGCTCGAAAGTTATTCTGAAGCGGTTTAAGACGCAGACACGGCGAGGAAGCGCAGCTCGCCGGGATCACGCAGACGGAGCTGGGGAGGACGAGTCGCAGGCCGGAGCCCCGGGACCCGCCGGCCGCTCAGGACACCCGCCCGCACAAACCCCGACACAGGACCGACTCACCTTCGTCAAAAAACCTTCCCCTTGACTCCGTACACTTTTGCCGGCCGGCTTCTCTGTCTCTGTCAGTCTCGATACACGACAAGCGCCCGTCTCTGTCTCCGTCTCTATCTCTGTCTCAGCACTCGGCTGAACTCCAGGCGCGCCGAGACCGTTGTGGAGTTTGAAAACTCGGAGGGCCAATCAGAGAGCGAGCAACGAGCGCGCGAGGCGGGCCCGCACGCAGTGCGCAGGCGCAAGGCCGCCTTAAAGGCAGGTGTCGGCTGTGTTTCTATTTTCAAACAGAGCTGAAAACATATTGGCCGACAGATATTGTCTTTAAGACCCGCAAAGTGCATAGTGCAAAATGTACTGTCTAAATCTGTTCAGACTACGTTTTCTAGTTTTTTTAAAGACATCTCCCTAAAACTGAATGTTACATGTTACAGCAGGATAATTTTATTAGAATAGCAGCTACATTCCCAGTACAGTAGGACAGTCCTGTTCCAGTAGGAGCTACAGTCCCAGTACAGTAGAACAGTCCTGTTAGAATAGGGGCTACAGTCCCAGTACAGTAGGACAGTCCTGTTACAGTAGGAGCTACAGTCCCGCTACAGTAGGACAGTCCTGTTACAGTAGGGGCTACAGTCCCGGTACAGTAGGACAGTCCTGTTACAGTAGGAGCTACAGTCCCAGTGCAGTAGGACTGTCCTGTTGCAGTAGGAGCTACAGTCCCGGTACAGTAGGACAGTCCTGTTACAGTAGGGGCTACAGTCCCGGTACAGTAGGACAGTCCTGTTACAGTAGGAGCTACAGTCCCAGTACAGTAGAACAGTCCTGTTACAGTAGGAGCTACAGTCCAGTACAGTAGGACAGTCCTGTTACAATAGGAGCTACAGTCCCGGTACAGTAGGACAGTCCCGGTACAGTAGGACTGTCCTGTTGCAGTAGGAGCTACAGTCCCAGTGGAGTAGAGCTGACCCACTGATGACATTATAATGCATCAGTAAAGGCAGGTACAGTATTCCCATCAGCAGATGACGTGTTGAAAGGCAGGTTACCGGGATCCGAACAGACTAGAAAAGACTCTTCAAACGACCGCAATGTTGTCAGTGTAGTGGCTACGAGTTTACAGCTTGTTCCTACTAGCAGAGGTTTCTGTGACACACGGGCACTCGAAGTGCGTTTTTACCGTGATGTGACTCTGTCGTGTTGTGTGCATTTTTGTCCTTGACCGTTTGAGAAGTTATCGAACCTGCGGTCAGGGGACACGTATTTTGCCTTCAAAACTCTTCTACTGTACAGATCTTGCTCATCTAATCTGGAATACCTGATTACAGCCGTTATAAAGACTCGGCCAGCTGTGCAGCGTCATCAGCAAATACGAAAACACGCATCCGACAGCTGTTTCTACCGCGGCGGGGGACTTTAACCGCTGCAACCTTAAAAACGTGCTACCAAAGCACTTTCAACACGACTCCGTCCCCTACAGAGGCAATAACACACTGGATCACGGTCACACCACGCCTCCGTGTTCTCTCTTCCTGTTTACCAGCAGAAGCTAAGAGCGCCCCCTGCAGGAGAGACCTGGCAGCGCGGAGCAAGGACTCGCAGATTTTTTTGAAGTAGTTCCAGTAACGAGCTGCGTCAGCAGGCGTAGGCTGCAAAGGAACAAGGAAGGTTTATTCTGCTGAAAAGAGAAGAAAATAAACATAACTTTTCGGCTGTGGAGCCTTCTGCTGGTGTCACATCCGAAGAAGACTGTTTTGAAATGACTGATGGGTGTGCATTCTTCCAGTGATCCAGATGCGTATACAGAGGTGGTCACATCCTTCACCAGTTACTGTATGGACAGAGCTGTTCCTACCAGGAGGATCTGGATAATATCCCAATTAGAGGCCCCGGATGAACAAACACATTCACTACAAACTTCGGGCACAGTCTTCTGCCTTCCAAGCAGGAGACGGAGAACTGTATTACACATCAAGGTACGACCTGGAGAAGCAGGAATACAAGGACACACTGGAACCAGCCTGGGGGCGGCTCAAGGCCTGCAGGAGCAGCAGTATCTCCTCCCCTGAGGCATCTCTACCAGAGGAGCTGAATTTATGACAGACGGTGCTTGAGGAAAGCTCTAAGCATCATCAAAGACCCCACACATCCCAGCTACAGACTGTACGACCCTCTACCATCTGGATAACGGTACCGGAGCATTCGGGCCCGGAGTACCAGACTCAGAGACCGTTTTTACCCCCGCACTATCAAACTGTTAAACTCCCAGCCTCACCTCACCTCTCACCTATGATCTGAACCTCACAGTGCCTTCTTCCTTTCTTACCAAAAACCCAAACACACATTGAAAATCTACCTCTGCCTCACATGTCAAAAGCTCACTCCCCATCATTTCTATCCCTTTATTTCATTCTGTTGATGCATGTTTTTGCACATAACCTGTTACCTTTTTGTTGTTTTTTGCACACTGCCTGTTGCAGCTGAACACCTGGCCCTCCTGCTCTGGGGCTCCGAGCAGCTGAACACCTGGCCCTCCTGCTCTGGGGCTCCGAGCAGCTGAACACCTGGCCCTCCCGCTCTGGGGCTCCGAGCAGCTGAACACCTGGCCCTCCCGCTCTGGGGCTCCGAGCAGCTGAACACCTGGCCCTCCTGCTCTGGGGCTCCGAGCAGCTGAACACCTGGCCCTCCCGCTCTGAGGCTCTGAGCACCGAGGAGCTGAACACCTGGCCCTCCCGCTCTGAGGCTCCGAGCACCGAGGAGCTGAACACCTGGCCCTCCTGCTCTGAGGCTCCGAGCACCGAGGAGCTGAACACCTGGCCCTCCTGCTCTGAGGCTCCGAGCAGCTGAACACCTGGCCCTCCCGCTCTGAGGCTCCGAGCAGCTGAACACCTGGCCCTCCCGCTCTGAGGCTCCGAGCAGCTGAACACCTGGCCCTCCCGCTCTGAGGCTCCGAGCAGCTGAACACCTGGCCCTCCCACTCTGAGGCTCCGAGCAGCTGAACACCTGGCCCTCCCACTCTGAGGCTCCGAGCAGCTGAACACCTGGCCCTCCTGCTCTGGGGCTCCGAGCAGCTGAACACCTGGCCCTCCTGCTCTGAGGCTCCGAGGAGCTGAACACCTGGGCCTCCCGCTCTGAGGCTCCGAGCAGCTGAACACCTGGCCCTCCCGCTCTGAGGCTCCGAGCAGCTGAACACCTGGCCCTCCCGCTCTGGGGCTCCGAGCAGCTGAACACCTGGGCCTCCCGCTCTGAGGCTCTGAGCAGCTGAACACCTGGCCCTCCTGCTCTGAGGCTCCGAGCAGCTGAACACCTGGCCCTCCCACTCTGAGGCTCCGAGCAGCTGAACACCTGGCCCTCCTGCTCTGGGGCTCTGAGCAGCTGAACACCTGGCCCTCCCACTCTGAGGCTCCGAGCAGCTGAACACCTGGCCCTCCTGCTCTGGGGGTCCGAGCAGCTGAACACCTGGCCCTCCCGCTCTGGGGCTCCGAGCAGCTGAATACCTGGGCCTCCCGCTCTGAGGCTCTGAGCAGCTGAACACCTGGCCCTCCTGCTCTGAGGCTCCGAGCAGCTGAACACCTGGCCCTCCCACTCTGAGGCTCCGAGCAGCTGAACACCTGGCCCTCCTGCTCTGGGGCTCCGAGCAGCTGAACACCTGGCCCTCCTGCTCTGAGGCTCCGAGGAGCTGAACACCTGGGCCTCCCGCTCTGAGGCTCTGAGCAGCTGAACACCTGGCCCTCCCGCTCTGAGGCTCCGAGCAGCTGAACACCTGGCCCTCCCACTCTGAGGCTCCGAGCAGCTGAACACCTGGCCCTCCCGCTCTGAGGCTCTGAGCAGCTGAACACCTGGCCCTCCCGCTCTGAGCACCGAGCAGCTGAACACCTGGCCCTCCCACTCTGAGGCTCCGAGCAGCTGAACACCTGGCCCTCCTGCTCTGGGGCTCCGAGCAGCTGAACACCTGGCCCTCATGCTCTGAGGCTCCGAGGAGCTGAACACCTGGGCCTCCCGCTCTGAGGCTCCGAGGAGCTGAACACCTGGCCCTCCCGCTCTGAGGCTCTGAGCAGCTGAACACCTGGCCCTCCCGCTCTGAGCACCGAGCAGCTGAACACCTGGCCCTCCCACTCTGAGGCTCCGAGCAGCTGAACACCTGGCCCTCCTGCTCTGGGGCTCCGAGCAGCTGAACACCTGGCCCTCCTGCTCTGGGGCTCCGAGCAGCTGAACACCTGGCCCTCCTGCTCTGGGGCTCCGAGCAGCTGAACACCTGGGCCTCCCGCTCTGAGGCTCTGAGCAGCTGAACACCTGGGCCTCCCGCTCTGAGGCTCCGAGGAGCTAAACACCTGGCCCTCCCACTCTGAGGCTCTGAACACCGAGAGCTACCAGGGCCCCAGTGAGCCGGGAGACTGTGTGGTACAGCTCTCTAAACATGAGCAGAGCCCTCAAGAGAGTGAAACCCCACAGAGCAGCCGGCCCAGCTGGTGTCTCCTCTTGTTTCCTTACAACCTGTGCGGGTCAGCTGTCTCCTGTATATACAGACACTTTTAACCTGTCTCTCCCCCTGTCAGTCGGACCAGAGTCAATAGTGCCAAGGAAGACCAGGGTAGCTTGTCTGAATGATTACCGCCGAGTGGCTCTCACTTCTGTGGTCAGGAAAAGGACTAGTATTGTCCGACTGTATATAGGTGTGAGCCTGGTCAGTACCTGGATGGGAGACCTCCTGGGAAAAACTAAGGTTGCTGCTGGAAGAGGCGTTAGTGGGGCCAGCGGGGGGTGCTCACCCTGTGGTCCATGTGGGTCCTAATGCCCCAGTATAGTGACGGGGACACTATACTGTAAACAGGCGCCGTCCTTCGGTTGAGACGTAAAACCGAGGTCCTGACTCTCTGTGGTCATTAAAAATCCCAGGGCGCTTCTCGAAAAGAGTAGGGGTGTAACCCCGGTGTCCTGGCCAAATTTCCAATTGGCCCTTACCAATCATGGCCTCCTAATAATCCCCCTCTATGAACTGGCTTCATTACTCTGCTCTCCTCCCCACTGAGAGCTGGTGTGTGGGGAGCGTTCTGGCGCACTATGGCTGCCGTCGCATCATCCAGGTGGGGCTGCACATTGGTGGTGGTGGAGGGGATCCCCATTACCTGTAAAGCGCTTTGAGTGGAGTGTTCAGAAAAGCAATTATTATTATTATTATTATTATTATAAACCGCTCTATCCCAGACTCCCTTGACCCACGTCACTTTGCTCACCGCCTGAAGAGGTCAGCTGATGATGCCGTATCTCGAGCACTTCATACTGCCCTCGGACATTCAGACAGACGGGGCTCCTGTGTTAGGAAGCTGTTTACAGATTACAGCTCGGCCTTCAACACAATTGTTCCCGCCAGTCTGGGTTTGTGCAACTCTGTCTTCAACTGGATACTGGATTTCCTGATGGGGAGACAGACCTCAGGTGGTGAAAATTGGCAACGTTGTCTCCTCTACAGTGATCCTGAACACTGGAGCTCTACAAGGCTGCTGTCTCAGCCTGTCCCCTAGGCTGTATAGCCACATACAGCAGCAATCACATTATTAAGTCTCCTGATGACACCACTATTACTGGGCTGATCAACAACAACGATGAGTCTGCACACAGGAGTGAGGTGGAGCATCTTACAAGATGGTGCTTTGACAACAATCTGGCCCTGACTGTCAACAAGACAGAAGAGCTCATTGTGGACTTCAGGAGACCCAGAGGGAGTCTCTCCCCACTCAGGATCAAGGGCACAGCAGTGGGCCCTGTCAGCTGCTTCAGGTTCCTCGGCCTGCAGATCTCCACTGGCCTGGCTTGGTCTCACAACAAGGAAGCAGTTTGAGGAAGCAGCTCCTCATGAACTTTTTCCCCAGCAACATAGACAGTGTCCTCACTGGTGTCCTCACTGTGTGGTACAGCAGTACTACCACGCATGACAGGGACTCGGTACAAAGGGCTGTGGCAGTGACACAGGGGATTATAGGATGTGTTGTAACAGAAAGAATAAGGTTCTGGATCCCGAGATGAAGTTAAACAGATGAGTTTATTGCATGCAAGGAACAATAAAGCCGGAGTCTTGTTTCCCGCAAGAAACAACAAAACCGAAGTATTGTTCAAAGTGCCGGTACAAACTTTAGGCTTATATAGTCCTTCCTTGCTGTTCTGATTCGTCATTCGTTATTATGGTAAAGGCGGGGGGGGTCACGTGTTTGACCAGTTTACAGCTTTTTGGCCAAATGGTCAGGGATTAGTCCCCAGGGGGTTCCCTAGCTCTCCTAGCTCACATCTGGAATCCTTTAACCCCCTAAAGGATTCCTTTAACTGGAATCCTTTAATCAGTTAACCCCCTTCCTGCCATAAACTCCAGCCTTAGAAGTCTAATCTTCATGCAGAAAGGACTTAAAATTGACCCCATCTTCACATCTTACTTCAGATGTGATCGACCATCAGTTCGCTGTCGCGATAAAGCCCCATCCATCATTCAGGATCCCAACCTGCCCGGCCACAGACCGTTCTCCTCCTGCGCTCTGGCAAGCGGTACCGCACTGTTAAAGCACAGACCACTATACTCAAGAACAGCTTCTATCCCACTGCAGTGCGCATCCTCAACAGCTGACTGCACTCTGCACCTTCTGCATGGGCTACCACGTGTTTTTCACTACTATCCATTTACTGTTCTCCACAACACATTTATTGTTCCTGTTGTTATTATTTATTATGTTTGTAGTGTACTGTCTACATCGTGTGGTGTTGTCTGCAGTACTGTGCCTGTCCAGAGAGATCGGCGCAAAGAAGAATTCCAGAGCACATGTACACAAGGCAGTACACTCCTCTACTCTGCCCCTCCTCCTAGACCCCTCCTCTCCTCTGCTTTAAAGGAGCCAATCAGCAAGCCGCTATGCTGACAGTCCTGCCTCACTCTAGCAAACTCTGAACCCTGATTGGGGGAAGGCGTGGCTTGTCCCAGAAAAGAGACCTGCACTGGAGAAACACTGAGCAGTCCTGCCGCACACAGCTGAGATGAGCTTATGTACTGGATATTATTATCTACCTGAAGGATACAGTTCACCAGGTGTAAATAGACAGGTATGTAAGAGTCTGTCCAGGCATGTAAGACAGGGTCTGCAGTGAGAGTCTGTCCAGGTGTGTACAGACAGGGTCTGCAGTGAGAGTCTGTCCAGGTGTGTGAGAGACTGTCCAGGTGTGTACAGACAGGGTCTGCAGTGAGAGTCTGTCCAGGTGTGTGAGAGACTGTCCAGGTGTGTACAGACAGAGTCTGCAGTGAGAGTCTGTCCAGGTGTGTGAGAGACTGTGCAGGTGTGTAACAGTTTGTCCAGGTGTGTGAGAGTCTGTCCAGGTGTGTGAGAGTCTGTCCAGGTGTGTACAGACAGGGTCTGCAGTGAGAGTCTGTCCAGGTGTGTGAGAGACTGTCCAGGTGTGTGAGAGGCTGTCCAGGTGTGTACAGACAGGGTCTGCAGTCAGAGTCTGTCCAGGTGTGTGAGGGTCTGTCCAGGTGTGAACAGACAGGATCTGCAGTCAGTCTGTCCAGGTGTGTGAGAGACTGTCCAGGTGTGTACAGACAGGGTCTGCAGTGAGAGTCTGTCCAGGTGTGTACAGACAGGGTCTGCAGTCAGAGTCTGTCCAGGTGTGTGAGAGACTGTCCAGGTGTGTACAGACAGGGTCTGCAGTGAGAGTCTGTCCAGGTGTGTGAGAGACTGTCCAGGTGTGTACAGACAGAGTCTGCAGTGAGAGTCTGTCCAGGTGTGTGAGAGACTGTGCAGGTGTGTAACAGTTTGTCCAGGTGTGTGAGAGTCTGTCCAGGTGTGTGAGAGTCTGTCCAGGTGTGTACAGACAGGGTCTGCAGTGAGAGTCTGTCCAGGTGTGTGAGAGACTGTCCAGGTGTGTGAGAGGCTGTCCAGGTGTGTGAGGGTCTGTCCAGGTGTGAACAGACAGGGTCTGCAGTCAGAGTCTGTCCAGGTGTGTGAGAGACTGTCCAGGTGTGTACAGACAGGGTCTGCAGTGAGAGTCTGTCCAGGTGTGTACAGACAGGGTCTGCAGTCAGAGTCTGTCCAGGTGTGTGAGAGACTGTCCAGGTGTGTACAGACAGGGTCTGCAGTGAGAGTCTGTCCAGGTGTGTGAGAGTCTGTCCAGGTATGTACAGACAGGGTCTGCAGTGAGAGTCTGTCCAGGTGTGTACAGACAGGGTCTGCAGTGAGAGTCTGTCCAGGTGTGTGAGAGACTGTCCAGGTGTGTACAGACAGAGTCTGCAGTGAGAGTCTGTCCAGGTGTGTGAGAGACTGTGCAGGTGTGTAACAGTTTGTCCAGGTGTGTGAGAGTCTGTCCAGGTGTGTGAGAGTCTGTCCAGGTGTGTACAGACAGGGTCTGCAGTGAGAGTCTGTCCAGGTGTGTGAGAGACTGTCCAGGTGTGTGAGAGTCTGTCCAGGTGTGTACAGACAGGGTCTGCAGTCAGAGTCTGTCCAGGTGTGTGAGAGACTGTCCAGGTGTGTACAGACAGGGTCTGCAGTTAGAGTCTGTCCAGGTGTGTACAGACAGGGTCTGCAGTCAGAGTCTGTCCAGGTGTGTGAGAGACTGTCCAGGTGTGTACAGACAGGGTCTGCAGTGAGAGTCTGTCCAGATGTGTGAGAGACTGTCCAGGTGTGTACAGACAGGGTCTGCAGTTAGAGTCTGTCCAGGTGTGTACAGACAGGGTCTGCAGTGAGAGTCTGTCCAGGTGTGTGAGAGACTGTCCAGGTGTGTACAGACAGGGTCTGCAGTGAGAGGCTGTCCAGGTGTGTACAGACAGGGTCTGCAGTCAGAGTCTGTCCAGGTGTGTACAGACAGGGTCTGCAGTGAGAGGCTGTCCAGGTGTGTGAGAGTCTGTCCAGGTGTGTGAGAGGCTGTCCAGGTGTGTGAGAGTCTGTCCAGGTGTGTACAGACAGGTCTGCAGTCAGAGTCTGTCCAGGTGTGTGAGAGGCTGTCCAGGTGTGAACAGACCAGGCTCAGACATACGTACAGATCACGGTGTTTTATTGAGATCAGCCCTGCTCTGAGGGCTGGAGGGGCAGCGGCTCCTGAGTGGTGTGGCTCTGGAGACACTGACTGTGGCACTCCGTGAGCTACAGAGGCCAGCAGCTGGCCTGCCTGCGGAGCTCCCCTGCTCCGAGCGGAATGGAGACCGGCTTCCCTGGAAAGACAAAGAGCCGTTACAGCAGGGGGCACAGCGGGCGGCACGGTCCTTCCGGGACCTTGTTCAGTGGTCCTGCCGGGACCTTGCTCAGTGGTCCTGCCGGGACCTTGCTCAGTGGTCCTGTCGGGACCTTGCCCAGCGGGTGGCACAGTTCTGCCGGGACCTTGCTCAGTGGCCGACGCCAGTCCCTTCCTCGATCTCAGCACTTCTGGGGATCTGACTGATCTCGGGCCTGCAGCTGTGCAGGGGACCCCCTCCCCGAACCCCCAGGACCCCCAGGACGTACCCAGCACCAGGGGGAAGCTCTGTCCTGTACGTCTCTCAATGACCTGCAGGGGGCAGTGTGGTCCCCACAGCGCCGTCACCCCCACGCGCACCTTGTTCCCCCCGAACACCCACTCCAGCTTGTTGCCAAGGTAACACACCCCCCTGAGCCGCAGCTCTGGGATGTCGTCCGGCAACACGGGGTCAAAAGTCAGGCAGTCCTTCTTAATGCTGCAGAAGTAAGAGAGAGAAACAGAGAGGACAGGCTCAGTGACCACAGCCTGGCCAGAGAGACTGGACACAGGCAGACCTGACTGCCCAGAGAGGACAGGCTCAGTGACCACAGCCTGGCCAGAGAGACTGGACACAGGCAGACCTGACTGCCCACAGAGGACAGGCTCAGTGACCACAGCCTGGCCAGAGAGACTGGACACAGGCAGACCTGACTGCCCACAGAGGACAGGCTCAGTGACCACAGCCTGGCCAGAGAGACTGGACACAGGCAGACCTGACTGCCCAGAGAGGACAGGCTCAGTGACCACAGCCTGGCCAGAGAGACTGGACACAGGCAGACCTGGCTGCCCAGAGAGGACAGGCTCAGTGACCACAGCCTGGCCAGAGAGACTGGACACAGGCAGACCTGACTGCCCACAGAGGACAGGCTCAGTGACCACAGCCTGGCCAGAGAGACTGGACACAGGCAGACCTGACTGCCCAGAGAGGACAGGCTCAGTGACCACAGCCTGGCCAGAGAGACTGGACACAGGCAGACCTGACTGCCCACAGAGGACAGGCTCAGTGACCACAGCCTGGCCAGAGAGACTGGACACAGGCAGACCTGACTGCCCAGAGAGGACAGGCTCAGTGACCACAAAGGGACAGACAGACACACAATGCCAACCGGAATCCTGTGTATCCAAACAGCACAGCCTGCAGGAAGCCGCCCATCCCGGTCAGGAAGTTCACTGTCCCTGAGCCATCGGAGCCCTCAGACCACACCTGGACAGAGACAGGAGACACACTGACTCCACACCCGGAGAGAGAGACAAGAGACACATTGACTCCACACCCGGAGAGAGGGACAGGAGAGAAATGGGAGCTTTGGACACACTGCTTGCTCTCTTTCACTCAATTCAATTCAAGGTGCCTTATTGGGATGACAGATGGGTACAGTCAGTGTTGCCAAAGCAAAAAAATAAATAAAATAAACATGAAACAAAACAAAAAATAAAAATAAATTAAAATCTACAGACATACAGTCATGTGAAAAAGAAGGTACACCCTCTTTCAATTCAATGGTTTTACAAATTAGGGCATAAATAACAATTGTCTAGTCCTCACCAACTTCCATAATTAGACAAATCTAGCCTCAGATAACACACAACACAGAACAGATTTCACTGTCATTATTTATTCAACAAAAAGTAAGCCAAAATGCAGAAACCATGTGGGACAAATTAAGTACACCCTTACTGCTTCCATAGGATTAAGAAGGTAATTAGCAGCCAGGTGCTGCTCATCAAATACACTTGATTAGTTGATCATCAGGAAGGGTGACCACCTTTATAAAAGCAGAACCTTTGGCAGTTTAGTTATCTGGATCATTCAGGTGTGTGTTAATACCATGCCAACGAGAAAAGACATCGGCAATGAACTCAGAGAAGCAATTGCTGTTGCTCATCAATGTGGGAAGGGGTATAAGGCCATTTCCAAACAATCTGAAATCCATCATTCTACAGTGAGAAGGTTTACAAATGGAGAACATTCAAGACAGTTGCCAGTCTTCCTGGGAGTGGTGTCCCAGTAAATTCACCCCACGGTCAGACCGTATAATGCTCAGAGAAATCGCAAAGAACCAAGAGCTACATCTAGAGATCTACAGGCCTTGGACAACATGTTAAATGTTAAAGTTCATGACAGTACGATCAGAAAAAGACTGAGCAAGTATGGCTTCCATAGAAGGGTAGATAGGAGAAAGCCCCTTCTCTTCAAAAAGAACATGGCAGAACGACTTTGCAAAGTTGCATCTGAACAAACCACAAGATTTTTTGGAACAATGTCCTTTTGACAGACGAGACCAAAGTGGAGATGTTTGGTCATTATGCACAAGAGGAGGTGAAGGCTCTGAGAAATGAAAGGAGGCTTTGATTCGTTTAGTTTCCACCTGTCCGTTGGCTTCAGGGTGGTATCCCGAGGTTAACGACACATGAGTGCCAAGAGCTTGACAGAAGGCCGATTTGGAGAAGCGGCCGGAGACCACCATGATTACTGTATTGCCTTGACTGCTGGGGAGGTCTGTGATGAAATCCACCGCTATGTGAGACCAGGGGCGGTAGGGGACCGGGAGGGGGTGAAGGAAACCCGTTTTCCTGGCTCTCGGGGGCTTGGTTCTGGCACAGGTCGGACATGCCCGAATATAGTCAGCGACATCAGCTCTCATGGTAGAAGTCCCTGTTCAGGAGGTCCAGAGTACGTCTGACCCCAGGATGACCTGTGAACTGGGAGTCATGGCAAAGCTGCCGAACGTAAATTGTCCACAACAAAGAGTTTATCCGCGGGACAATGGAGAGGGATGGCAGTCTTGTCCAGTTCCCGCCTGACTTGATCCTCAATGGAAAAGTGAACCCCTGCCACAACAGGGTTGGTCGAGATTATCGTTTCAGGTGTGTAGTCCAGATCCGGGGGGTAGTGGAGTCAGGAGAGTGCGTCCGCCCTCCCACTCCTAGAACCGGGCGTATAGGTAATCACGAAATTGAAGAAGAACAGAGACTAGCAAGCCTAGACGCGAGTTGAGGCATTTAGCCGATGGGATGTAGGCCAGGTTCTTGCGGCCCATGATTATAACAAAGGGATGTTGAGCCCCCTCCAGCCAATGTCTCCATTCCTTGAGGGCCAGCTTGATGGCGAGGAGCTCATCGTAGTTCACCTCTTGGAGAAGAAAGCACATGGATGCAGAATGTGTCCTCCATGGTGCTGGGAGAGGACTGCACCAACCCCATAGGCAGGGGCGTCAACTTCCACCACGAAAGGCCTGGAGGGATCCGGGTGACGAGAAGTGGAGCTGAGCTGAAGAGGTGCTTTAGGCGTAGGAATGCCTTGTCAGCCTCCGGGTTCCACTTACCTCGGCCAGGTCTGTTACCAGTCAAGGCAGTGATGGGCGCAACAACGGAGCTAAAGTTCCTAATGAAACGCCTGTAAAAATGAGCAAAACCCAGAAAATGTTGGATCTGTTTCAGATTGCGCGGGACTGGCCAGTCGTTAATAGCTACTACCTTAGACGAGTCCATCTCCACCCCCAGGGGAGAAATGATGTAGCCCAGGAAGTGTATCTTAGAGACATGAAACACACACTTCTCCAGCTTAGCGTAGAGATTGTTGATCAATCTGGACAACACCTCCTGGACGTGACGGACATGATCCTGGGGGTCGGTGAAATAAATCAGAATGTCATCCAGATACACCAAAACAAAGTTACCAATAATGTCCCTAAAGATGTCATTCATAAAGGACTGGAAGACCGCCGGGGCATTAACAAGGCCAAAGGGCATGACTTGCCTATTGACTATTCGTAATGCCTGTGCGTGGTCATAAAGGCCGTCTTCCACTCGTCCCCTTCCCGTATCCTGATTAGATTATAAGCCCCCGGCAGATCTAATTTAGAAAAGATGGAGGCTCCCCGTAGGGACTCCAAAGCCACTGGAATTAGCGGCGGGGGTGACGATGTTCAACCGTGATGGCTTCAACCCCCTGCAGTCAATACATGGGCGCAAGGAGCCATCCTTCTTCCCAATGGAAAAGAAACCGGCACAGGCTGGAGAAGAGGACCCTTGGGCGGGAGGGTTCCTGGCAGTAGACCTATCGCGCAGTCACAGTTCCGGTGAGGGGCAGCGAGAGGGCCTGCTGTTTATCGAAGGCCTGTTTCAGGTGAACTTATTGTGGTGGCATGGAAGTCAGAGCATCCCTGGGGAGTACAGCAGCAGAGACCTTAACTGGGAGGCGACAACAATTGGTACGGCAGGATCATTGCCACTCTAGGCAATGATCTCATTCTTGGCCCAGGAGAGGTGGGGGTCGTGTCTTTTGAGCCAGGGATCAAAAGGATGGGATATTCCAACGGTTGACGAAGGAGGCGTCTATGAATGTTCCTTCTGCACCTGAGTCAACGAAGACCGACGGGAAGGTGAGTATCGGACCACGACAGCTCAGCTGGAAACAGAGAGCCAGAAGAGGCTGGAGAAAAGACAGCGCTACTGACCATAGCTGTAGGCTGCGGGAGAGCTCGAGGTGCACACGGTGGTCTCGGAGGACAGGTAGCAAGCAGATGGTTCGAAGAAGCGCAGTACAGGCTTCGTCCCTCTTGGCGGCGCCTTTCCTTTTCTTGAGAGGAAAGAAGAGCATGCGGCAGAGCTCCTGGAGGGAGCGACCCCTCCGGACGGCCATGTCTGCTTCCCGGGTGTCTCTCTGCTCTCCGAATTCTAATACGGGTGGCCAGTTCGAGAACCTGAGAGAACACCGCGTCAAGGGACTGGGAGTGGATTGGCGTGAGCACCGGGTGGTCCTTCAACTCCTCTGACAGTCCCTTACAGAAGAGACAGACAAGAGCCTCCGGGTTCCAGGCAGACCCTGTGGCGAGGGACTGAAATTCGGCCACGTAGTCCTGTAGTGGTCTGTCGCCCCGTTGAAGCGCTGAGAGCCGCAGGTGAATCAGGTCCAGGTTGTTCTGCGAAAGACGCGCCTGGAGGCGATCCGCAAAACTACTAAAATCTCCCCCGGCCAGCAAGACAGATTCCCAATTGCCTGTAAGCAGGGAGAACGCAAATCCAATCTGCGCCCGTGATGTAGGAAAACGCTCGGGATGCAAATGAAAGGAGAGAAAGCACTGAGCAATGAAGCCTCTGCAACCTGTAGGATTACCCTCCTATTTCTCAGGGAGAACAAACGGTAAGGCTGGGGGAGTGGAGGGCGGGGCAGAGGCTTGAGAGGAAGACACTGCAGGGGACGGCGTGGGGCACGGGGGCACCGGGGGGGACGAAAGCCAGGCGACGTGATTAGTAAGATGCTGAACGGACAGCTGTAGCTGGGAGAGAGCTTGGGAGTGCTGCTGGAGAAGGGAGCGAAGAGCTCGGTATTCTGTAAGGATACTCTGAAGAGGAGATATGGATCCTGTGCAGCCGCAGGAGTAGGTGAGAGGCACGACAACAAACAATCCGTATCCAGCAGCGAGTTCGTGGTCAGAGGGAGAAAGGAAGGTCGAAAACCATGTCAAACCCAAATGGCAAACAATACAAGTCGAGAGGCGAGATCGTGGTCAAAGGGAACAAGGGAGGTCGAAATCTGGGACAAACACAGGTGGCAAACAGTCCGAGTCGGAAGGCGAGGTCCGAAGTCCGATGGCAAAGGGGTGGTCCAAAATCCAGGTTGACACAAGGTTTAGAAATCGCTAGGTAGAGCTCTCAAGGAGTTAACTCAATACCGCGGCAAGACGCGGGTTGGAGAGGCTTAAATACTGCAGCCTGCGGCACGGTAGGCGTCTGGTGTTGAGTTAACCCGTGCGGCCGCGCTTGTAATCATCGCCCTGCTGCTGGCACTGGTTAGCTCTCTTGGGGGCTGGTCTGGGCAAGGTTGGTGGTCGTGACAGCACGGTGGTGGAGGGGTGATGATTTGGGCGTGTTTTGCAGCCACGGGACCTGGGCACCTTGCAGTCATCGAGTCGACCACGAACTCTAAGTATTCTAGACACAAATGTGAGGCCATCTGTCCGACAGCTTGGCCGAAATTGGGTCATGCAACAGGACAATGATCCCAAGCACACCAGCAAATCTATGACTGGATGGCTGAAAAAGAAAAGAATCAAGGTGTAGGAATGGCCAAGTCAAAGTCCAGACCTCAACCCCATTGAGATGCTTTGCATGAACGAATGTCCTCAAACATCGCTGAACTGAAGCAATGTTGTAGAAGAGTGGGCCAAAACTCCTCCAAAATGATGTGAGAGACTGATAAACTCATACAGAAAATGATAACTTCAAGTTATTGCTGCGAAAGGTGGCTATACAGCTACTGAATCATGGGGTGTATTTAGTTTTTCACACATGGCTTCTGCATGTTGGCTTATTTTTTGTTAAGTAAATACTGACATAGTGGAATCTGTCGTTTGGACCCGTTGTGATTCTGGCAGGTGTGGGAACTCTGGGACTAGATTTCTGAGTTTATGGAAGAATGTTTCTCTCATCCCAGAGTATCTGTCACAGTGCAGTAGGAAGTGCACCCCTGTCTCTATTTCTCCCCGCTGGCAGTGGGAGCACAGCCTGTCCTCTCTGGGCAGCCAGGTCTGCCTGTGTCGCCCAGTTTCTATGGCCAGGCTGTGGTCACTGAGCCTGTACTTGTCAGGGTCTGTTTCTGTTTGTTGTTTCTTATTTTGGTCAAATATTCAGCTAGTGTGTATTGTCTGTTTAAGGTTCTGTAGCATTCCAGTTTATGTTGTGTTTGTGTGTGTGTGTCCCAGTGTGTGAGATATTGCTGTTTGATCTGTGCTGTGATGTGCTTGGGTCTGAGTTGTGGTGCTCTAGCAGTGCTGTCCTGATGCTGGTTAGTGTCGGTGTGGCTCAGGTCAGTGAGACTCAGGACCAGCTGGCTCAGGGGGCTCTGTTTTGGGCTCAGCAGGGCTTTGTGGTGGTAGGAATTTTGGTCGCTGTTTTTTAGGTGTACCCAATAATTTAATACTATTTTCTGTATGTTTATCAATAGTGGGTACTGGCCTAATTCGGCCCTGCACCCGTTGTTAGGAGTTTTTCTCTGCACACGGAGGATGTTTCTACAGATCTCCATGTGCAGAGTTTCTGTGGGGTGTTTGTCCCATTGAGTGTAATCGTGGTCTGTGAGGGGACCCCACACTTCACTGCCGTATAGAGCAATGGGTTGGATTACACTTTGAAATATTTGGAACCAGATTCTTGTTGGTGGGTTGATGTTGAAGAGCCTCCTTCTTATTGTGTAGAAAGCCCTGAGTGCCTTCTCCCTCAGTGCCTTCACTGCCAGGTCAAAACTCCCAGAAGAGCTGATGGTGAGACCGAGATATTCTCTCACCTGGAAGGGCTCCTGGATGTTATTGAAATTCCTCATCAACAGCTCCTGGGCCCGAGATGCCTCTCTGAGCTCCAGCCAACCCACAGCAAACATCCCCTAACAGAGGAACAGAGAGAGACAGTCTCTTCAGCCTGGGCTCTGTCTGTCTGACCCTAACCCACTGCACACACACCCTGACACACTGGGCTGTGTCTGTCTGTTGGTCAGTGTCTGTCCAGGACTTGCACACTGGGCTGTGTCTGTCTGCCGGTCAGTGTCCGTCTATCTCCTCTCCCTGCAAGAGGTGCTGTGCTGTCTTACCCAGGTCATTGCTGGTCCCTGGGGATCAGTCACTGGCTCATACACTTCCAGGTCATTCCTTCTGACCTCTGGAGACATGGGGTACCCCAGCGGATATCCCAGCAACACAACATCTGCCTGCTTCACTTTCTCTCCTGAGAGGAAGAAGAAATTGAATGAAAAAGAGACAGGACTAAGTGTACTCCACTGGTCTCTGAGCTGGGTACAACTGTAGCAGCCCTGTACTCCACTGGTCTCTGAGCTGGTAGGACTGGACTGTAGCAGCCCTGTACTCCACTGGTCTCTGAGCTGGTAGGACTGGACTGTAGCAGCTCTGTACTCCACTGGTCTCTGAGCTGGTAGGACTGGACTGTAGCAGCCCTGTACTCCACTGGTCTCTGAGCTGGTATTACTGGACTGTAGCAGCCCTGTACTCCACTGGTCTCTGAGCTGGTAGGACTGGACTGTAGCAGCCCAGTACTCCACTGGTCTCTGAGCTGGTAGGACTGGACTGTAGCAGCCCTGTACTCCACTGGTCTCTGAGCTGGTATTACTGGACTGTAGCAGCCCTGTACTCCACTGGTCTCTGAGCTGGTAGGACTGGACTGTAGCAGCCCTGTACTCCACTGGTCTCTGAGCTGGTAGGACTGGACTGTAGCAGCCCTGTACTCCACTGGTCTATGAGCTGGTAGGACTGGACTGGAGCAGCTCTGTACTCCACTGGTCTCTGAGCTGGTAGGACTGGACTATAGCAGCCCAGTACTCCACTGGTCTCTGAGCTGGTAGGACTGGACTGTGGCAGCCCTGTACTCCACTGGTCTCTGAGCTGGTAGGACTGGACTGTAGCAGCCCTGTACTCCACTGGTCTCTGAGCTGGTAGGACTGGACTGTAGCAGCCCAGTACTCCACTGGTCTCTGAGCTGGTAGGACTGGACTGTAGCAGCTCTGTACTCCACTGGTCTATGAGCTGGTAGGACTGGACTGTAGCAGCCCTGTACTCCACTGGTCTCTGAGCTGGTAGGACTGGACTGTAGCAGCCCTGTACTCCACTGGTCTCTGAGCTGGTAGGACTGGACTGTAGCAGCCCTGTACTCCACTGGTCTCTGAGCTGGTAGGACTGGACTGTAGCAGCCCTGTACTCCACTGGTCTCTGAGCTGGTAGGACTGGACTGTAGCAGCCCTGTACTCCACTGGTCTCTGAGCTGGTAGGACTGGACTGTAGCAGCCCAGTACTCCACTGGTCTCTGAGCTGGTAGGACTGGACTGTAGCAGCCCTGTACTCCACTGGTCTCTGAGCTGGTAGGACTGGACTGTAGCAGCCCTGTACTCCACTGGTCTCTGAGCTGGAATTACTGGACTATAGCAGCTCTTTACTCCACTGGTCTCTGAGCTGGTAGGACTGGACTGTAGCAGCCCAGTACTCCACTGGTCTCTGAGCTGGAATTACTGGACTGTAGCAGCTCTTTACTCCACTGGTCTCTGAGCTGGTAGGACTGGACTGTAGCAGCCCAGTACTCCACTGGGCTCTGAGCTGGTAGGACTGGACTGTAGCAGCTCTTTACTCCACTGGTCTCTGAGCTGGTAGGACTGGACTGTAACAGCCCTGTACTCCACTGGTCTCTGAGCTGGTAGGACTGGACTGTGGCAGCCCAGTACTCCACTGGTCTCTGAGCTGGTATTACTGGACTGTAGCAGCTCTGTACTCCACTGGTCTCTGAGCTGGTAGGACTGGACTGTAACAGCCCTGTACTCCACTGGTCTCCACAGGTTAAATAAGAGGGAGAAACGGGATGCAAGAGGCGAAAACAGATCCTGTTTCTCACCTGTCTTGTATCCATCAAACTCAGGGTGGTAATTCTGCTCCAGGTCAAAGGGGATTTTGATCTGATCGGCAATATCCTGCCACTGTTTAGGTGGAGGGATGTGCAGGAGAGAGGCCAACTCCACCGCAAACTGGAGACTGAGAGAGACACTAGCTTACCCACAACACCACTCACCAGCACACCACACCCTGCACGACATCCCCACCACACACCAGCACGACACCACTACTACACAATAGCACACAATAAGCACACCACACCTCGCACGACACCACCACCACACCCTGCACGACACCACCACCACACCACGCACGACACCACTACTACACACCAGCACACCACACCCTGCACGACACCACTCCTCCACACCACACCCAGCACAACACCACACCACACCCCGCACGACACCACACCACACCCCGCACGACACCACCACACAACACCACACTACACACCATAACGTCACACTGCATGATACCACAGCACCAAATGACATCACACTACAAGACACCCTGAGAACACAGACTAGACCCTGAGGAGACTCTGAAGACACAGATGAGATGCTGAAGAGACTCTGAGGACACAAGACAGACGCTGAGGAGACAGACGAGACGCTGAAGAGACTCTGAGGACACAGACGAGACGCTGAAACTTTGCTGACTGCCTCACCTTTGCTTGGCCACTGCATTGGTGTAGACAGAGTTGTCCACACTGCTGTGGAATTCGTCAGGGGGCATCACACCTGAAACAGACAAGAGGCGCACTTGCACTGTGCTGGGACTCAACCCCCCACTACTGCTACTCCAATCAGAACCAGTGATGTCACAGGACACAGTGATGTTATTATATCTGTGATGTCATGGATACCTCTGATGTGGTAGCTCCTTTCCTCACTGCTCCAGGCGACTCTGGATGCCCAGTACTCAGCCACAGCCTTCACCAGCTCCCAGCCCCCGCCATCACTGAACAGGGCCAGATCCTGCAGCACACAGAGGGACAAGAGAGGGACAGAGGGAGGGGGATCACAGACAGTGTCTATAAGGGAGAATACACACAGGAGATCACAGACAGTGTGTCTATAAGGGAGTACACACACAGGAGATCACAGACAGTGTGTCTATAAGGGAGTACACACACAGGAGATCACAGACAGTGTGTCTATAAGGGAGTACACACACAGGAGATCACAGACAGTGTGTCTATAAGGGAGTACAAACACAGGAGATCACAGACAGTGTGTCTATAAGGGAGTACACACACAGGTGATCACTCACAGTGTGTCTATAAGGGAGAATACACACAGGAGATCACAGACAGTGTGTCTATAAGGGAGTACACACACAGGAGATCACAGACAGTGTGTCTATAAGGGAGTACACACACAGCTGATCACAGACTGTGTGTCTATAAGGGAGTACACACACAGGAGATCACAGACAGTGTGTCTATAAGGGAGAATAGACACAGGAGATCACAGACAGTGTGTCTATAAGGGAGAATACACACAGGAGATCAGAGACAGTGTGTCTATAAGGGAGAATACACACAGGAGATCACAGACAGTGTGTCTATAAGCGAGTACACACACAGGAGATCACAGACAGTGTGTCTATAAGGGAGTACACACACAGGAGATCACAGACAGTGTGTCTATAAGGGAGTACACACACAGGAGATCACAGACAGTGTGTCTATAAGGGAGTACACACACAGATGATCACAGACAGTGTGTCTATAAGGGAGAATACACACAGGAGATCACAGACAGTGTGTCTATAAGGGAGTAAACACACAGCTGTTCACAGACAGTGTGTCTATAAGGGAGTACAAACACAGGAGATCACAGACAGTGTGTCTATAAGGGAGTACACACACAGGAGATCACAGACAGTGTATCTATAAGGGAGTACACACACAGGAGATCACAGACTGTGTCTATAAGGGAGTACACACACAGGAGATCACAGACAGTGTGTCTATAAGGGAGTACACACACAGCTGATCACAGACAGTGTGTCTATAAGGGAGTACACACACAGGAGATCACAGACAGTGTGTCTATAAGGGAGTACACACACAGGAGATCACAGACAGTGTGTCTATAAGGGAGAATACACACAGGAGATCACAGACAGTGTGTCTATAAGGGAGTACAAACACAGGAGATCACAGACAGTGTGTCTATAAGGGAGTACACACACAGGAGATCACAGACAGTGTGTCTATAAGGGAGTACACACACAGCTGATCACAGACAGTGTGTCTATAAGGGAGTACACACACAGGAGACCACAGACAGTGTGTCTATAAGGGAGAATACACACAGAAGATCACAGACAGTGTGTCTATTAGGGAGTACACACACAGGAGATCACAGACAGTGTGTCTATAAGGGAGTACACACACAGCTGATCACAGACAGTGTGTCTATAAGGGAGTACACACACAGGTGATCACAGACAGTGTGTCTATAAGGGAGAATACACACAGGAGATCACAGACAGTGTGTCTATAAGGGAGTACACACACAGGAGATCACAGACAGTGTGTCTATAAGGGAGTACACACACAGGAGATCACAGACAGTGTGTCTATAAGGGAGTACACACACAGGAGATCACAGACAGTGTGTCTATAAGGGAGTACACACACAGATGATCACAGACAGTGTGTCTATAAGGGAGAATACACACAGGAGATCACAGACAGTGTGTCTATAAGGGAGTAAACACACAGCTGATCACAGACAGTGTGTCTATAAGGGAGTACAAACACAGGAGATCACAGACAGTGTGTCTATAAGGGAGTACACACACAGGAGATCACAGACAGTGTATCTATAAGGGAGTGCACACACAGGAGATCACAGACTGTGTCTATAAGGGAGTACACACACAGGAGATCACAGACAGTGTGTCTATAAGGGAGTACACACACAGCTGATCACAGACAGTGTGTCTATAAGGGAGTACACACACAGGAGATCACAGACAGTGTGTCTATAAGGGAGTACACACACAGGAGATCACAGACAGTGTGTCTATAAGGGAGTACAAACACAGGAGATCACAGACAGTGTGTCTATAAGGGAGAATACACACAGGAGATCACAGACAGTGTGTCTATAAGGGAGTACACACACAGGAGACCACAGACAGTGTGTCTATAAGGGAGAATACACACAGAAGATCACAGACAGTGTGTCTATTAGGGAGTACACACACAGGAGATCACAGACAGTGTGTCTATAAGGGAGTACACACACAGCTGATCACAGACAGTGTGTCTATAAGGGAGTACACACACAGGTGATCACAGACAGTGTGTCTATAAGGGAGAATACACACAGGAGATCACAGACAGTGTGTCTATAAGGGAGTACACACACAGCTGATCCCAGACAGTGTGTCTATAAGGGAGTACAAACACAGGAGATCACAGACAGTGTGTCTATAAGGGAGTACACACACAGGAGATCACAGACAGTGTGTCTATAAGGGAGTACACACACAGGAGATCACAGACAGTGTGTCTATAAGGGAGTACACACACAGGAGATCACAGACAGTGTGTCTATAAGGGAGTACACACAGGAGATCACAGACAGTGTGTCTATAAGGGAGTACACACACAGGAGATCACAGACAGTGTGTCTATAAGGGAGTACACACACAGGAGATCACAGACAGTGTGTCTATAAGGGAGTACAAACACAGGAGATCACAGACAGTGTGTCTATAAGGGAGAATACACACAGGACATCACAGACAGTGTGTCTATAAGGGAGTACACACACAGGAGACCACAGACAGTGTGTCTATAAGGGAGAATACACACAGAAGATCACAGACAGTGTGTCTATTAGGGAGTACACACACAGGAGATCACAGACAGTGTGTCTATAAGGGAGTACACACACAGCTGATCACAGACAGTGTGTCTATAAGGGAGTACACACACAGGTGATCACAGACAGTGTGTCTATAAGGGAGAATACACACAGGAGATCACAGACAGTGTGTCTATAAGGGAGTACACACACAGCTGATCCCAGACAGTGTGTCTACAAGGGAGTACAAACACAGGAGATCACAGACAGTGTGTCTATAAGGGAGTACACACACAGGAGATCACAGACAGTGTGTCTATAAGGGAGTACACACACAGGAGATCACAGACAGTGTGTCTATAAGGGAGTACACACACAGGAGATCACAGACAGTGTGTCTATAAGGGAGTACACACAGGAGATCACAGACAGTGTGTCTATAAGGGAGTACACACACAGGAGATCACAGACAGTGTGTCTATAAGGGAGTACAAACACAGGAGATCACAGACAGTGTGTCTATAAGGGAGAATACACACAGGAGATCACAGACAGTGTGTCTATAAGGGAGAATACACACAGGAGATCACAGACAGTGTGTCTATAAGGGAGTACACACACAGGAGACCACAGACAGTGTGTCTATAAGGGAGAATACACACAGGAGATCACAGACAGTGTGTCTATAGGGGAGTACACACACAGGAGATCACAGACAGTGAGTCTATAAGGGAGTACACACACAGGAGATCACAGACAGTGTGTCTATAAGGGAGTACACACACAGGAGCTCACAGACAGTGTGTCTATAAGGGAGTACACACACAGGAGATCACAGACAGTGTGTCTATAGGGGAGAATACACACAGGAGATCACAGACAGTGTGTCTATAAGGGAGTACACACACAGGAGATCACAGACAGTGTGTCTATAAGGGAGAATACACACAGGAGATCACAGACAGTGTGTCTATAAGGGAGTACACACACAGGAGATCACAGATAGTGTGTCTATAAGGGGGTACACACACAGGTGATCACAGACAGTGTGTCTATAAGGGAGTACACACACAGGAGATCACAGACAGTGTGTCTATAAGGGAGTACACACAGAGCTGATCACAGACAGTGTGTCTATAAGGGAGAACACACACAGGAGATCACAGACAGTGTGTCTATAAGGGAGAATAGACACAGGAGATCACAGACAGTGTGTCTATAAGGGAGTACAAACACAGGAGATCAGAGACAGTGTGTCTATAAGGGAGAATACACACAGGAGATCAGAGACAGTGTGTCTATAAGGGAGTACACACAGCTGATCACAGACAGTGTGTCTATAAGGGAGTACACACACAGGTGATCACAGACAGTGTGTCTATAAGGGAGTACACACAGGAGATCACAGACAGTGTGTCTATAAGGGAGAACACACACAGGAGATCACAGACAGTGTGTCTATAAGGGAGAACACACACAGGAGATCACAGACAGTGTGTCTATAAGGGAGAATACACACAGGAGATCACAGACAGTGTGTCTATAAGGGAGTACAAACACAGGAGATCACAGACAGTGTGTCTATAGGGGAGAATACACACAGGAGATCACAGACAGTGTATCTATAAGGGAGTACACACACAGGAGATCACAGACAGTGTGTCTATAAGGGAGAATACACACAGGAGATCACAGACAGTGTGTCTATAAGGGAGTACACACACAGGAGATCACAGACAGTGTGTCTATAAGGGAGAACACACACAGGAGATCACAGACAGTGTGTCTATAAGGGAGAATACACACAGGAGATCACAGACAGTGTGTCTATAAGGGAGTACACACACAGGTGATCACAGACAGTGTGTCTATAAGGGAGTACACACAGGAGATCACAGACAGTGTGTCTATAAGGGAGAACACACACAGGAGATCACAGACAGTGTGTCTATAAGGGAGTACACACACAGGAGATCACAGACAGTGTGTCTATAAGGGAGAATACACACACAGGAGATCACAGACAGTGTGTCTATAAGGGAGTACACACAGGAGATCACAGACAGTGTGTCTATAAGGGAGAATACACACAGGAGATCACAGACAGTGTGTCTATAAGGGAGTACACACAGGAGATCACAGACAGTGTGTCTATAAGGGAGAATACACACAGCTGATCACAGACAGTGTGTCTATAAGGGAGTACACACAGGAGATCACAGACAGTGTGTCTATAAGGGAGTACACACACAGGAGATCACAGACAGTGTGTCTATAAGGGAGTACAAACACAGGAGATCACAGACAGTGTGTCTATAAGGGAGTACACACACAGGAGATCACAGACAGTGTGTCTATAAGGGAGAATAGACACAGGAGATCACAGACAGTGTGTCTATAAGGGAGAATACACACAGGAGATCACAGACACAGCTGCTTACCTGCGTCAGGTACAGGTACTGTCTGAAGGCCAGGCTGACGTCACCGTTGATGTGGATCTCCTGCTGTCCATACAATTTCTCCTCGCAGACCTCCTTTCCTGACAGCGCACTCTCCCAGGGAAACTTCACACCCTGCACACACAACAGCACAGCTACACAACAGCACTTCACCTGACACCCCTGATACCCCACTCACCTCACACCCCACTCACCTGACACCCCACTAACCTGACACCCCTGTGCCCCACTACCCTGACACCCCACTGACCTGACACCCCTGTGCCCCACTAACCTGACACCCCACTGACCTGACACCCCTGTGCCCCACTAACCTGACACCCCACTAACCTGACACCCCTGCGCCCCACTGACCTGACACCCCTGCACCCCACTCACCTCACACCCCAGTCACCTGACAACTCTGCTCCCCACTAACCTGACACCCCTCTGCCCCACTACCCTGATGCCCCACTCACCTGACACCCCTGCGCCCCACTAACCTGACACCCCACTCACCTGACACCCCTGACACCCCACTAACCTGACACCCCTGCGCCCCACTACCCTGACACCCCACTGACCTGACCCCCCTGTGCCCCACTAACCTGACACCCCACTAACCTGACACCCCTGCGCCCCACTGACCTGACACCCCTGCACCCCACTCACCTCACACCCCAGTCACCTGACAACTCTGCTCCCCACTAACCTGACACCCCTGTGCCCCACTACCCTGATGCCCCACTCACCTGACACCCCTGTGCCCTGGCGTTCTCTGCTGCCCCTGGCAGGGTTCTGAGCCGGTACCCCAACACATGGCGTGCCAGCTCTGGGTAGAAGAGAGCGATCCCGGGGTACACCCAGGTGTCCTGCCGAAACACAGACAGGCGGGTGGGCGGGTGGCCGCGAGGCCAGGAGGCCGGGTTCGAGCCGGGCCTGCCCCAGGCAGGCAGAGACACACACCTGGTCCCAGAACACGTGGCCCCAGTAGTCCTGCCCTCTCCTCCCATTGGACAGGCCACCGGGGCTGACCCCCCCGAACAGGAAGCTGCTGTCGTGTAGGGGTGGGAATGCGCTGAGCAGGTAGTAGAGGCAGCCAATCACGGCCCGCCTCACAGGGGAGGGGCCGACCAGCTCCACCCCGCAGCCCTGCCAAAGCTCCGCCCATGCCCGGCAGTGGGAGGGGCTCAGGTCGCCCGAGCCAATTAGAGAGAGGCCGAGGGCGTAGGCGCTCTGAGCGCGCTCGGCGCTGTCGGCCACCGCGGTGAGGAACACCCAGCATTCCTCACTCCGCGCAGAGGGCAGCGTCAGGCTGGAGGGCACCGGCGTCCAGATCAGGTGCACGTGGGGCTGGGGTCCTCCAGCCTCCTCTGGAGTGAGAGTCTGTCCGAACACGTGCCTGAGGGAAAGACAGGGCGCTGTGACGGACGCCACGCTCACCCCACGCTCGCCCCGCGCATCCCCCCCCACCCACAGCTGCCTCACCGGCCCCCTCTGAAGTCCGGTCCCGCCTGGAGGCTGATGTCCTCGCTCTGGGGAGCGAACGCGCTGCGGAGCTGCACTGTGACGGGCTCCCCAGGGGTCGCCCTGCGCTCCACCCTCAGCTCCATGGCCAGCAGGTTGGGGTACGCCCGGTGAGCGAACAGCTCCTGGGAGACGCTGACAGCGCCGCTGCTGAGGCAGTGGGAGAACACACCTGGAGCGGGAGGCAGGGAGATATCTCACTCCCCTGTAACTCACTCCTCACCCCTCAGTATCTCACTCCGCACCCCTCAGTATCTCACTTTTCAGTATCTCACTCCTCACCCCTCAGTATCCCACCCCTCGGTATCTCACTCCTCACCCCTCAGTATCTCACTTTTCAGTATCTCACGCCTCACCCCTTGCTGAGACATATCTCACCCCTCAGTAACTCACTCCTCAGTATCCCACCCCTTGGTATCTCACTCCTCACCCCTCAGTATCTCACCCCTCACCCCTCAGTATCTCACCCCTCAGTATCTCACGCCTCACCCCTCAGTATCCCACTCCTTGGTATCTCACTCCTCACCCCTCAGTATCTCACTTTTCAGTATCTCACTCCTCACCCCTCAGTATCTCACCCCTCAGTATCTCACTCCTCACCCCTCAGTATCCCACCCCTCGGTATCTCACTCCTCACCCCTCAGTATCTCACTTTTCAGTATCTCACTCCTCACCCCTTGCTGAGACATATCTCACCCCTCAGTAACTCACTCCTCAGTATCCCACCCCTTGGTATCTCACTCCTCACCCCTCAGTATCTCACCCCTCAGTATCTCACTCCTCACCCCTCAGTATCTCACTCCTCAGTATCTCACTCCTCACCTCTCAGTATCCCACCCCTTGGTATCTCACTCCTCACCCCTCAGTATCTCACCCCACAGTATCTCACTCTTCAGTATCTGACCCCTCAGTATCTCACTTCCCACTCCTCCCAGAGGGATGTTCTTCCACCTCGAGTGCCCCGGGGTGCTCATACCTCGACGCGTGTCCAGGGTGTAGCTGTGTCTCGGGGGGCCGGCGCCAGCCTGGGGCAGCTCCAGCTGCAGGGCCAGGGGCGAGGGCACGTCGGCGCGGTGGCAGGCGCCGGCCAGGCCGTTGTAGATGCCGCCCACGTGCAGGACGCTGCCGAACGCCCGCGTGCCCAGGTAGCCGTTGGCGACCGTGGCCAGGAAGCGCGGGTCTGAGGGCAGTGAGTCGGCGGTGAAGACGTAGGGGTCGTCACGGGTGTCGGGCTGGCGGGACCCCGGCGGGCTCTGCCCGGCACTCATGCTCTGCCCACACAGCACACACACGGTCACCCACAGCACGGCAGCCCTGCCTCCGGTCTGCAGGGTCAGTGTCCACAGTCTGACCAGGGCAAGAGACAGCAAGGACAAACACACCCTGACGCTCAGTGTCCCAGCCTGAGGAACAGACAGTGAGCCTGTCTCTCAATAATAATAATACAGTGTGTGATCTCCTGTCACAGCCTGAGGAACAGTGAGCCTGTCTCTCAATAATAATAATACAGTGTGTGATCTCCTGTCCCAGCCTGAGGAACAGACAGTGAGCCTGTCTCTCAATAATAATAATACAGTGTGTGATCTCCTGTCCCAGCCTGAGGAACAGACAGTGAACCTGTCTCTCAATAATAATACAGTGTGTGATCTCCTGTCCCAGCCTGAGGAACAGTGAGCCTGTCTCTCAATAATAATAATACAGTGTGTGATCTCCTGTCACAGCCTGAGGAACAGTGAGCCTGTCTCTCAAAAATAATAATACAGTGTGTGATCTCCTGTCCCAGCCTGAGGAACAGACAGTGAACCTGTCTCTCAATAATAATACAGTGTGTGATCTCCTGTCCCAGCCTGAGGAACAGTGAGCCTGTCTCTCAATAATAATAATACAGTGTGTGATCTCCTGTCCCAGCCTGAGGAACAGTGAGCCTGTCTCTCAATAATAATAATACAGTGTGTGATCTCCTGTCACAGCCTGAGGAACAGTGAGCCTGTCTCTCAATAATAATAATACAGTGTGTGATCTCCTGTCACAGCCTGAGGAACAGACAGTGAGCCTGTCTCTCAATAATAATAATACAGTGTGTGATCTCCTGTCACAGCCTGAGGAACAGACAGTGAGCCTGTCTCTCAATAATAATAATACAGTGCGTGTTCTCCTGTCCCAGCCTGAGGAACAGTGAGCCTGTCTCTCAATAATAATAATACAGTGTGTGATCTCCTGTCACAGCCTGAGGAACAGACAGTGAGCCTGTCTCTCAATAATAATAATACAGTGTGTGATCTCCTGTTCCAGCCTGAGGAACAGACAGTGAGCCTGTCTCTAAATAATAATAATACAGTGCGTGTTCTCCTGTCCGAGCCTGAGGAACAGTGAGCCTGTCTCTCAATAATAATAATACAGTGTGTGATCTCCTGTCCCAGACTGAGGAACAGACAGTGAGCCTGTCTCTCAATAATAATAATACAGTGTGTGATCTCCTGTCACAGCCTGAGGACCAGTGAGCCTGTCTCTCAATAATAATAATACAGTGTGTGATCTCCTGTCACAGCCTGAGGAACAGACAGTGAGCCTGTCTCTCAATAATAATAATACAGTGTGTGATCTCCTGTCCCAGACTGAGGAACAGACAGTGAGCCTGTCTCTCAATAATAATACAGTGTGTGATCTCCTGTCCCAGCCTGAGGAACAGTGAGCCTGTCTCTCAATAATAATAATACAGTGTGTGATCTCTTGTCACAGCCTGAGGAACAGTGAGTCTGTCTCTCAATAATAATAATACAGTGTGTGATCTCCTGTCCCAGACTGAGGAACAGACAGTGAGCCTGTCTCTCAATAATAATACAGTGTGTGATCTCCTGTCCCAGCCTGAGGAACAGTGAGCCTGTCTCTCAATAATAATAATACAGTGTGTGATCTCTTGTCACAGCCTGAGGAACAGTGAGTCTGTCTCTCAATAATAATAATACAGTGTGTGATCTCCTGGCCCAGCCTGAGGAACAGACAATAAGGTTTTTGTTGAAACTCTCGTGTTCTTGTTTTGGCAGCACTGCCAGATAAAAGTTTTGAATCGGAAATCCGACTCCGGGACGCGTCACGGAGAGGAGGAGCCGAGCAGGAAGTGAAAGTTTGCAAACTGAGCGGGCAAAGACAAGAAGACAATACTACTACTACTAATTATTATTATTATAATAATAAAAAATAACAATAATGTGTCCACTAATAATAACAATGCACGCCGTGTTTACCAGTCCCCCGAGCAGCTGCGCTCCCCGCCGGGATGCGCTCCGAGTTTCCTGCAGCGGGACCCGCAGGCAGAGACCAACGGACCGGGAGAACAGACGCTTTCAGGTGTCTTGAAGTAGCGAAGCCCCACGCTGCATCCACCTCTGCACAAGTCCGGCTGACTGCCCCGCGGCTCTGGTCTGTCTGCGCGCCGGACGGCGGTGAGGGCTGGACTTTCAGTCCCCGGCCGGGGCGCAGTTCCTCAGCTGGCCGCTAGACGGCGCGCTGCTGCCACGGAGGCGCCGCCTGGCAGCCCGCTGGTCCGCAGGAGCGAGACCCTGGGAAAAGCGGGCCCGCGTGCCTGCGGTTTGTCCTTATAAGGGTGCAGCGCCAGATGTTTACAGAGCAGCGCCTCTGCCCTTATTAGGAGCCCAGGCGCACAGAGAGGAGGGGGGAGGGGCAGCGGGCCAGGGAAGAGCACATCTGGAGTGCAGACAGCAGGGAAGGAGAGTTCAGCTACTACTGTAGTGGCCCTGTGGACAGAGACACACACAGCCTGACACTCAGGGACAGAGACACACAGCCTGACACTCAGGGACAGAGACACACAGTCAACACTCAGGGACAGAGAGACACACAGCCTGACACTCAGGGACAGAGAGACACACAGTCGACACTCAGGGACAGAGAGACACACAGTCGACACTCAGGGACAGAGAGACACAGCGTGACACTCAGGAACAGAGAGACACACAGCCTGACACTCAGGGACAGAGAAACACAGCGTGACACTCAGGGACAGAGACAGACACACCGACACTAAGGGACAGAGACACACACAGCCTGACTCAGGGACAGAGACACACAGCCCAACACTCAGGGACAGAGACACACAGCCTGACACTCAGGGAGAGAGACACACACAGCGTGACACTCAGGGACAGAGACACACAGCCCCACACTCAGGGACAGAGAGACACAGTCGACACTCAGGGACAGAGAGACACAGTCGACACTCAGGGACAGAGAGACACACAGCCTGACACTCAGGGACAGAGACACACAGCCCGACACTCAGGGACAGAGAGACACAGCCTGACACTCAGGGACAGAGACACACACAGCGTGACACTCAGGGACAGAGAGACACAGTCGACACTCAGGGACAGAGACACACACAGCGTGACACTCAGGGACAGAGAGACACAGTCGACACTCAGGGACAGAGAGACACACAGCCTGACACTCAGGGACAGAGAAACACAGCGTGACACTCAGGAACAGAGACAGACACACCGACACTAAGGGACAGAGACACACACAGCCTGACTCAGGGACAGAGACACACAGCCCAACACTCAGGGACAGAGACACACAGCCTGACACTCAGGGAGAGAGACACACACAGCGTGACACTCAGGGACAGAGACACACAGCCCCACACTCAGGGACAGAGAGACACAGTCGACACTCAGGGACAGAGACACACAGCCTGACACTCAGGGACAGAGACACACAGCCCGACACTCAGGGACAGAGACACACAGCCCCACACTCAGGGACAGAGAGACACAGCCTGACACTCAGGGACAGAGACACACACAGCGTGACACTCAGGGACAGAGAGACACAGTCGACACTCAGGGACAGAGACACACACAGCGTGACACTCAGGGACAGAGAGACACAGTCGACACTCAGGGAGAGAGAGACACACAGCGTGACACTCAGGGACAGAGAGACACACAGCCTGACACTCAGGGACAGAGAGACACAGTCGACACTCAGGGACAGAGACACACAGCCTGACACTCAGGGACAGAGAGACACAGCGTGACACTCAGGGACAGAGAGACACACAGCCCGACACTCAGGGACAGAGAGACACAGTCGACACTCAGGGACAGAGACACACAAGTTCAGGAGAAGTGACACAGTCCAACTACAGGTGACAAACACTCATCTTTATTATCAAGTGCTGCTGGGGTGACAGCGGTTTAATATATTAGAAAATGTGAAAAATATTAAGAAAACAAAGTACTTGTTTCATTTTATAAGGCTGCTATTTATAATATTTGTACAGTTATACATTTATATATACTACACTTCCTCCATTGTGTAAAAGAAAACACAACATTTTTAGACAAACTAAAAGTAAAAATAATATTAATAAGGACAAATAATTATAAATGAATAATTGCATATTAGTTTTAAAAAATTAATCTGTGACATTGTGCGATGACCTTTGACCTTAACATTGAGGTATGACACAAAGCTGATGAGGGAGTGTTAGTGTGAAGTTACAGAGGAGCTGAACTGAGTGTCTACAGTATCTACAGCTCTGATGAGGGAGTGTTAGTGTGAAGTTACAGATGAGCTGGGCTGAGTGTCTACAGTATCTCCAGCTCTGATGAGGGAGTGTTAGTGTGAAGTTACAGAGGAGCTGGACTGAGTGTCTACAGTATCTCCAGCTCTGATGAGGGAGTGTTAGTGTGAAGTTACAGATCAGCTGGACTGAGTGTCTCTACAGTATCTACAGCTCTGATGAGGGAGTGTTAGTGTGAAGTTACAGAGGAGCTGGACTGAGTGTCTACAGTATCTACAGCTCTGATGAGGGAGTGTTAGTGTGAAGTTACAGAGGAGCTGGACTGAGTGTCTACAGTATCTACAGGTCTGATGAGGGAGTGTTAGTGTGACGTTACAGATGAGCTGGACTGAGATGTTTTCTAATGATATTGGTATGAGTGGAGCCTGTTGCTCTGAAGGTATTTTCCTCTCTTTGGTGCACTGTGGAAACTGGAATTCAATTCCGAAATGTAGGACTTGGTGAGGAGCAGTAGAACATGTCTTCTGAGGTCTAGTCTAATTGGAAGCATTGCTCTGTGCTGGTGTACTAGTTCATATTGGCCTTTACAGAATATATTGCCTCATTCAGATATATATGGTGTTTTCTGATCTGCAGTTGGAATACAGATCTGTACTGGTGTGTACAGTGTACACTGGGCTGTACTGGTCTACACAGAGCTGTTTGAAGAACTGGCTCATGGTTTAGACCTTTTGCTGTCCCAGGTCTACAAACACACACCTACCTCACTCCAGATAGCCATACTGACAGTCCCACACACACAGACGGTCCCACACAGATGATCCCACACACACAGCCCTGACCTGACAGTCCCACACACACAGCCCCACACTGACAGTCCCACACACACAGCCCCACACTGAGGGTCACACACACACAGCCCCACACTGACGGTCACACACACACAGCCCCACACTGACGGTCACACACACACAGCCACACACACACGGTCCCACACTGACGGTCACACACACAGATGGTCACATAGACGGTCACACACACACACACACACACACACACACACACACACACACACACAGATGGTCACACAGATGGTCACACACTGACAGTCCCATACACACAGATGGTCACACACACGGTCATACACAGATGGTCACGCACTGACGGTCCCAAGCACACAGTCCCACACACACAGTCTCACGCTATGGTAGCTCAGCCACAGGAGGAGGCCTGCTGATGGGCTGAACAGACAATCACCACGATTGATCAAGTGATCGGACACACCGTCAGGTGAGGAGCAGTAGGAGCCTCCAGGACAGAATGGAATGTTTGTGTCAACAGTCTCTTATTTGCCATGAGTCAGTTAGGGTGAAAGGTCAGGTGAAAGGTCAGGTGCTGGTGCTCCGTGTGTTCCTCCTTTGGCACTGTGGCGGAGAGGGCCCTCCCTCTACTTGGACAGCTTGCTGATGACGCGGATCAGAGCACCGTTCTCATCCTTCAGACGCAGGTTATCCGACTTCAGATCTCCCAGCACCTGGGGCAAGAGACACATACTGGTCAACACATACTGATCTGACCCCCGTCCACTACAGCACTGACCCAGAGCCAGATCAATACACACTGACCCCACCCCCGTCCACTACAGCACTGAACCCACCCCTGTCCACTACAGCACTGACCCAGTCCCTGTTCTCTATACCACTACATTACTATAGAATAATAATACAGTGTGTGATCTCCTGTCCCAGCCTGAGGAACAGTGAGCCTGTCTCTCCATAATAATAATACAGTGTGTGATCTCCTGTCCCAGCCTGAGGAACAGACAGTGAGCCTGTCTCTCAATAATAATAATACAGTGTGTGATCTCCTGTCCCAGCCTGAGGAACAGACAGTGAGCCTGTCTCTCAATAATAATAATACAGTGTGTGATCTCCTGTCACAGCCTGAGGAACAGTGAGCCTGTCTCTCAATAATAATAATACAGTGTGTGGTCTCCTGTCACAGCCTGAGGAACAGTGAGCCTGTCTCTCAATAATAATAATACAGTGTGTGATCTCCTGTCCCAGCCTGAGGAACAGTGAGCCTGTCTCTCAATAATAATAATACAGTGTGTGATCTCCTGTCCCAGCCTGAGGAACAGTGAGCCTGTCTCTCAATAATAATTATAATAATTATAATTGCTTACACTTATATAGCGCTTTTCTGGACACTCCACTCAAAGCGCTTTACAGGTAATGGGGACTCCCCTCCACCACCACCAATGTGCACCCCACCTGGATGATGCGACGGCAGCCATAGTGCGCCAGAACGCTCCCCACACACCAGCTCTCAGTGGGGAGGAGAGCAGAGTAATGAAGCCAATTCATAGAGGGGGATTATTAGGAGGCCATGATTGGTAAGGGCCAATTGGAAATTTGGCCAGGACACCGGGGTTACACCCCTACTCTTTTCGAGAAGCGCCCTGGGATTTTTAATGACCACAGAGAGTCAGGACCTCGGTTTTACGTCTCATCCGAAGGACGGCGCCTGTTTACAGTATAGTGTCCCCGTCACTATACTGGGGCATTAGGACCCACATGGACCACAGGGTGAGCGCCCCCTGCTGGCCCCACTAACACCTCTTCCAGCAGCAACCTTAGTTTTAGTGTAAATAGTGAGCCTGACTCTCAACGCTTTTATTGTAAATGTCTGTAAAAGTGTAATTATTGTTCTTGCTTTGGTGACAGTGATGGCAGTAAAGGTGTCTGAATGTGATCTGGATCTGACCTTCAGCTCCTCCTCCAGCTCTGAGATCCGCTTCTCCAGCATCCGTCGCTCCTGCAGAGACACAGATGATTCAGGCCCTGACAGCCCATCACAGCACAAACACAATCACAGCACAAACACAATCACAACACAAACACAATCACAACACAAACACAGCCCATCACAGCACAAACACAGCCCATCACAGCACAAACACAATCACAACACAAACACAGCCCATCACAGCACAAACACAATCACAGCACAAACACAATCACAACACAAACACAGCCCATCACAGCACAAACACAATCACAACACAAACACAGCCCATCACAGCACAAACACAATCACAGCACAAACACAATCACAGAACAAACACAATCACAACACAAACACAACACAAACACAGCCAATCACAGCACAAACACAATCACAGCACAAACACAGCCAATCACAGAACAAACACAATCACAACACAAACACAATCACAACACAAACACAGCCAATCACAGCACAAACACAATCACAGCACAAACACAATCACAACACAAACACAGCCAATCACAGAACAAACACAATCACAGCACAAACACAGCCAATCACAGCACAAACACAGCCAATCACAGCACAAACACAATCACAACACAAACACAATCACAGCACAAACACAGCCCATCACAGCACAAACACAATCACAACACAAACACAGCCAATCACAGCACAAACACAGCCAATCACAGCGCAAACACAATCACAACACAAACACAGCCAATCACAGAACAAACACAATCACAGCACAAACACAGCCCATCACAGCACAAACACAGCCAATCACAACACAAACACAGCCAATCACAGCACAAACACAATCACAGCACAAACACAGCCAATCACAGCACAAACACAATCACAACACAAACACAATCACAGCACAAACACAGCCCATCACAGCACAAGCACAGCCCATCACAGCACAAACACAATCACAGCACAAACACAATCACAGCACAAACACAATCACAGCACAAACACAGCCAATCACAGAACAAACACAATCACAGCACAAACACAGCCAATCACAGCACAAACACAATCACAGCACAAACACAATCACAACACAAACACAATCACAGCACAAACACAGCCCATCACAGCACAAACACAATCACAGCACAAACACAGCCAATCACAGCGCAAACACAATCACAACACAAACACAGCCAATCACAGAACAAACACAATCACAACACAAACACAATCACAACACAAACACAGCCAATCACAGCACAAACACAATCACAGCACAAACACAATCACAACACAAACACAGCCAATCACAGAACAAACACAATCACAGCACAAACACAGCCAATCACAGCACAAACACAGCCAATCACAGCACAAACACAATCACAACACAAACACAATCACAGCACAAACACAGCCCATCACAGCACAAACACAGCCCATCACAGCACAAACACAATCACAACACAAACACAGCCAATCACAGCACAAACACAGCCAATCACAGCGCAAACACAATCACAACACAAACACAGCCAATCACAGAACAAACACAATCACAGCACAAACACAGCCCATCACAGCACAAACACAGCCAATCACAACACAAACACAGCCAATCACAACACAAACACAGCCAATCACAGCACAAACACAATCACAGCACAAACACAGCCAATCACAGCACAAACACAATCACAACACAAACACAATCACAGCACAAACACAGCCCATCACAGCACAAGCACAGCCCATCACAGCACAAACACAATCACAGCACAAACACAATCACAGCACAAACACAGCCAATCACAGAACAAACACAATCACAGCACAAACACAGCCAATCACAGCACAAACACAATCACAGCACAAACACAATCACAGAACAAACACAATCACAACACAAACACAACACAAACACAGCCAATCACAGCACAAACACAATCACAGCACAAACACAGCCAATCACAGCGCAAACACAATCACAACACAAACACAGCCAATCACAGAACAAACACAATCACAGCACAAACACAGCCCATCACAGCACAAACACAGCCAATCACAACACAAACACAGCCAATCACAGCACAAACACAATCACAACACAAACACAGCCAATCACAGCACAAACACAATCACAGCACAAACACAGCCAATCACAGCACAAACACAATCACAACACAAACACAATCACAGCACAAACACAGCCCATCACAGCACAAACACAATCACAACACAAACACAGCCAATTACAGCACAAACACAGCCAATTACAGCACAAACACAATCACAACACAAACACAGCCAACCACAGCACAAACACAACACAAACACAGCCAATCACAGCACAAACACAATCACAGCACAAACACAGCCAATCACAGCACAAACACAATCACAGCACAAACACAGCCAATCACAGAACAAACACAATCACAGCACAAACACAGCCAATCACAGCACAAACACAATCACAGCACAAACACAATCACAACACAAACACAATCACAGCACAAACACAGCCCATCACAGCACAAACACAATCACAGCACAAACACAGCCAATCACAGCGCAAACACAATCACAACACAAACACAGCCAATCACAGAACAAACACAATCACAACACAAACACAATCACAACACAAACACAGCCAATCACAGCACAAACACAATCACAGCACAAACACAATCACAACACAAACACAGCCAATCACAGAACAAACACAATCACAGCACAAACACAGCCAATCACAGCACAAACACAGCCAATCACAGCACAAACACAATCACAACACAAACACAATCACAGCACAAACACAGCCCATCACAGCACAAACACAGCCCATCACAGCACAAACACAATCACAACACAAACACAGCCAATCACAGCACAAACACAGCCAATCACAGCGCAAACACAATCACAACACAAACACAGCCAATCACAGAACAAACACAATCACAGCACAAACACAGCCCATCACAGCACAAACACAGCCAATCACAACACAAACACAGCCAATCACAACACAAACACAGCCAATCACAGCACAAACACAATCACAGCACAAACACAGCCAATCACAGCACAAACACAGCCAATCACAGCACAAACACAATCACAACACAAACACAATCACAGCACAAACACAGCCCATCACAGCACAAGCACAGCCCATCACAGCACAAACACAATCACAGCACAAACACAATCACAGCACAAACACAGCCAATCACAGAACAAACACAATCACAGCACAAACACAGCCAATCACAGCACAAACACAATCACAGCACAAACACAATCACAACACAAACACAATCACAGCACAAACACAGCCCATCACAGCACAAACACAATCACAGCACAAACACAGCCAATCACAGCGCAAACACAATCACAACACAAACACAGCCAATCACAGAACAAACACAATCACAGCACAAACACAGCCCATCACAGCACAAACACAGCCAATCACAACACAAACACAGCCAATCACAGCACAAACACAATCACAACACAAACACAGCCAATCACAGCACAAACACAATCACAGCACAAACACAGCCAATCACAGCACAAACACAATCACAACACAAACACAATCACAGCACAAACACAGCCCATCACAGCACAAACACAATCACAACACAAACACAGCCAATCACAGCACAAACACAGCCAATTACAGCACAAACACAATCACAACACAAACACAGCCAACCACAGCACAAACACAACACAAACACAGCCAATCACAGCACAAACACAATCACAGCACAAACACAGCCAATCACAGCACAAACACAATCACAACACAAACACAGCCAATCACAGCACAAACACAATCACAGCACAAACACAGCCAATCACAGAACAAACACAATCACAACACAAACACAGCCAATCACAGCGCAAACACAATCACAACACAAACACAGCGCAAACACAATCACAACACAAACACAGCGCAAACACAATCACAACACAAACGCAGCCAATTACAGCACAAACACAATCACAGCACAAACACAATCACAGCACAAACACAACCACAGCACAAATACAATCACAATCACAGCAAAAACACAGCTAATCACAGCACAAACACAATCACAGCACAAACACAGCCAATCACAGAACAAACACAATCACAACACAAACACAGCTAATCACAGCGCAAATACAATCACAACACAAACGCAGCCAATTACAGCACAAACACAATCACAACACAAACACAATCACAGCACAAACACAACCACAGCACAAATACAATCACAATCACAGCACAAACACAGCTAATCACAGCACAAACACAGCCAATCACAGCGCAAACACAATCACAACACAGACACAGCCAATCACAGCGCAAACACAATCACAACACAAACACAGCCAATCACAGCACAAACACAATCACAGCACAAACACAATCACAGCACAAACACAGCCAATAACAGCACAAACACAGCCAATCACAACACAAACACAGCCAATCACAACACAAACACAGCCAATCACAGCCAATCACAGACCAAACACAATCACAACACAAACACAGCCAATCACAGCGCAAACACAATCACAACACAAACACAGCCAATCACAGCACAAACACAATCACAGCACAAACACAATCACAGCACAAACACAATCAATCACAGCACAAACACAATCACAACACAAACACAGCCAATCACAGCACAAACACAATCACAAACACAAACACAGCGCAAACACAATCACAACACAAACAAAGTCAATTACAGAACAAACACAATCACAGCACAAACACAGCCAATCACAGCACAAACACAATCACAGCACAAACACAATCACAACATAAACACAGCCAATCACAGCACAAACACAATCACAGCACAAACACAGCCAATCACAGCACAAACACAATCACAACACAAACACAGCCCATCACAGCACAAACACAGAGGGCTGAGTGGAACCAACCTGAGAACCAATTAGAAAATAGAGCTGACGTTGGAGACAACCTGCCAATCACAGCAAAGAAGTGTGTACTGGGATGGGATGGCCAGGACACCGGGGTTACACCTCTACTCTTCTCGAGAAACGCCCTGATTTTTAATGACCACAGAGAGTCAGGACCTCGGTTTTACATCTCATCTGAAGGACGGCGCCTTTTTTATAGTATAGTGTCCCTGTCACTATATTGGGGCATTAGGACCCACACAGACCGCAGTGTGAGCGCCCCCTGCTGGCCCCACTAACACCTCTTCCAGCAGCAGCCTCAGCTTTCCCAGGAGTCTCCCATCCAGGTACTGACCTGCTGACTCACTCCTGCTGGGCTTCACGGGGATGCCAGCTGTGGATTGCTGTGATTGGTGGAAAGGCATAATCCTGCTCTAGCCCCCAGGTCTCTTTGCTGTGATTGGTGGAATGGCTTGACACCGCCCTAATAAACGTGTCTTTGCTGTGATTGGTGGAAAGACTTGACCCGCCCCAGCCCCCAGGTCTTTGCTGTGATTGGTGGAAAGACTTGACCCGCCCCAGCCCCCAGGTCTTTGATGTGATTGGTGGTAAGGCTTGACCTGACATGACATGTGGACTGGAGTATCTCCTATTTCCTGTCTCCTCTCCCTCACCTTTCTCTCCAGCTCCAGGAGAGCAGTGCAGTCCGCAAAGCGCTCCTGTCTCTGTGGAGAGAGGAGTTGTGTACGTTAGCATGGGCGTCACAGGGCAGAGTTACTATGGCAATGCTACTACAGCTCGGACAGGGGACGCCGGGACCTGAGTGGCCTTGTCCAGGTCCAGGCGGGTCTGGCTGATGAGTCGCTGGGTGTCCTGGAGCTGGGCCTGCAGCTGGGAGTTCTCCTGGGACAGCTTCTCGAACAGCTGCGCACACAGACACAGCGCCATGAGACTCTGCTCTGCCCTCCCTCTCACACACACGCCCACCCAAAGCGCAGCGACACATTCACACTCAGACCTGCGTCCCAATCCAAGCCAAGAGGCACGCGGACAGACGCGCTGGGAAGGAAAGGAAAGCGTAGGGAGTGGCGGAGAAAGGGAAGGCCCTAATTCACATCACAGCATCCTCCCCCCACCAGCCGGCCCTCTGGGAACTGTAGTCCCGCGACGCTCCTCCCACCTTCCTGTAGTCCTTGGTGTCGGAGGCGGGGTCTGCGCAGAGGGCGGGGCCACGGCTACAGCAGTCATTGGCGGAGGAGCCGAGCCTGAGAGACAGAGGGGCAGGAGGGACGTCATGTGAAGGTGGTCCTGCTGAGCCCAGAGAGCAGAGCCTCAGCCAGCCTCAGCAGGGCCAGACGCAGGATCACCCTGAGGTTCACCCTGTCACAGCCTGAGGGACACACAGTAAGGATCGGCACACAGGTACCCCTGGGGTTCACCCTGTCACAGCCTGAGGGACACACAGTAAGGATCGGCACACAGGTACCCCTGGGGTTCACCCTGTCACAGCCTGAGGGACACACAGTAAGGATCGGCACACAGGTACCCCTGGGGTTCACCCTGTCACAGCCTGATGGACACACAGTAAGGATCGGCACACAGGTACCCCTGGGGTTCACCCTGTCACAGCCTGAGGGACACACAGAGAGGATCGGCACACAGGTACCCCTGAGGTTCACCCTGTCACAGCCTGACATGCAGGAAGGACCTACAGAAAGAAAACTGTTACTCACCGTCTGTTGAATCTGTCAGCCTGCAGAGAGAGAGGAGGGGAGCAGATCAGTGTTTGCACACAGCACAGGGCTGAGACTGAGACAGGGACACAGGGTGGACACAGAGTCACACTGCCCACAGCACAGGGCCGAGACTGAGAGAGGGACACAGGGTGGACACAGAGTCACACTGCCCACAGCACAGGGCCGAGACTGAGAGAGAGACACAGGGTGGACACAGAGTAACACTGCCCACAGCACAGGGCCGAGACTGAGAGAGGGACACAGGGTGGACACAGAGTCACACTGCCCACAGCACAGGGCCGAGACTGAGAGAGGGACACAGGGCGGACACAGAGTCACACTGCCCACAGCACAGGGCCGAGACTGAGAGAGAGACACAGGGTGGACACAGAGTAACACTGCCCACAGCACAGGGCCGAGACTGAGACAGGGACACAGGGCGGACACAGAGTCACACTGCCCACAGCACAGGGCCGAGACTGAGAGAGGGACACAGGGCGGACACAGAGTAACACTGCCCACAGCACAGGGCCGAGACTGAGAGAGGGACACAGGGCGGACACAGAGTCACACTGCCCACAGCACAGGGCCGAGACTGAGAGAGGGACACAGGGCGGACACAGAGTAACACTGCCCACAGCACAGGGCCGAGACTGAGAGAGGGACACAGGGCGGACACAGAGTAACACTGCCCACAGCACAGGGCCGAGACTGAGAGAGGGACACAGGGCGGACACAGAGTAACACTGCCCACAGCACAGGGCCGAGACTGAGAGAGGGACACAGGGCGGACACAGAGTAACACTGCCCACAGCACAGGGCCGAGACTGAGACAGGGACACAGGGCGGACACAGAGTCACACTGCCCACAGCACAGGGCCGAGACTGAGAGAGGGACACAGGGCGGACACAGAGTAACACTGCCCACAGCACAGGGCCGAGACTGAGACAGGGACACAGGGCGGACACAGAGTCACACTGCCCACAGCACAGGGCCGAGACTGAGAGAGGGACACAGGGCGGACACAGAGTAACACTGCCCACAGCACAGGGCCGAGACTGAGAGAGGGACACAGGGCGGACACAGAGTAACACTGCCCACAGCACAGGGCCGAGACTGAGAGAGGGACACAGGGTGGACACATAGTCACACTGCCCACAGCACAGGGCTGAGACTGAGAGAGGGACACAGGGTGGAGACAGACAGAGACAGACGGACATACTGACCAGTATTTCAGGGTCCTTCATGCTGCCCCCTACTTCCTCCTCCCCACCGGGTTCATTGTCACAGAGGTCACTCTAAAAACACAAGGAGGTGCCAGTGACACAGAAAATCTCCCCTCTCGGCCCCTCCTCCCCACCCCTCTCTCCGCGCCCCCCACTCACTCACCTCTCCGATGTGGAGCCCCAGGGCTACTCTCCTCCTTGCCCGAGCTCTTCGCCGCTCTGCCACCCCCATCCGCTCCTCACTCTCACTGGCGCCGCCCTGCTGGCCGTCTGGGGAACATGCAGCAGAGAAGAGCCAGTCACACAGAAGAGTAGAAGAGAGACAGTGGCACAGAGACAGAGGACAAGACTATGCCCTACCTCTCCCCTCTGAGACCAGTGAGGCTGGGGCCCGAGTGGGTCGGCCTGCTCCACTCGGGCTGGTCAGGCCCAGGAGGTCCGACTTCTGCAGCGTGGCGATCCGGGACCTCCAGCTGACCTCCTGGACAAAAAGACAGCATCAGCAGGCCTAGTGACCTCTGCTGTCAGGTCTCTCCCTGCACCCTGCCAGGCTCCTGCCCTTCACATACCTCCTCTCCTCGCCTCTGCCTGCCCTCTCTCTCCTTCTCCTCCTCGTCCTCTTTCTTCTTCTCGCGTTCTTTCTGCTCCGTCTTTGCCGTCTTCTCTGCCTCCTGCAGGTCAGTCAGTGTCACACCCTGGAACACACCAAGCACATGCAGTCACATACCTGAGCCTGTACACCTGTCTGAGCTCACCTGAACATGTACCTAAGCTCACCTGCGCACCTGTCTGAGCTCATCAGTACTCCTGTCTGAGTTCACCCGTACACCTGTCTGAGCTCACCTGAACATGTACAGTGCCTTGCGAAAGTATTCGGCCCCCTTGAACTTTTCAACCTTTTGCCACATTTCAGGCTTCAAACATAAAGATATAAATTTTTTATTTTATGTGAAGAATCACCAACAAGTGGGACACAATTGTGAAGTGGAACGAAATCTATTGGATTTTTGAAACTTTTTTAACTAATAAAAAAATGAAAAGTGGGGCGTGCAAAATTATTCGGCCCCCTTGCGTTAATACTTTGTAGAGCCACCTTTTGCTGCGATTACAGCTGCAAGTCGCTTGGGGTATGTCTCTATCAGTTTTGCACATCGAGAGACTGAAATTCTTGCCCATTCTTCCTTGCAAAACAGCTCGAGCTCAGTGAGGTTGGATGGAGAGCGTTTGTGAACAGCAGTTTTCAGCTCTTTCCACAGATTCTCGATTGGATTCAGGTCTGGACTTTGACTTGGCCATTCAAACACCTGGATACGTTTATTTGTGAACCATTCCTTTGTAGATTTTGCTGTATGTTTGGGATCATTGTCTTGTTGGAAGATAAATCTCCGTCCCAGTTTCAGGTCTTTTGCAGACTCCAACAGGTTTTCATCCAGAATGGTCCTGTATTTGGCTGCATCCATCTTCCCCTCAATTTTAACCATCTTCCCTGTCCCTGCTGAAGAAAAGCAGGCCCAAACCATGATGCTGCCACCACCATGTTTGACAGTGGGGATGGTGTGTTGAGGGTGATGAGCTGTGTTGCTTTTACGCCAAACATATCGTTTTGCATTGTGGGCAAAAAGTTCGATTTTGGTTTCATCTGACCAGAGCACCTTCTTCCACATGTTTGGGGTGTCTCCCAGGTGGCTTGTGGCAAACTTTAGACGAGACTTTTTATGGATATCTTTGAGAAATGGCTTTCTTCTTGCCACTCTTCCATAAAGGCCAGATTTGTGCAGTGTAAGACTGATTGTTGTCCTATGGACAGACTCTCCCACCTCAGCTGTAGTTCTCTGCAGTTCATCCAGAGTGATCATGGGCCTCTTGGCTGCATCTCTGATCAGTCTTCTCCTTGTCTGAGCTGAAAGTTTAGAGGGACGGCCAGGTCTTGGTAGATTTGCAGTGGTCTGATACTCCTTCCATTTCAAGATGATCGCTTGCACAGTGCTCCTTGGGATGTTTGAAGCTTGGGAAATCTTTTTGTATCCAAATCCGGCTTTAAACTTCTCCACAACAGTATTACGGACCTGCCTGGTGTGTTCCTTGGTCTTCATGATGCTCTCTGCGCTTTCAACAGAACCTTGAGACTATCACAGAGCAGGTGCATTTATACAGAGACTTGATTACACACAGGTGGATTCTATTTATCACCATCAGTCATTTAGGACAACATTGGATCATTCAGAGATCCTCGCTGAACTTCTGGAGTGAGTTTGCTGCACTGAAAGTAAAGGGGCCGAATAATTTTGCACGCCCCACTTTTCATTTTTTTATTAGTTAAAAAAGTTTCAAAAATCCACTAGATTTCGTTCCACTTCACAATTGTGTCCCACTTGTTGGTGATTCTTCACATAAAATAAAAAATTTATATCTTTATGTTTGAAGCCTGAAATGTGGCAAAAGGTTGAAAAGTTCAAGGGGGCCGAATACTTTCGCAAGGCACTGTACCTAAGCTCACCCGTACTCCTGTCTGAGCTCACCCGTACTCCTGTCTGAGCTCACCCGTACACCTGTCTGAGCTCACCCGTACTCCTGTCTGAGCTCACCCGTACTCCTGTCTGAGCTCATCAGTACTCCTGTCTGAGTTCACCCGTACACCTGTCTGAGCTCACCTGAACATGTACCTAAGCTCACCTGCGCACCTGTCCGAGCTCATCAGTACTCCTGTCTGAGTTCACCCGTACAGCTGTCTGAGCTCACCTGAACATGTACCTAAGCTCACCCGTACTCCTGTCTGAGCTCACCCGTACTCCTGTCTGAGCTCACCCGTACTCCTGTCTGAGGTTGTACCTGGGTTCACTTGTCTGAGCTCACCCGTACTCCTGTCTGAGCTCATCCGTACTCCTGTCTGAGCTCACCCGTACTCCTGTCTGAGCTCACCCGTACACCTGTCTGAGCTCACCCGTACACCTGTCTGAGCTCACCCGTACTCCTGTCTGAGCTCACCCGTACTCCTGTCTGAGCTCACCCGTACTCCTGTCTGAGCTCACCTGTACTCCTGTCTGAGCTCACTCGTACTCCTGTCTGAGGTTGTACCTGGGTTCACTTGTCTGAGCTCACCCGTACTCCTGTCTGAGCTCACCTGTACTCCTGTCTGAGCTCACCTGTACTCCTGTCTGAGCTCACTCGTACTCCTGTCTGAGGTTGTACCTGGGTTCACCTGTCTGAGCTCACCCATACACCTGTCAGAGCTCACCCATACTCCTGTGTGAGCTCACCTGTACACCTGTCTGAGCTCACCTGTACTCCTGTCTGAGCTCACCTGTACTCCTGTCTGAGCTCACCCGTACACCTGTCTGAGCTCACCTGTACACCTGTCTGAGCTCACCTGTACTCCTGTCTGAGCTCACTCGTACTCCTGTCTGAGCTTGTACCTGGGTACACCTGTCTGAGCTGACCTGTACTCCTGTCTGAGCTCACCCGTACACCTGTCTGAGCTCACCCGTACACCTGTCTGAGGTTGTACCTGGGTTCACTTGTCTGAGCTGACCTGTACTCCTGTCTGAGCTCACTCGTACTCCTGTCTGAGGTTGTACCTGGGTTCACTTGTCTGAGCTCACCTGTACTCCTGTCTGAGCTCACCCGTACACCTGTCAAAACTCACCCATACTCCTGTCAGAGCTCACCTGTATACCTGTCTGAGCTCACGGGTACACCTGTCTGAGCTCACGGGTACACCTGTCTGAGCTCACCTGTACTCCTGTCTGAGCTCACCCGTACTCCTGTGTGAGCTCACCCGTACTCCTGTGTGAGCTCACCCGTACACCTGTCTGAGCTCACCCGTACACCTGTCTGAGCTCACCCGTACACCTGTCTGAGCTCATCAGTACTCCTGTCTGAGTTCACCTGTACTCCTGTCTGAACTCACCCGTACTCCTGTCTGAGCTCACCTGTACACCTGTCTGAGCTTGTACCTGGGTTCACTTGTCTGAGCTCACCTGTACACCTGTCTGAGCTTGTACCTGGGTTCACTTGTCTGAGCTCACCTGTACTCCTGTCTGAGCTCACCTGTACTCCTGTCTGAGCTCACCTGTACTCCTGTCTGAGCTTGTACCTGGGTTCACTTGTCTGAGCTCACCCGTACTCCTGTCTGAGCTTGTACCTGGGTTCACTTGTCTGAGCTCACCCGTACTCCTGTCTGAGCTTGTACCTGGGTTCACTTGTCTGAGCTCACCTGTACACCTGTCTGAGCTTGTACCTTGGTTCACTTGTCTGAGCTTGTACCTGGGTTCACTTGTCTGAGCTCACCTGTACACCTGTCTGAGCTTGTACCTGGGTTCACTTGTCTGAGCTTGTACCTGGGTTCACTTGTCTGAGCTCACCTGTACACCTGTCTGAGCTTGTACCTGGGTTCACTTGTCTGAGCTTGTACCTGGGTTCCCCTGTCTGCCTGTCCCCAGCCCCAGTGCTGAACTTCTGTGTGCGATTTGACGGGCTCTGGGCCGGTCGGGTTGCGGTACCTGAGTGGAGCGGCGGGTCCGCCGGGCGTCTCTGGACTTGGCCCTTCTTTGAGCCTCAGCCTCCTCGTCCCGCACTGGCGTCAGGTAGGACCTGCACAGCACCAACAGAACCGAGCTCAGAGCGTAGCACAGGGGAGCCGCGGAGGGCACACCACGAGGTCACTTCCTGCCCACCTCACCTGCGCCTCTCTTTGGCCTCGCCCTGGCCTGCTGTTGTGGTGCTTGTGGTTGAGGTTGTTGTTATGGGAACAGGCTCCTTCTTGTCTGCCTGTTCAGGGACCAGCCTAGAGGAGTGGAGGAACATGGGAAACACTGGTTAGAAAGCGCCCTAAGTTTTACAGTTACCAAGTGACGAGTGGAGTTAGCAACATCACATGCATTAGCCCAATACAGCATATGGAGCAATGGAAGGGGAGAGGCTGGATCGCATAGCGCCCTCTGGCTGCTGGAAGACCTAACACAACACAGGCAGCCTGGGAGCTCTGGGAGATCTGGGAACATGTTGGCTGTAGTCAGACAGGAGTACGGGTGAGCTCAGACAGGAGTACAGGTGAGCTCAGACAAGTGAACCCAGGTACAAGCTCAGACAGGTGTACGGGTGAGCTCAGACAGGAGTACAGGTGAGCTCACACAGTCCGGTACCTCTGTGCCAAGAGGCTGTTCGGGCGGTTGAGGGCGGAAGAGGGGGTTGCCGTGGTCACGGAGGTTGCCGTGGAGACGTCTGGTCTGCGCCCAAAGGAGGAGCTGAGGGAAGAGCAGAAGATCAGCACAGCCCAGCCACACCCTGACCTGCCAGAGGTGCACAGCACAGGTGCACGCCCACATCGATGTGAACCAATCCTGTCCTCTGCAGAAAAGCTGGAAGCAGCAGGTTATGACTTTCCAGTCCAATTTAGCTCCACAATAATCCAGCCCAGTTAAGCCCTCAGCAAGCCTGTCTTGTCAAACCAAGCTCAGCCCCAACCCAGCTTAGACCAGACCACTTTAGGACAGCTCAGCCCCAGTCCAGTCCAGAGTATGTCCACTCAATCTATCACAGAGCCCACTTCAGGTCAGACCCAACCAGTTGAGCCCAGTTCATCCCCAGTCCAGTCCTGACTAGGTCTACTCAGTCCAGCATAGAACCCAGTTCAGCTCAGACCCGACCAGTCGAGCCCATGCCCCATGGACTGACCTGCGTGGCACGGCGGGGGAGGAGTCGCTCCCAGATTGGCTGTGGAGGCGTCGCGTGTACGAGGAGCTCCGGGCCAGCGAACCGCTGAAGGAGGAAGAGAAGGGATACACCCCCGATCAGAAACACGCCAGGGACAAAACCACAGCGCAGTGGCGCCCCCTGTCCGGCTCACCTGCTCGGGGCATCCTGGCTGCTGTCCGAGACACTGAAGAGACGGCGGGCGGGCGTGGGGGGAACACGAGCCAGCCTGGGCTCCTGCAGAGGCAAAAACAGCTGTTTCCGAAGAGCCCAGGTGTGTTTCCTGTGTCAGTGTATTTATGTATACAGTATGTACAGGTGTGTGTGTCAGACAGGTGTGTTACCTGTGTCAGTGTATTTATGTATACAGTATGTACAGGTGTGTGTGTCAGACAGGTGTGTTACCTGTGTCAGTGTATTTATGTATACAGTATGGACAGGTGTGTGTGTCAGACAGGTGTGACCTGTGTCAGTGTATTTATGTATACAGTATGGACAGGTGTGTGTGTCAGACAGGTGTGTTACCTGTGTCAGTGTATTTATGTATACAGTATGTACAGGTGTGTGTGTCAGACAGGTGTGACCTGTGTCAGTGTATTTATGTATACAGTATATACAGGTGTGTGTCAGACAGGTGTGTTTCCTGTGTCAGTGTATTTATGTATACAGTATGTACAGGTGTGTGTGTCAGACAGGTGTGTTACCTGTGTCAGTGTATTTATGTATACAGTATGTACAGGTGTGTGTGTCAGACAGGTGTGTTTCCTGTGTCAGTGTATTTATGTATACAGTATATACAGGTGTGTGTCAGACAGGTGTGTGACCTGTGTCAGTGTATTTATGTATACAGTATGTACAGGTGTGTGTGTCAGACAGGTGTGTTTCCTGTGTCAGTGTATTTATGTATACAGTATGTACAGGTGTGTGTGTCAGACAGGTGTGTGACCTGTGTCAGTGTATTTATGTATACATTATGTACAGGTGTGTGTGTCAGACAGGTGTGTGACCTGTGTCAGTGTATTAATGTATACAGTATGGACAGGTGTGTGTGTCAGACAGGTGTGTGACCTGTGTCAGTGTATTTATGTATACAGTATGTACAGGTGTGTGTGTCAGACAGGTGTGTTACCTGTGTCAGTGTATTTATGTATACAGTATGTACAGGTGTGTGTGTCAGACAGGTGTGTTTCCTGTGTCAGTGTATTTATGTATACAGTATGTACAGGTGTGTGTGTCAGACAGGTGTGTTTCCTGTGTCAGTGTATTTATGTATACAGTATGTACAGGTGTGTGTGTCAGACAGGTGTGACCTGTGTCAGTGTATTTATGTATACAGTATGGACAGGTGTGTGTGTCAGACAGGTGTGTTACCTGTGTCAGTGTATTTATGTATACAGTATGTACAGGTGTGTGTGTCAGACAGGTGTGACCTGTGTCAGTGTATTTATGTATACAGTATATACAGGTGTGTGTCAGACAGGTGTGTTTCCTGTGTCAGTGTATTTATGTATACAGTATGTACAGGTGTGTGTGTCAGACAGGTGTGTTACCTGTGTCAGTGTATTTATGTATACAGTATGTACAGGTGTGTGTGTCAGACAGGTGTGTGACCTGTGTCAGTGTATTTATGTATACAGTATGTACAGGTGTGTGTGTCAGACAGGTGTGTGACCTGTGTCAGTGTATTTATGTATACAGTATGTACAGGTGTGTGTGTCAGACAGGTGTGTTACCTGTGTCAGTGTATTTATGTATACAGTATGTACAGGTGTGTGTGTCAGACAGGTGTGTTTCCTGTGTCAGTGTATTTATGTATACAGTATGTACAGGTGTGTGTGTCAGACAGGTGTGTTTCCTGTGTCAGTGTATTTATGTATACAGTATGTACAGGTGTGTGTGTCAGACAGGTGTGTGACCTGTGTCAGTGTATTTATGTATACAGTATGTACAGGTGTGTGTGTCAGACAGGTGTGTTTCCTGTGTCAGTGTATTTATGTATACAGTATGTACAGGTGTGTGTCAGACAGGTGTGTTTCCTGTGTCAGTGTATTTATGTATACAGTATGTACAGGTGTGTGTGTCAGACAGGTGTGTTACCTGTGTCAGTGTATTTATGTATACAGTATGTACAGGTGTGTGTGTCAGACAGGTGTGACCTGTGTCAGTGTATTTATGTATACAGTATGGACAGGTGTGTGTGTCAGACAGGTGTGTTACCTGTGTCAGTGTATTTATGTATACAGTATGTACAGGTGTGTGTGTCAAACAGGTGTGACCTGTGTCAGTGTATTTATGTATACAGTATATACAGGTGTGTGTCAGACAGGTGTGTTTCCTGTGTCAGTGTATTTATGTATACAGTATGTACAGGTGTGTGTGTCAGACAGGTGTGTTACCTGTGTCAGTGTATTTATGTATACAGTATGTACAGGTGTGTGTGTCAGACAGGTGTGTTTCCTGTGTCAGTGTATTTATGTATACAGTATATACAGGTGTGTGTCAGACAGGTGTGTTTCCTGTGTCAGTGTATTTATGTATACAGTATGTACAGGTGTGTGTGTCAGACAGGTGTGTTTCCTGTGTCAGTGTATTTATGTATACAGTATATACAGGTGTGTGTCAGACAGGTGTGTTTCCTGTGTCAGTGTATTTATGTATACAGTATATACAGGTGTGTGTCAGACAGGTGTGTTTCCTGTGTCAGTGTATTTATGTATACAGTATGTACAGGTGTGTGTGTCAGACAAGTGTGTTTCCTGTGTCAGTGTATTTATGTATACAGTATATACAGGTGTGTGTCAGACAGGTGTGCTGCCATACCCTGCTGTCGGAGTCTGTGCTGCTGAGCCGAGGGCTGGAGGCGGAGCGCGTCACCCCGTGGGAGGAATCCAGGGTCTTGCTCGGCTCTCGGTTACCCCCTGCAAGCCCTGCTACCCCAAGGGCACCTGAGCTGCCTGTCTTGTGTAAGGTCCTCCAGCCACCTGGGGGCGCTGTGTGGTCTTGCCTTTCCCCTTCCGCTGCTCTGGATGAGATAGGAGGCTTCCCGGGGGGGTCAGTCACCTTGGGGGCGGAGGGGACCTGTACATCAGGGAGTTTTAATAGTCTGAGACAAGCTGAGAGATGGGAGAGACACACAGGACTGGGAGAGAAGCTGCATTGCGTGAAAACCTTACAAACAAGCATAGAGAGAATGAGGTGAGGTAAATTCTAAATAATTTAACCAATCACGGACCAATTACACTAGCTCCGCCCCCAGCCAGAGTGAGGCCACCACTCACCTTCCTGCCAGGACTGCTTGTTGCCGTGGAGACACCAGAGGGGGCGGGGCTGTGGAGCTTGTTGTTGAGGTTGTTGATGATCTCACGGGTTTTGGCTTTTTTTGGAGATAAAGGAAAATGATTCACCTGAGGTTTTGGGTCTCTTTTATCGTGAGCGTATTAGTAGTTAGGACAGTGACAGACACACACTGTGACAGGCAGACACAGCGACAGACACACTGTGACACACTCAGTGACAGACACACTGTGACAGAGACACTGTGACAGAGACACAGTGACAGATACAGTGACAGACAAACACAGTGACAGACAGACACACACAGTGACAGATACAGTGACAGACAAACACAGTGACAGACAGACACACACAGTGACAGATACACACACACAGGGACAGACAGACACACACAGTGACAGATACAGTGACAGACAGACACACACAGTGACAGATACAGTGACAGACAAACACAGTGACAGACAGACACACACAGTGACAGATACACACACACAGGGACAGACAGACACACACAGTGACAGATACACACACACAGGGACAGATACAGTGACAGATACCTTGACAAACACAATGACAGATACACACACACAGGGACAGAGAGACACACACAGGGACAGAGAGACACACAGGGACAGACAGACACACACAGGGACAGACAGACACACACAGGGACAGATACACACACACACAGTGACAGACAGACACACACAGTGACAGACAGACACATTGACAAACACAATGACAGACAGACACACAGGGACAGACAGACAGACAGACACAGTGACACACACACACAGGCAGGCAGGTGGGAGAGTCACCTGAATCGGCGTCGCTCTCGGACTCGCTCTCCTGCTCGGAGCTGGAGCTGCTGGAGGCCCCAGCAGGACCCCCCTCCTCCTCCTCGTCCTCGGGGGGCGGGGGCTGCCATGTGGGGGGGGCGTGGCGCTCTCGCTCGTGCAGGGAGATCTTCTCCTTGCTGCTCATACGAGAGATGGAGCTCCTTGGGGTGGGAAGGCAGTGTGCAGGAACCAATCGGTGAGGGCGACACAGAGACACAGCCAATCAGACACCAGCAGACGAGGCGATCACTGGACAGACACCCTGGAGGGCAGGCATCTCTCCGTCACACGCCACACACACACACACATCAGACACCAGTCACATGCCACACACACACACACACATCAGACACCAGTCACACGCCACACACACACACACACACATCAGACACCAGTCACACGCCACACACACACATCAGACACCAGTCACACGCCACACACACACACACATCAGACACCAGTCAGACGCCACACACACACACACATCAGACACCAGTCACACGCCACACACACACATCAGACACCGGTCAGACGCCACACACACACATCAGACACCGGTCAGACGCCACACACACACACATCAGACACCGGTCACACGCCACACACACACACACATCAGACACCAGTCACACGCCACACACACACACACACACACACATCAGACACCAGTCACACGCCACACACACACACACATCAGACACCAGTCACACGCCACACACACACACACATCAGACACCAGTCACACGCCACACACACACACACACATCAGACACCAGTCACACGCCACACACACACATCAGACACCAGTCACACGGCACACATCAGACACCAGTCACACGCCACACACACACATCAGACACCAGTCACACGCCACACACACACATCAGACACCAGTCACACGCCACACACACACACATCAGACACCAGTCACACGCCACACACAAACACACACACACATCAGACACCAGTCACACGCCACACACACACACACATCAGACACCAGTCACACGCCACACACACACACATCAGACACCAGTCACACGCCACACACACACACATCAGACACCAGTCACACGCCACACACACACACACATCAGACACCAGTCACACGCCACACACACACATCAGACACTAGTCACACGGCACACATCAGACACCAGTCACACGCCACACACACACATCAGACACCAGTCACACGCCACACACACACATCAGACACCAGTCACACGCCACACACACACATCAGACACCAGTCACACGCCACACACACACACATCAGACACCGGTCACACGCCACACAAACACACATCAGACACCGGTCACACGCCACACATCAGACACCAGTCACACGCCACACACACACATCAGACACCAGTCAGACGCCACACACACACACATCAGACACCAGTCAGACGCCACACACACACACATCAGACACCGGTCACACGCCACACACACACACATCAGACACCGGTCACACGCCACACACACACATCAGACACCAGTCACACGCCACACACACACATCAGACACCAGTCACACGCCACACACACACACATCAGACACCGGTCACACGCCACACACACACACACATCAGACACCGGTCACACGCCACACACACACATCAGACACCAGTCACACGCCACACACACACATCAGACACCAGTCACACGCCACACACACACATCAGACACCAGTCACACGCCACACACACACATCAGACACCGGTCAGACGCCACACACACACATCAGACACCGGTCAGACGCCACACACACACACATCAGACACCGGTCACACGCCACACACACACACACATCAGACACCAGTCACACGCCACACACACACACACACACACATCAGACACCAGTCACACGCCACACACACACACACATCAGACACCAGTCACACGCCACACACACACACACACATCAGACACCAGTCACACGCCACACACACACATCAGACACCAGTCACACGGCACACATCAGACACCAGTCACACGCCACACACACACATCAGACACCAGTCACACGCCACACACACACATCAGACACCAGTCACACGCCACACACACACACATCAGACACCAGTCACACGCCACACAAACACACATCAGACACCGGTCACACGCCACACACAAACACACACACACATCAGACACCAGTCACACGCCACACACACACACACATCAGACACCAGTCACACGCCACACACACACACATCAGACACCAGTCACACGCCACACACACACACATCAGACACCAGTCACACGCCACACACACACACACATCAGACACCAGTCACACGCCACACACACACATCAGACACTAGTCACACGGCACACATCAGACACCAGTCACACGCCACACACACACATCAGACACCAGTCACACGCCACACACACACATCAGACACCAGTCACACGCCACACACACACATCAGACACCAGTCACACGCCACACACACACACATCAGACACCGGTCACACGCCACACAAACACACATCAGACACCGGTCACACGCCACACATCAGACACCAGTCACACGCCACACACACACATCAGACACCAGTCAGACGCCACACACACACACATCAGACACCAGTCAGACGCCACACACACACACATCAGACACCGGTCACACGCCACACACACACACATCAGACACCGGTCACACGCCACACACACACATCAGACACCAGTCACACGCCACACACACACATCAGACACCAGTCACACGCCACACACACACACATCAGACACCGGTCACACGCCACACACACACACACATCAGACACCGGTCACACGCCACACACACACATCAGACACCAGTCACACGCCACACACACACATCAGACACCAGTCACACGCCACACACACACATCAGACACCGGTCACACGCCACACACACACACACACACATCAGATACCAGTCACACGCCACACACACACACATCAGACACCGGTCACACGCCACACACAAACACATCAGACACCGGTCACACGCCACACACAAACATCAGACTCTGGTCACACGCCACACACAGACATCAGACACCAGTCACACGCCACACACACACATCAGACACCAGTCACAGGTGACACACATCAGAGGGGAGTGGACAGAGCTGGAGAGACACAAGGCTGACCTGCGTGTGCGAGCTGGGGCGCTCTGAAAGGGGGTGCTGGTCTCGATGAGGGGGGACAGAGGTGCCTTCTGTCTCTCCGACCGCAGCTGAGGGGCAGAGACACAGATGAGAGAGTATTCAGAGTGAAGATCCTGGCTGTCTGAAACAGGCAGCAGGCAGGCAGACTCACAGCGCTCTGTTTCTTCTGCAGCTCCTCCAGCAGCTCCTCCAGATCCTCATCAGCCACATCAAAGGGCGACTGAGCCTGAGGGACAGACACAGGCATTACAGACACACATTAACACAGACAGACACAGGCATTACAGACACACATTAACACAGACAGACACAGGCATTACAGACACACATTAACACAGACAGACACAGGCATTACAGACACACATTAACACAGACAGACACAGGCATTACAGACACACATTAACACAGACAGACACAGCCATTACAGACACACATTAACACAGACAGACACTGGAGTTCCAGACACACATTAACACAGACAGACACAGGAGTTACAGACACACATTAACACAGACAGACACAGGCATTACAGACACACATTAACACAGACAGACACAGGCATTACAGACACACATTAACACAGACAGACACAGGCATTACAGACACACATTAACACAGACAGACACAGGCATTACAGACACACATTAACACAGACAGACACAGGCATTACAGACACACATTAACACAGACAGACACAGGCATTACAGACACACATTAACACAGTCAGACACAGCCATTACAGACACACATTAACACAGACAGACACTGGAGTTCCAGACACACATTAACACAGACAGACACAGGAGTTCCAGACACACATTAAAATAGACAGACACTGGAGTTCCAGACACACATTAACACAGACAGACACTGGAGTTACAGACACACATTAACACAGACAGACACAGGCATTACAGACACACATTAACACAGACAGACACAGGCATTACAGACACACATTAACACAGACAGACACAGGCATTACAGACACACATTAACACAGACAGACACAGGCATTACAGACACACATTAACACAGACAGACACAGGCATTACAGACACACATTAACACAGACAGACACTGGAGTTCCAGACACACATTAACACAGACAGACACTGGAGTTACAGACACACATTAAAATAGACAGACACTGGAGTTCCAGACACACATTAACACAGACAGACACAGGAGTTACAGACACACATTAACACAGACAGACACTGGAGTTACAGACACACATTAACACAGACAGACACAGGCATTACAGACACACATTAACACAGACAGACACAGGCATTACAGACACACATTAACACAGACAGACACAGGCATTACAGACACACATTAACACAGACAGACACAGGCATTACAGACACACATTAACACAGACAGACACAGGCATTACAGACACACATTAACACAGACAGACACAGGCATTACAGACACACATTAACACAGACAGACACTGGAGTTCCAGACACACATTAACACAGACAGACACAGGAGTTACAGACACACATTAAAATAGACAGACACTGGAGTTCCAGACACACATTAACACAGACAGACACTGGAGTTACAGACACACATTAACACAGACAGACACTGGAGTTACAGACACACATTAACACAGACAGACACAGGCATTACAGACACACATTAACACAGACAGACACAGGCATTACAGACACACATTAACACAGACAGACACAGGCATTACAGACACACATTAACACAGACAGACACAGGCATTACAGACACACATTAACACAGACAGACACAGGCATTACAGACACACATTAACACAGACAGACACTGGAGTTCCAGACACACATTAACACAGACAGACACAGGAGTTACAGACACACATTAAAATAGACAGACACTGGAGTTCCAGACACACATTAACACAGACAGACACTGGAGTTACAGACACACATTAACACAGACAGACACAGGCATTACAGACACACATTAACACAGACAGACACAGGCATTACAGACACACATTAACACAGACAGACTGGAGTTACAGACACACATTAACACAGACAGACACAGGCATTACAGACACACATTAACACAGACAGACTGGAGTTACAGACACACATTAACACAGACAGACACAGGCATTACAGACACACATTAACACAGACTGGAACAGACCCAGTCTCTCTCTCCTCAGACCCAGTCTCCCCCCCGGCCCCTCTCACCACGTTGTTCTGCGCCCCCATGTCACACAGGCTCTCTGCCAGCAGCCTACAGGCCTCCCGCTGCCCCCAGTGGGCGGCTGCATGCAGGGGCGTCCAGCCGTCAGTGTCTCTGGCGTCCACGTCCACTCCGCACTGCAGCAGGACCCTGCAGGACACAGGAGCCCGTCACCGACACCAGGACCAGACTCGGTACCACCCACACTCACCAGGACAGTACTGAGCCACACCAGCACCAGCCAGAACCAGGACAGTACTGACACCAGCCAGAACCAGGACAGTACTGAGCCACACCAGCACCAGCCAGAACCAGGACAGTACTGACATGAGTCAGAACCAGGACAGTACTGAGCTACACCAGCACCAGCCAGAACCAGGACAGTACTGACATGAGTCAGAACCAGGACAGTACTGAGCCACACCAGCACCAGCCAGAACCAGGACAGTACTGACACCAGCCAGAACCAGGACAGTACTGAGCCACACCAGCACCAGCCAGAACCAGGACAGTACTGACATGAGTCAGAACCAGGACAGTACTGAGCCACACCAGCACCAGCCAGAACCAGGACAGTACTGACACCAGCCAGAACCAGGACAGTACCAACCCACATTGACACCAGCCAGATCTTCTCCCTCTCTCTACTGTGTCTCTTTACACTCCTCCAGACTCTTCCGTTTCCAGACATAGACTTGAACTACTCCAGTCTCTATAGCTGAGCCTGTCCTCTCTGGGCAGCCTGGTCTGCCTGTGTCCAGTCTCTCTGGCCAGGCTGTGGTCACCGAGCCTGTCCTCTCTGGGCAGCCTGGTCTGCCTGTGTCCAGTCTCTATAGCTGAGCCTGTCCTGTCAGGGCAGCCAGGTATGCCTGTGTCCAGTCTCTCTGGCCAGGCTGTGGTCACTGAGCCTGTCCTCTCTGGGCAGCCAGGTCTGCCTGTGTCCAGTTTCTATGGCCAGGCTGTGGTCACTGAGCCTGTCCTCTCTGGGCAGCCAGGTATGCCTGTGTCCAGTCTCTCTGGCCAGGCTGTGGTCACTGAGCCTGTCCTCTCTGGGCAGCCAGGTCTGCCTGTGTCCAGTTTCTATGGCCTGGCTGTGGTCAGGGTCTGTTTCTTTTTGCTGTTACTTACTGTATCTTGGTTAAGTATTTGGCTAGTGTGTATTGTCTGTTTAGGGATCTGTGGCACTCCCGTTTATGTTGTGTTTAAGATTGCTTTATTGGCCATATACAATTTCTTGCATTAAGAATTTGTCTTTTTCGCATACCCCAACTTGCTTTCTATGAGAGACACAGACACACAGACAGGGAGAGAAGCTGGGGGTCAGAGCAGAGGGTCGGCCATTTATACGGCACCCCTGGAGCAGTTGGGGTTAAGGGCCTTGCTCAGGGGCCCAACGGAGTAGGATTCCTCTGCCGGCCACAGGATACGAACCGGCAACCTTCCAGCCACAGGCGCAGATCCTGAGCCACAGGGACACCACACCGCCTGTGTGTGTGTGTCCCAGTGTGTGAGATATTGCTGTTTGATCTGTGCTGTGATGTGGTTGAGTCTGGTGCTCCCCACTGGCAGTGGGAGCACAGCCTGTCCCCTCTGGGCAGCCAGGTCTGCCTGTGTCGCCCAGTTTCTATGGCCAGGCTGTGGTCACTGAGCCTGTACTTGTCAGGGTCTGTTTCTTTTTGCTGTTTCTTATCTTGGTCAAATATTCAGCTAGTATGTATCGTCTGTTTAGGGTTCTGTAGCATTCCAGTTTATGTTGTGTTTGTGTGTGTGTGTCCCAGTGTGTGAGATATTGCTGTTTGATCTGTGCTGTGATGTGCTTGGGTCTGAGTTGTGGTGCTCTAGCAGTGCTATCCTGATGCTGGTTAGTGTCGGTGTGGCTCAGGTCAGTGAGCCTCAGGACCAGCTGGCTCAGGGGGCTCTGTTTTGGGCTCAGCTCTTGGGTCAGCAGGGCTTTGTGGTGGTAGGAATTTTGGTCACTGTTCTTTAGGTGTACCAAAAACTTTAATACTCTCTTCTGTATGTTTATCAATAGTGGGTACTGGCCTAATTCGGCCCTGCACCTGTTGTTAGGTGTTTTTCTCTGCACACGGAGGATGTTTCTACAGATCTCCATGTGCAGAGTTTCTGTGGGGTGTTTGTCCCATTGAGTGTAATCCTGGTCTGTGAGGGGACCCCACACTTCACTGCCGTATAGGGCAATGGGTTGGATTACACTATCAAATATTTGGAGCCAGATTCTTGTTGGTGGGTTGATGTTGAAGAGCCTCCTTCTTATTGTGTAGAAAGCCCTGAGTGCCTTCTCCCTCAGTGCCTTCACTGTCAGGTCAAAACTCCCAGAAGAGCTGATGGTGAGACCGAGATATGTGTAGCTGGATGTGTGCTCCAATGTGTTGTTGTTGAGTGTGAATTTGTACCTGTTTCCCTGAGGTCTGGCTTTCTTCTTGAAAACCATAACTCTGGTCTTGTCCAGACTGACTGTCTGTGCCCAGGTCTGACAGTACTGCTCCAGCAGTGCCAGGTTCTGCTGCAGCCCCTGTTCTGGGTCCAGATGGGCTGGCAGTGCCCAGGTCTGACAGTACTGCTCCTGCAGTGCCAGGCTCTGCTGCAGCCCCTGTTCTGGGTCCAGATGGGCTGGCAGTGCCCAGGTGTTCAGTACTGCTCCAGTCCTTGCTCCAAAGTTTGAGCAGGGCTTGTTGCAATAGTTTGCAACTTCGAGCTGCTGTGGCTCAGCATCTCGTTGTTGACTCATCTTGGCCACAGGCTTAGCTCCTGCTCTCTGATCGGAGAGTCAAAGGTGTTTTGGTTGTCTTTTAAAGACAATTCAAATATTTTCCATTTTCATGTATGTGGTCTAATGTAACGGTGTTTGGGCTCTGATCCATTTTGAATGATCAATTCTTTTGGTTTTGAATTATTTAAATGATTCAATTTTTCCCAGAAGCAGTTTTAATTTATAGACACCTGGAGTTGTCCATTTATGTGTGTGTTTCCTTTCTTCTTAAGTGTGTGTTTATAGTGTTTTACCATCTCACAGTATCTTAGGCTCAGAGCTGTGTTGTGTGGTTGTCTGTGTTTTGGGGCTGAGATTTTTTTGTAACTCACTCTGTGTCAAATCATTTTTTTTTTGCTGATGTTTTTGAGCTCATTTTTATTAATTCTTCCTAGTTTTGACGTTAAGAATAGTTTCTTTTAGCCACATTTATCCCTGATTGGTTAGTTTGATACAGAGTGTTTTGGAATGTAGTTAATAATAATTTCGTGCTCTTTGGTATCTGTCCAGGCTGTCTGTGTCCCATCTGTACACCTGGTTGAGGTCGTACAGAAGGCTGGGCTGTGTCAGTGTGTCTCTGTGCTGGTGTGCTCTCTTCATGTAGAGTGCGATCTGGCTGTGGTCAGAGAGGGGAGTTTGTGGCCTGACAGTGAAGGCACTGATACAGGAGGGGTCCAGGTCGGTGATGGCGTAGTCCACCACACTGCTGCTCAGAGCTGAGCTGTAGGTGAACCTGCTTAGAGAGTCCCCTCTAGTCCTGCCCAGTGTGTCCCTGTGTGAGGTGACTGGTGTGGTACAGAGGGGACTGTCCGAATACACCAGTGTGTCCCTATGTGAGGTGACCGGTGTGGTACAGAGGGACTGAATACACCAGTGTGTCCCTGTGTGAGGTGACCGGTGTGGTACAGAGGGACTGTCCGAATACACCAGTGTGTCCCTGTGTGAGGTGACCAGTGTGGTACAGAGGGGACTGTCCGAATACACCAGTGTGTCCCTGTGTGAGGTGACCAGTGTGGTACAGAGGGGACTGTCTGAATACACCAGTGTGTCCCTGTGTGAGGTGACCAGTGTGGTACAGAGGGGACTGTCTGAATACACCAGTGTGTCCCTGTGTGAGGTGACCAGTGTGGTACAGAGGGGACTGTCTGAATACACCAGTGTGTCCCTGTGTGAGGTGACCAGTGTGGTACAGAGGGGACTGTCTGAATACACCAGTGTGTCCCTGTGTGAGGTGACTGGTGTGGTACAGAGGGACTGTCTGAATACACCAGTGTGTCCCTGTGTGAGGTGACCAGTGTGGTACAGAGGGACTGTCTGAATACACCAGTGTGTCCCTGTGTGAGGTGACCAGTGTGGTACAGAGGGACTGTCTGAATACACCAGTGTGTCCCTGTGTGAGGTGACTGGTGTGGTACAGAGGGGACTGTCTGAATACACCAGTGTGTCCCTGTGTGCTCCTCTCCCTCTCACTTACTTCAGGACCTCCAGGTAGCCCTTGGCAGCAGCGACATGCAGGGCTGTAGCCCCCGTCTTGGGATGGGGGGTCAACACACTGACCCCAGGGACAGCAGCCAGCCCACTGACCCCAGAGTGACTCAGCAGAGCCAGGGCATCCTGCAGCATGAGGCTCTCCTCCTGCCGACGAGCAGCGTCCACGTCTACCCCTGGGAGAGAGAGAGACAGAGGAGAGGAGTGAGGTTAGATCAGAAAGAGAGGGGAGAGGAGTGAGATGGGAGAGAGGAGAAAGAGAGGGGAGAGAGGAGAAAGAGAGAGAAGAAAGGAGAAAGAGAGGAGAGGGGGGAGAGGAGAGAGAGGGGAGAGGAGAAGGAGAGAGGAGAGAGAGAAGGGAGAGGAGAGAGGACAGAGGAGAGAAGAGGGGGGAGAGGAGAGGAGAGGGAGAGGAGAAAGAAGCGAGGAGAGAGGAGAAAGAGAGGGGAGAGGAGAGAGGAGAAAGAGAGGGGAGAGAGAATTTGCTATCCAAAATGGAACAATCTGGCAAACATACTTTGAAAATTTCTTATCAATACCTCCCAAATACAAATCAAACATGTCCACCAAAAAGACAAACAAAAAATATTTGTCTGCTTTGTCGATTTCAAAAAAGCATTTGACTCGATTTGGCATGAAAGATTGTTTTATAAACTACTCCAAAGTGGCATAGGGGGAAAAGTGTATGACATCATTAAATCAATGTATTCAGAGAGCAAATGTGCAGTGAAAATTGGAAACAAAAGGACCAAATTCTTCACCCAAGGCCGTGGGGTGAGACAGGGCTGCAGCCTGAGCCCAACACTGTTCAATATCTATATCAACGAATTAGCAGGAATGTTGGAGCAGTCTGCAGCTCCTGGTCTCACACTACATGACACGTTCCTGCTCTATGCAGATGACCTGGTCCTGCTGTCGCCCACAGAACAGGGGCTGCAGCAGAACCTGGCACTGCTGGAGCAGTACTGTCAGTCCTGGGCGCTGCCAGCCCATCTGGACCCAGAACAGGGGCTGCAGCAGAACCTGGCACTGCTGGAGCAGTACTGTCAGACCTGGGTGCTGACAGTCAATCTGGACAAGACCAGAGTTATGGTTTTCCAGAAGAAAGCCAGACCTCAGGGAAACAGGTACAAAATCACACTCAACAACAAATTGGAGCACACATCCAGCTACACATATCTCGGTCTCACCATAAGCTCATCTGGGAGTTTTGACCTGGCAGTGAAGACACTGAGGGAGAAGGCACTCAGGGCTTGCTACACAATAAGGAAGCTCTTCAACATCAACCCACCAACAAGAATCTGGCTCCAAATATTTCAAAGTGTAATCCAACCCATTGCTCTATATGGCAGTGAAGTGTGGGGTCCCCTCACAGACCAGGATTACACTCAATGGGACAAACACCCCACAGAAACTCTGCACATGGAGATCTGTAGAAACATCCTCCGTGTGCAGAGAAAAACACCTAACAACAGGTGCAGGGCCGAATTAGGCCAGTACCCACTATTGATAATCATACAGAAGAGAGTATTAAAGTATTGGCTACACCTAAAGAACAGTGACCAAAATTCCTACCACCACAAAGCCCTGCTGAGCCAAGAGCTGAGCCCAAAACAGAGCCCCCTGAGCCAGCTGGTCCTGAGGCTCACTGACCTGAGCCACACCGACACTAACCAGCATCAGGACAGCACTGCTAGAGCACCACAACTCAGACTCAACCACATCACAGCACAGATCAAACAGCAATATCTCACACACTGGGACACACACACACAAACACAACATAAACTGGAATGCTACAGAACCTTAAACAGACAATACACACTAGCTGAATATTTGACCAAAATAAGAAACAACAAACAGAAACAGACCCTGACAAGTACAGGCTCAGTGACCACAGCCTGGCCATAGAAACTGGGCGACACAGGCAGACCTGGCTGCCCAGAGAGGACAGGCTGTGCTCCCACTGCCAGCGGGGAGAAATGGAGACAGAGGTGCACTTCCTACTGCACTGTGACAGATACTCTGGGATTAGAGAAACAGTCTTCCTGAAATTCAGAAATCTAATCCCAGAGTTCCCACACCTGCCAGAATCACAACGGGTCCCAATCCTACTGGGAGAGGGAGGAGGGAACTCAGTTGAACTGGCAGCCCAGTATGTGATCTCCTGTCACAGCCTGAGGAACAGTGAGTCTGTCTCCCAATAATGCTCAATATGTTTACAGTATATGTTAATTATTTTATTATATGTCTTTGTTGTAAATGTCTGTAGATTTTATTTTACTTTTATTTTTTGTTTTGTTCTATGTTAATTTTATTATTTTTATTTGCTTTGGCAACACTGATTGTACCCATCGGTCATGCTAATAAAGCAGTTTGAACTGAAATTGAGGGGGGGGGGAGAGGGGAGAGGGGAGAGAGGAGAGAGGAGAGAGGAGAGAGGAGAGGAGGCGCGGAGACCCCTCAGTGCCAGCCTGTGGACCTCAGGCGACTCAGGGACTCACCCTGCCTGCGGAGCTCAGCCTGCAGCAGCTGAGTCATGGCCTGGTCCTGGGACACGTCCAGAGGCAGCTCCCCCTCGCTGTTCACAGAGCCCACCCGCGCACCCTGCTGGAGCAGGTACCTGCAACACAGACACACACCGCTACACACACCGATACACACACCCCGCTACACACACCCCGCTACACACACCCTGCTGGAGCAGGTACCTGCAACACAGACACACACCGCTACACACACTGCTACACACACCGCTACACACACACCGCTACACACCCCCCGCTGGAGCAGGTACCTGCAACACAGACACACACCGCTACACACACCGCTACACACACCCCGCTGGAGCAGGTACCTGCAACACAGACACACACCGCTACACACACTGCTACACACCCGCTACACACACCGCTACACACACCCCGCTGGAGCAGGTACCTGCAACACAGACACACACCGCTACACACACCGATACACACACCCCGCTACACACACCCCGCTGGAGCAGATACCTGCAACACAGACACACACCGCTACACACACCGCTACACACACCGCTACACACACCCGCTACACACACCCCACTGGAGCAGGTACCTGCAACACAGACACACACCACTACACACACCGCTACACACACCCCGCTGGAGCAGGTACCTGCAACACAGACACACACCGCTACACACACCGATACACACACCCCGCTACACACACCCCGCTGGAGCAGATACCTGCAACACAGACACACACCGCTACACACACCGCTACACACACCCCGCTGGAGCAGATACCTGCAACACAGACACACACCGCTACACACACCGATACACACACCGCTACACACACTGCTACACACACCCGCTGGAGCAGGTACCTGCAACACAGACACACACCGCTACACACACCGCTACACACACCCCGCTACACACACCGCTACACACACCCCGCTGGAGCAGGTACCTGCAACACAGACACACCTGCTACACACACCGCTACACACACCGCTACACACACCACGCTGGAGCAGATACCTGCAACACAGACACACACTGCTACACACACCGCTACACACACCGCTACACACACCCCGCTGGAGCAGGTACCTGCAACACAGACACACACCGCTACACACACTGCTACACACACTGCTACACACCCCGCTACACACACCCCGCTGGAGCAGGTACCTGCAACAAAGACACACACTGCTACACACACCGCTACACACACCTGCTACACACCCGCTACACACACCACGCTACACACACCCCGCTGGAGCAGATACCTGCAACACAGACACACACCGCTACACACACCGCTACACACACCCCGCTGGAGCAGGTACCTGCAACACAGACACACACCGCTACACACACTGCTACACACACTGCTACACACCCCGCTACACACACCCCGCTGGAGCAGATACCTGCAACACAGACACACACCGCTACACACACCGCTACACACACCCGCTACACACACTGCTACACACCCCGCTACACACACCCCGCTGGAGCAGGTACCTGCAACACAGACACACACCGCTACACACACCGCTACACACACCCGCTACACACACCCGCTACACACACCCCGCTGGAGCAGGTACCTGCAACACAGACACACACCGCTACACACACCGCTACACACACTGCTACACACCCCGCTACACACACACCGCTACACACACCCGCTACACACACCGCTACACACACCCCGCTACACACACCCCGCTGGAGCAGGTACCTGCAACACAGACACACACCGCTACACACACTGCTACACACACTGCTACACACACCCCGCTGGAGCAGATACCTGCAACACAGACACACACCGCTACACACACCGCTACACACACCCCGCTGGAGCAGGTACCTGCAACACAGACACACACCGCTACACACACTGCTACACACACCCGCTACACACACCCCGCTGGAGCAGATACCTGCAACACAGACACACACCGCTACACACACCGCTACACACACCGCTACACACACCCCGCTGGAGCAGGTACCTGCAACACAGACACACACCGCTACACACACTGCTACACACACCCGCTACACACACCGCTACACACACCCCACTGGAGCAGGTACCTGCAACACAGACACACACTGCTACACACCCCGCTACACACACCCCGCTGGAGCAGATACCTGCAACACAGACACACACCGCTACACACACTGCTACACACACCCGCTACACACACCCGCTACACACACCGCTACACACACCGCTACACACACCCCGCTGGAGCAGGTACCTGCAACACAGACACACACCGCTACACACACCCGCTACACACACCCGCTACACACACCCCGCTGGAGCAGGTACCTGCAACACAGACACACACTGCTACACACACCGCTACACACACCGCTACACACACCCGCTACACACACCCCGCTGGAGCAGGTACCTGCAACACAGACACACACTGCTACACACACTGCTACACACACCCGCTACACACACCCCGCTACACACACCCTGCTGGAGCAGGTACCTGCAACACAGACACACACTGCTACACACACCCGCTACACACACCCGCTACACACACCCGCTACACACACCCCGCTGGAGCAGGTACCTGCAACACAGACACACACCGCTACACACACCGCTACACACACCGCTACACACACCCGCTGGAGCAGGTACCTGCAACACAGACACACACCGCTACACACACTGCTACACACACTGCTACACACACTGCTACACACACCCCGCTGGAGCAGGTACCTGCAACACAGACACACACCGCTACACACACTGCTACACACACTGCTACACACACCCCGCTGGAGCAGGTACCTGCAACACAGACACACACCGCTACACACACCGCTACACACACCCGCTGGAGCAGGTACCTGCAACACAGACACACACCGCTACACACACTGCTACACACACTGCTACACACACCCCGCTGGAGCAGGTACCTGCAACACAGACACACACCGCTACACACACTGCTACACACCCCGCTACACACCCCGCTACACACACCCCGCTGGAGCAGATACCTGCAACACAGACACACACCGCTACACACACTGCTACACACACCGCTACACACACTGCTACACACACTGCTACACACACTGCTACACACCCCGCTACACACACCCCGCTGGAGCAGGTACCTGCAACACAGACACACACCACTACACACACTGCTACACACACCGCTACACACACCCGCTACACACACCACGCTACACACCCCTCTACACACACCCGCTACACACACCCGCTACACACACCCGCTACACACACCGCTACACACACCCCGCTGGAGCAGGTACCTGCAACACAGACACACACCGCTACACACACCCGCTACACACACCTGCTACACACCCGCTACACACCCCGCTACACACCCCGCTACACACACCCCGCTGGAGCAGATACCTGCAACACAGACACACACTGCTACACACACCGCTACACACACCGCTACACACACCCCGCTGGAGCAGGTACCTGCAACACAGACACACACCGCTACACACACCCGCTACACACACTGCTACACACCCCGCTACACACCCCGCTACACACACCCCGCTGGAGCAGATACCTGCAACACAGACACACACCGCTACACACACCGCTACACACCCGCTACACACACCCCGCTGGAGCAGGTACCTGCAACACAGACACACACCGCTACACACACTGCTACACACACCCGCTACACACACCGCTACACACACCCCGCTGGAGCAGGTACCTGCAACACAGACACACACCGCTACACACACCCGCTACACACACCCGCTACACACACCCCGCTGGAGCAGGTACCTGCAACACAGACACACACCACTACACACACTGCTACACACACTGCTACACACCCCGCTACACACACCCCGCTGGAGCAGGTACCTGCAACACAGACACACACTGCTACACACACTGCTACACACACCGCTACACACACCGCTACACACACCCGCTACACACCCCGCTACACACCCCGCTACACACCCCGCTACACACACCGCTACACACACCCCGCTGGAGCAGGTACCTGCAACACAGACACACACCACTACACACACTGCTACACACACCGCTACACACACCCGCTACACACACCCGCTACACACACCCCGCTGGAGCAGATACCTGCAACACAGACACACACCGCTACACACACTGCTACACACACCGCTACACACACCCCGCTGGAGCAGGTACCTGCAACACAGACACACACCACTACACACACTGCTACACACACCCGCTACACACACCCCGCTGGAGCAGGTACCTGCAACACAGACACACACCGCTACACACACCCGCTACACACACCTGCTACACACACCCCGCTGGAGCAGGTACCTGCAACACAGACACACACTGCTACACACACCGCTACACACACACCGCTACACACACCCCGCTGGAGCAGGTACCTGCAACACAGACACACACCGCTACACACACCGATACACACACCCCGCTACACACACCCCGCTGGAGCAGATACCTGCAACACAGACACACACCGCTACACACACCGCTACACACACCGCTACACACACCCGCTACACACACCCCGCTGGAGCAGGTACCTGCAACACAGACACAACCTGCTACACACACCGCTACACACACCGCTACACACACCGCTACACACACCCCGCTGGAGCAGGTACCTGCAACACAGACACACACCGCTACACACACCCGCTACACACACCCGCTACACACACCCCACTGGAGCAGGTACCTGCAACACAGACACACACCGCTACACACACTGCTACACACACCGCTACACACACCCGCTACACACACCACGCTACACACCCCTCTACACACCCCTCTACACACCCCTCTACACACACCCGCTACACACACCCGCTACACACACCCGCTACACACACCCCGCTGGAGCAGGTACCTGCAACACAGACACAACCTGCTACACACACTGCTACACACATAGATGACGTACAGGGACACACAGAAAACAAAGGACAGAGAAGAGACAGCACAGAGAGGACAGGGAGAGAGGGAGAGAGGGCACAGAGGACAGAGAGAGAGGGAGAGAGGGCACAGAGGACAGAGAGAGAGGGAGAGAGGGCACAGAGGACAGAGGGAGAGGGAGAGAGGGCACAGAGGACAGAGGGAGAGGGAGAGAGGGCACAGAGGACAGAGAGAGAGGGAGAGAGGGCACAGAGAGGACAGAGGGAGAGGGAGAGAGGGCACAGAAGAGAGGGAGAGAAGGCACAGAGGACAGAGGGAGAGGGAGAGAGGGCACAGAGAGGACAGAGGACAGAGGGAGAGGGAGAGAGGGCACAGAGAGGACAGAGAGAGAGGGAGAGAGGGCAGAGAGGACAGAGAGAGAGGGAGAGAAGGCACAGAGGACAGAGGGAGAGGGAGAGAGGGCACAGAGGACAGAGAGAGCACGGCAGTCTCACTGGGCGATGTCCAGGAAGCCACAGGAGGCAGCAGCATGAAGAGCTGTCCAGCCCTCGTTGTCTGGCTGGTTAATGTCAGCGCCGTTCTCCAGCAGATAGCGAACCATCTCGATATTCTCATCAATACAGGCCTGGGGGCGAGAGAGACACTGTATCACACTGAGCCACACTGGGAGACACTGGGAGACACTGGGAGACACTGGGAGACACTGGGCCACACTGGGCCACACTGGGAGACACTGACAGACACTGACAGACACTGACAGACACTGACAGACACTGACAGACACTGACAGACACTGTGACACAATGAGAGACACTGCGAGACACTGAGCCACACTGAGAGACACTGCGACACACAGAGAGACACTGAGAGAGACTGAGACAATGAGAGACACTGAGAGACACTGGACACACTGAGAGACACTGTGAGACACTGAGAGACACTGGACACACTGAGATAAACTGCGACACACTGAGAGACACTGAGAGACACTGAGAGAGACTGAGAGAGACTGAGAGAGACTGAAGAGTCTCTTAGAAGAGTGATTAGTAAAGAGAGAAGAATCACGAGTTTGGCTTAAAATCAAAAGAAATATCATCTGTACAGAAAATGAGGTTTTCCTGTGTGCTGTCTACATCCCTCCCTCAGAATCCCCCTACTACAGTGAGGGAATTCTCCCCAATCTCCACACGGAGATCGGTCACTTCCAGGGCCAGGGAAACGTGCTGCTCTGTGGTGACCTCAATGTACGAACAGGCACACTGGCAGACTTCACCAGCACACAGGGAAACACTCACATATTCGGACAATCCCCTCTGTACCACACAGGTCACCTCACACAGGGACACACTGGTGTATTCAGACAGTCCCCTCTGTACCACACCGGTCACCTCACACAGGGACACACTAGTGTATTCAGACAGTCCCCTCTGTACCACACAGGTCACCTCACACAGGGACACACTGGTGTATTCGGACAATCCCCTCTGTGCCACACACTGGTCACCTCACACAGGGACACACTGGTGTATTCAGACAGTCCCCTCTGTACCACACCAGTCACCTCACACAGGGACACACTGGTGTATTCAGACAGTCCCCTCTGTACCACACCAATCACCTCACACAGGGACACACTGGTGTATTCAGACAGTCCCTCTGTACCACACCAGTCACCTCACACAGGTGCAGCCATGACACCACGGTCAACAGCACCGGGCGCGAGCTGCTCCAGCGCTGTCAAGGGCTGGGCCTGTACATCGTCAACAGCAGGACTAGAGGGGACCCTCTAGGCAGGTTCACCTACAGCTCAGCTCTGAGCAGCAGTGTGGTGGACTACGCCATCACCGACCTGGACCCCTCCTGTATCAGTGCCTTCACTGTCAGGCCACAAACTCCTCTCTCTGACCACAGCCAGATCACACTCTACATGAAGAGACCACACCAGCACAGAGACACACTGACACAGCCCAGCCAGCTGTATGACCTCAACCAGGTGTACAGATGGGACACCGACAGCCTAGACAGATACCAAACTGCACTGGGAGATGAAGAAATTCAGACACTGTTGGACACATTCCTAAACACTCCGTATCAAACCAACAAATTAGGCATAAACTTGGCCACACAAGAACTAAATCACCTATTTCACAAACTAGCAACAAAATCTAAGCTAAAAACAACTAAATCAAAAAACTACCAAAAAACAAAAGGAAAAGAAAAGTGGTTTGATACGGAGTGCAAAAACATCAGAAATGCACTACGAAAAGTCTCAAATGAAAAACACAGACAACCACACAACACAGATCTACACCTCAGCTACTGTGACACGGTAAAACTTAACAAACACACACTGAAAAAGAAAAGAAACACATACATAAACAAACAACTTGCAGAAATTGAGGAGTCACTAAATCAGAACTGTTTCTGGGAGAAGTGGAACAATTTAAAGAAATCAAAACCAGAAGAATTGGCCATCCAAAATGGAACAATCTGGCAAACATACTTTGAAAATCTCTGTCAAAACCCCCCAAATACAAATCAATCAGACCAAAACCTTTTATGAAAAACTCAAAATTTTGGAATTGGCGATCAAAGACAACCAAAACCCCTTAGACTCCCCAATCAGTGAGCAGGAGCTACTGGACAAACTCCAGGCCCTCAGACCACGCAAAGCCTGTGGCCAAGATGGAGTCAACAATGAGATCCTGATACACAGCAGCACGAAGTTGCAACATGCCCTGCTCAAACTCCTCAATCTCATCATGACAGCCGGATGTTTCCCCGAGGCCTGGAACCAAGGACTGATCACGCCCATCTATAAGAGTGGAGATAGACTCGATCTCAACAACTACCGGGGCATCTGTGTGAACAGTAACCTGGGGAAGGTATTCTGCAGTATCCTAAATACACGAATACTGGCCTTCCTTACCGAACACAATGTCCTGAGTAAAAGTCAGATTGGCTTCTTACCAGATCACCGCACATCTGATCACATTTACACCCTACACACACTGATAGACAAACACGTCCACCAAAAACACATTTTTGCCTGCTTTGTCGATTTCAAAAAAGCATTTGACTCAATTTGGCATGAAATATTGTTTTATAAACTACTCCAAAGTGGCATAGGGGGCAAAGTGTATGACATAATTAAATCAATATATTCAGAGAGCAAATGTGCAGTGAAAATTGGAAACAAAAGGACCAAATTCTTCAGCCAAGGCCATGGGGTGAGACAGGGCTGCAGCCTGAGCCCAACACTGTTCAATATCTATATCAACGAATTAGCAGGAATGTTGGAACAGTCTCAGCTCCTGGTCTTACACTACACACCACAGAAATCAAGTTCCTGCTCTATGCAGGTGACCTGCTCCTGCTGTCGCCCACAGAACAGGGGCTGCAGCAGAACCTGGCACTGCTGGAGCAGTACTGTCAGACCTGGGCACTGCCAGTCAATCTGGACAAGACCAGAGTTATGGTTTTCAAGAAGAAAGCCAGACCTCAGGGAAACAGGTACAAATTCACACTCAACAACAACACATTGGAGCACACATCCAGCTACACATATCTCGGTCTCACCATCAGCTCATCTGGGAGTTTTGACCTGGCAGTGAAGGCACTGAGGGAGAAGGCACTCAGGGCTTTCTACACAATAAGGAAGCTCTTCAACATCAACCCACCAACAAGAATCTGGCTCCAAATATTTGAAAGTGTAATCCAACCCATTGCCCTGTATGGCAGTGAAGTGTGGGGTCCCCTCACAGACCAGGATTACACTCAATGGGACAAACACCCCACAGAAACTCTGCACATGGAGATCTGTAGAAACATCCTCCGTGTGCAGAGAAAAACATCTAACAACTGGTGCAGGGCTGAATTAGGCCAGTACCCACTATTGATAAACATATATAAAAGAGTATTTAAGTATTGGCTACACCTAAAAATCAGTGACCAAAATTCCTACCACCACAAAGCCCTGCTGAGCAAAGAGCTGAACCCAAAACAGAGCCCCCTGACTCAGCTGGTCCTGAGATCACTGACCTGAGCCACACCGACACTAACCAGCCTCAGGACAGCACTGCTAGAGCACCACAACTCAGACTCAACCACATCACAGCACAGATCAAACAGCAATATCTCACACACTGGGACACACACACATACACACAAACACAACATAAACTGGAATGCTACAGAACCCTAAACAGACAATACACACTTGCCGAATATTTGACCAAAATAAGAAACATCAAAAAGAAACAGACCCTGATGAAGTACAGGCTCAGTGACCACAGCCTGGCCATAGAAACTGGGCGACACAGGCAGACCTGGCTGCCCAGAGAGGACAGGCTGTGCTCCCACTGCCAGCGGGGAGAAATAGAGACAGAGGTGCACTTCCTACTGCACTGTGACAGATACTCTGGGATTAGAGAAACATTCTTCCCTAAACTCAGAAATCTAGTCCCAGAGTTCCCACACCTGCCAGAATCACAACGGGTCCCAATCCTACTGGGAGAGGGAGGAGAGAACTCAGTTGAACTGGCAGCCCAGTATGTGATCTCCTGTCACAGCCTGGGGAACAGTGAGCCTGTCTCCCAATAATGCTCAATATGTCTACAGTATATGTAAATATATTATAATATGTCTTTGTTGTAAATGTCTGTAATATGTCTGTAGATTTTATTTTACTTTTATTTTTTGTTTGGTTCCATGTTAATTTTATTATTTTTATTTGCTTTGGCAACACTGATTTTACCCATCGGTCATGCTAATAAAGCACCTTGAATTGAATTTAATTTAACTGAGAGAGACAGTGACACACTGAGAGATACTGAACACACTGAGAGACACTGGGACACACTGGAAAAACTGAGCTACAGAGAGACACTGAGAGACACTGCAACACACTAAGAGATACTGAGAGAAATTGCGACACACTGAGCGACACACTGAGCGACACACTGAGCGACACACTGAGCGACACACTGAGCGACACACTGAGCGACACACTCAGAAACACTGCGACACACTGAGAGACACTGAGAGACACCAGGACACGCTGAGAGACATGGCGACACACTGAGAGACATGGCGACACACTGAGAGACATGGCGACACACTGAGAGACACAGAAAGACACTGGAACACACCAGGACACACTCAAGAGATATTGAGAGACACTGAGAGACACACTGGGAGAGGGAGGAGGGAACTCAGTTGATCTGGCAGCCCAGTATGTGATCTCCTGTCACAGCCTGAGGAACAGTGAGTCCGTCTCCCAATAATGCTCCAGCTGCCTACAGTATGTCAATATTATATAATATGTCTTTGTTGTAAATGTCTGTAACATGTCTGTAGATTTTATTTTACTTCTATTTTTTGTTTTGTTCTATGTTAATTTTATTATTTTTATTTGCTTTGGCAACACTGATTGTACCCATCGTTCATGCTAATAAAGCACCTTGAATTGAATTGAAAATTGAATTGACACACAGGTCACACAGGCGCCCTCGTCTGGGCTGCTCTGGGGCTGCAGTTCGGCCCCTCACCCACACAGAGCCTGCCTTTCAGCACGCTGCACAGGTTCAGAGGTCACTGTGACTGAGCTTATTTTGGGCAAATAAAGCCCTGAGAGACACAGAGAAACAGGGAAGGAAAGAGTTTCCCACAGGAACTAGAGCCCCATCAGAGCTGAAGATACTGTAGAGACACTCAGCCCAGCTCCTCTGTAACTTCACACTAACACTCCCTCATCAGAGCTGGAGATACTGTAGACACTCAGTCCAGCTCATCTGTAACTTCACACTAACACTCCCTCATCAGAGCTGTAGATACTGTAGAGACACTCAGTCCAGCTCCTCTGTAACTTCACACTAACACTCCCTCATCAGAGCTGGAGATACTGTAGACACTCAGTCCAGCTCATCTGTAACTTCACACTAACACTCCCTCATCAGAGCTGTAGATACTGTAGAGACACTCAGTCCAGCTCCTCTGTAACTTCACACTAACACTCCCTCATCAGAGCTGGAGATACTGTAGAGACACTCAGTCCAGCTCCTCTGTAACTTCACACTAACACTCCCTCATCAGAGCTGTAGACACTGTAGAGACACTTAGTCCAGCTCCTCTGTAACTTCACACTAACACTCCCTCATCAGAGCTGTAGATACTGTAGACACTCAGTCCAGTTCCTCTGTAACTTCACACTAACACTCCGTCATCAGAGCTGTAGATACTGTAGAGACACTCAGTCCAGCTCATCTGTAACTTCACACTAACACTCCCTCATCAGAGCTGTAGATACTGTAGACACTCAGTCCAGCTCCTCTGTAACGTCACACTAACACTCCCTCATCAGAGCTGTAAAAACTGTAGACACTCAGTCCAGCTTATCTGTAACTTCACATTAACACTCCCTCATCAGAGCTACAGTAGATACTCTGGGCTGTGGTACAGTAGTTACTCAGAGCAGTAGTTACTCGGGGCTGGACTATAACAGAGACTCTGAGCTGTAGTACAGTAGTTACTTGGGGCTGGACTATAACAGATACTCTGAGCTGTAGTACAGTAGTTACTTGGGGCTGTAGTACAGTAGTTACTTGGGGCTGGACTATAACACTCTGAACTGCAGTGCAGTAGTTACTCGGAGCTGGACTATAACAGAGACTCTTAGCTGTAGTACTGTAGTTACTCAAGGCTGGACTATAACAGAGACTCTGAGCTGTAGTACAGTAGTTACTTGGGGCTGTAGTACAGTAGTTACTCGGGGCTGGACTATAACAGAGACTCTTAGCTGTAGTACTGTAGTTACTCAAGGCTGGACTATAACAGAGACTCTGAGCTGTAGTACAGTAGTTACTTGGGGCTGGACTATAACAGATACTCTGAGCTGTAGTACAGTAGTTACTTGGGGCTGTAGTACAGTAGTTACTCGGAGCTGGACTATAACAGATACTCTGTAGTACAGTAGTTACTCAGGGCTGGACTATAACAGATACTCTGTAGTACAGTAGTTACTTGGGGCTGTAGTACAGTAGTTACTCAAGGCTGGACTATAACAGAGACCCTGTAGTACAGTAGTTACTCTGGGCTGGACTATAACAGATACTCTGTAGTACAGTAGTTACTCAGGGCTGTAGTACAGTAGTTACTCGGGGCTGTAGTACAGTAGTTACTCGGGGCTTGACTATAACAGATACTCTGTAGTACAGTAGTTACTCGGGTCTGGACTATAACAGATACTCTGTAGTACAGTAGTTACTCTGAGCTGTAGTACAGTAGTTACTCTGGGCTTGACTATAACAGATACTCTGTAGTACGGTAGTTACTCGGGTCTGGACAATAACAGATACTCTGTAGTACAGTAGTTACTCGGGGCTGTAGTACAGTAGTTACTCTGGGCTTGACTATAACAGATACTCTGTAGTACGGTAGTTACTCGGGTCTGGACTATAACACTCTGTAGTACAGTAGTTACTCTGAGCTGTAGTACAGTAGTTACTCGGGGCTTGACTATAACAGATACTCTGTAGTACAGTAGTTACTCGGGTCTGGACTATAACACTCTGTAGTACAGTAGTTACTCGGGTCTGGACTATAACTGCTGCCAGCGGGATCCAGCCAGTCTGACAGGTTTCCCAGCCTGTTGCTGCTCGGCTCTCAGCCACACGCACAGCCCCGCACAACCGAAACCGAGCCGCCCTCGCAGCCGAGCTCGTCTCCGGCCCGCTGGCAGCCCCATTCCCGTCCCGGGACAGCCCCGCTGCGTCCCATTAACTTTCCCTTAGTCCCGTCCGCGCCCGGCCGGAGGGCGGGTGGGAGAGTTCGGTCCGGGAAGCAAAGCCAAGCAAAGCCCCTGCAGGGTCCGACTCTTCTCCCGGCCCAGCCCGTCCCGGCGGCTCGTACCTGGTGCAGCGCCGTCAGCCCGTCGACGTTGGCGTGGTTGATCTCGGCTCCCTGCTTCAGCAGTGCCGCCACCTCGTCCCGGTCCCCAGCGGAGCAGCAAGCCATGAACACGGCGCCCTGGGCGAACCGGACCCGGGGCCGCCTGCCCCCCGCGCCGCCCCGGTCCCGCTGTCCCGGCCCGCTCCTCTCGGTCTCGGAGCCCAGCCAGCGCTTTAGCTGCTCCTGCCTCTTCTGCCGGGCCGCTTCCGACCGAGAGCGATCGTCCTCCGCCATCTTCCCCCGCCGTCTCCCGGGCAGCTGCAGCTCCCGCTCGGGAGACGGGAAAGAGCCGAGCCCAGCCGCAGAGCTGCGCCGCGCCCCCTGGCGGCAGCCGTCTGCCTGCGCACACACGCCTGGCCGGCCAGCCGCTCCGCTGAGCGCCGCTCTGCCCGACCGCGGGTTCCGGTGATGCGCAGAGCAGCTGGCCGGGCAGGTGAGGGGGCCAGGTGTAAGAACGGAAGGTATTTAAAACTCAAGACAACTCAACTCACTGCCTAGTTAGTAGAGACCACAAGTATGATCACATCTGTACAGACTTTTTCGAACTTCAACTTCAAGATAGAATAAAAGACAGGCAACAGAATGATTTCAGCAAGATTTTTGATACAGTGTAATATAATACAATATAATACAGAGCACTTAGTATTTACAGTACTAGAACAGCAATTGACACTCAGGACAGAGAAATAAACCAATATTACACTCTGCCACACTGGGGCAGAGGAATATAAAAACCAGTCAATCTCTCTTTTAAAATTGGAAACAAAATAATTTCAAAGATAAACAGAAAATGTTGAGATGTTTATTTCTGGAGTACAGGAACAGTGTCTAGGGTTCAATGAGCCAGGTCACAAGATGCAGCATCAGCCTGGCATAGAGCTGGAATCGTATGTCCCAGACTCCGGAGCAGAGCGAGACTCGTACCCACACAGCACAGCCTGTCCCAAACTCTGCTCTAGAGCCCCTGTCACCACTGTCTAGAGCCCTGCTAATCACACCCAATCTGCAGCTCTGTTAATGACCCAGGAGCACAGCTGGGACACGGGTAAACCCCCCACCTCCCAATGTGGGGCGAATCCTATTTCCTCCGCTTCCTAACAAATGTCAGAATATCAGCACCTCAGCAGGAAGAAGATCTGCAGGACTGATGGTGAAAAACACAGAAACAACCAAGAAGCTGACTAACACCAGGACACCAAGCAAGTGTCCAGCCAGTGCTCTGCTAGGATCCTGTCTGGGCCCCTCCACACTCATGGGAGTCAGCAGGGTCCTGAGGGACGGGGTCCTTCCAGGGCTGTCCGGGGAAGTGCCCGCAGAGGTGAGCAGGACTAGATCAATGGTGAGGCTGTCCAAGACTTTGCCCAATCTTTGGTCTTTGGTGTGCAGAGAGGGACACCTGCACTCAAACTCAAGCCCGAGTCCTGAATTTAAGGAAACTGTCCCAACAGGGGCTCGCCATCCCACAATCCGAATTCTCCACTCCTGTTTCCTGCACACGTCCGCCCTTCCTGAAACTCTCGCTCTCCTCCAGTCCTGGAACACAGGCGTCTGCAGCCAGGGGCTCGCGACACATCAAGCCAGCCGCCGCTTCAATTAGCTAATTAAGAGAGAGTCCAGGCTTGCCCCGCCCCCTGCTGCAGCTGCTTCAATTAGCTAATTAAGAGCCCAGCCTGACCCCACCCCCTGCTGCAGCTGCTTCAATTAGCTAATTAAGAGCCCAGCCTGACCCCACCCCCTGCTGCAGCTGCTTCAATTAGCTAATTAAGAGCCCAGGCTGACCCCACCCCCTGCTGCAGCTGCTTCAATTAGCCAATTAAGAGCCCAGGCTGGCCCCACCCCCTGCTGCAGCTGCTTCAATTAGCTAATTAAGAGCCCAGCCTGGCCCCACCCCCTGCTGCAGCTGCTTCAATTAGCTAATTAAGAGCCTGGCCTGGCCCCACCCCCTGCTGCAGCTGCTTCAATCAGCTAATTAACAGCCTGGCCTGGCCCCACCCCCTGCTGCAGCTGATTCAATTAGCTAATTAACAGCCCGGCCTGGGCCTCCCCCTGCAGTTGCTTCAATTAGCTAATTAAGAGCCCAGCCTGGCCCCACCCCCTGCTGCAGCTGCTTCAATTAGCTAATTAAGAGCCCAGCCTGGCCCCACCCCCTGCTGCAGCTGCTTCAATTAGCTAATTAAGAGCCCAGCCTGGCCCCACCCCCCCGCTGCAGCTGCTTCAATTAGCTAATTAAGAGCCCAGCCTGGCCCCGCCCCCTGCTGCAGCTGCTTAAATTAGCTAATTAAGAGCCCAGCCTGGCCCCACCCCCTTCTGCAGCTGCTTCAATTAGCTAATTAAGAGCCCAGGCTGGCCCCACCCCCTGCTGCAGCTGCTTCAATTAGCTAATTAAGAGCCCGGCCTGGCCCCACCCCCTGCCCCCTGCTGCCTCCCCGGGGGCTCCCCAGGGCTGAGCTCTGAGTGCACGGGGCGCAAGGGGGTGCCCAGGGAGTCCTGGGAGTCCTGGGGCAGGGGCCTCATCTCCAGGCCCCCCTCCTCGTGCAGGAAGGGCACCCCCACTGGCTGGCTGTAGAGGGACGCCTGCAGGTCCAGGTTGATGCAGAAGAGGCCGGGCAGCAGCTGGCGCTGGTACTGGTCGAGGCGGGCGATCAGGTCCAGCAGCGAGGAGCCCGCCGGCAGCAGGCCGGCCCCCACCGGAGCAGAGTGAGAGCGGCGCAGCTCCAGCTGATAGGACAGCCTGAGAGAGAGAGAGAGAGGGGTGACAGGTACACACAGTGTGCAGGACAGAGTGTTACAGTGTGTTAGTGGAGTGTTACACTGTGTGCAGTACAGAGTGTTACAGTGTGTTAGTGGAGTGTTACACTGTGTGCAGTACAGAGTGTTACAGTCTGGTACAGTGTGCAGTACAGTGTGTTAATGGAGTGTTACAGTGTGGTACAGTGTGCAGGACAGAGTGTTACAGTGTGTGCAGTACAGAGTGTTACAGTGTGTTAGTGGAGTGTTACAGTGTGCAATATAGTGTGTTAGTGTGCAGTACAGAGTGGTACAGTGTGTTACAGTGTGTTAGTGTGCAGTACAGAGTGGTACAGTGTGGTGCAGTGTGTTAGTGGAGTGTGCAGTACAGTGTGTTTGTATGCAGTACAGAGTGGTAGAGTGTGTTACAGTGTGCAGTACAGTGTGGTGCAATGTGTTACAGTGTGTTAGTGGAGTGTGCAGTACAGAGTGGTACAGTGTGGTACAGTGTACAGAAAGAGATTTTCTTGCCTAGCAGAGACGCGCTGACTCAGGCTCCTCCTGAACTGTCGCATGAGACACTGCAGTAGCTTCAAACTCTGCTCCCTCATCCAGCTCAAGTCTTCGGGTACATCAGGCAACCACTCCAGCAGCCTGGCACACAAACACACAAACACAGTCACCACCAGCAGCCTGGCACACAAACACACAAACACAGTCACCACCAGCAGCCTGGCACACGGACACACAAACACAGCCACGACCAGCAGCCTGGCACACAAACACACAAACACAGTCACCACCAGCAGCCTGGCACACGGACACACAAACACAGTCACCACCAGCAGCCTGGCACACAAACACACAAACACAGCCACCACCAGCAGCCTGGCACACGGACACACAAACACATCCACGACCAGCAGCCTGGCACACAAACACACAAACACAGTCACCACCAGCAGCCTGGCACACGGACACACAAACACAGTCACCACCAGCAGCCTGGCACACGGACACACAAACACAGCCACCACCAGCAGCCTGGCACACAAACGCACAAACACAGCCACCACCAGCAGCCTGGCACACAAACACACACAGACACACAGTCACCACCAGCAGCCTGGCACACAAACACACACAGACACACAGTCACCACCAGCAGCCTGGCACACAAACACACACAGACACACAGCCACCACCAGCAGCCTGGCACACAAACACACACAGACACACAGCCACCACCAGCAGCCTGGCACACAGACACACAAACACAGCCACCACCAGCAGCCTGGCACACAGACACACACAGACACACAGTCACCACCAGCAGCCTGGCACACAGACACACAGACACACAGTCACCACCAGCAGCCTGGCACACAAAAACACAAACACAGCCACCACCAGCAGCCTGGCACACAAACACACAAACACAGTCACCACCAGCAGCCTGGCACACGGACACACACAGACACACAGCCACCACCAGCAGCCTGGCACACAAACACACAAACACAGCCACCACCAGCAGCCTGGCACACAAACACACACAGACACACAGTCACCACCAGCAGCCTGGCACACAAACACACACAGACACACAGTCACCACCAGCAGCCTGGCACACAAACACACACAGACACACAGTCACCACCAGCAGCCTGGCACACAAACACACACAGACACACAGCCACCACCAGCAGCCTGGCACACAAACACACACAGACACACAGCCACCACCAGCAGCCTGGCACACAAACACACACAGACACACAGCCACCACCAGCAGCCTGGCACACAAACACACACAGACACACAGCCACCACCAGCAGCCTGGCACACAAACACACACAGACACACAGTCACCACCAGCAGCCTGGCACACAAACACACACAGACACACAGCCACCACCAGCAGCCTGGCACACAAACACACACAGACACACAGTCACCACCAGCAGCCTGGCACACAAACACACACAGACACACAGCCACCACCAGCAGCCTGGCACACAGACACACAAACACAGCCACCACCAGCAGCCTGGCACACAGACACACACAGACACACAGTCACCACCAGCAGCCTGGCACACAAACACACACAGACACACAGTCACCACCAGCAGCCTGGCACACAAACACACACAGACACACAGTCACCACCAGCAGCCTGGCACACAAACACACACAGACACACAGCCACCACCAGCAGCCTGGCACACAAACACACACAGACACACAGCCACCACCAGCAGCCTGGCACACAGACACACAAACACAGCCACCACCAGCAGCCTGGCACACAGACACACACAGACACACAGTCACCACCAGCAGCCTGGCACACAGACACACACAGACACACAGTCACCACCAGCAGCCTGGCACACAGACACACACAGACACACAGTCACCACCAGCAGCCTGGCACACAAACACACACAGACACACAGTCACCACCAGCAGCCTGGCACACAAACACACACAGACACACAGCCACCACCAGCAGCCTGGCACACAAACACACACAGACACACAGCCACCACCAGCAGCCTGGCACACAAACACACACAGACACACAGTCACCACCAGCAGCCTGGCACACAGACACACACAGACACACAGCCACCACCAGCAGCCTGGCACACAGACACACACAGACACACAGCCACCACCAGCAGCCTGGCACACAGACACACACAGACACACAGTCACCACCAGCAGCCTGGCACACAAACACACACAGACACACAGCCACCACCAGCAGCCTGGCACACAGACACACACAGACACACAGTCACCACCAGCAGCCTGGCACACAAACACACAAACACAGCCACCACCAGCAGCCTGGCACACAAACACACACAGACACACAGTCACCACCAGCAGCCTGGCACACAGACACACACAGACACACAGCCACCACCAGCAGCCTGGCACACAGACACACACAGACACACAGCCACCACCAGCAGCCTGGCACACAGACACACACAGACACACAGTCACCACCAGCAGCCTGGCACACAGACACACAGACACACAGACACACAGACACACAGACACCACCAGCAGCCTGGCACACAAACACACAAACACAGCCACCACCAGCAGCCTGGCACACAAACACACAAACACAGCCACCACCAGCAGCCTGGCACACAAACACACACAGACACACAGCCACCACCAGCAGCCTGGCACACGGACACACAAACACAGCCACCACCAGCAGCCTGGCACACAAACACACACAGACACACAGTCACCACCAGCAGCCTGGCACACAAACACACACAGACACACAGTCACCACCAGCAGCCTGGCACACAAACACACACAGACACACAGCCACCACCAGCAGCCTGGCACACAGACACACAGACACACAGACACACAGACACACAGACACACAGACACACAGACACACAGACACACAGACACACAGACACACAGACACACAGACACACAGACACACAGACACCACCAGCAGCCTGGCACACAAACACACAGAGACACACAGTTGGTACCTGACAGTGAGGGACAGAGCAGACTCCAGAGGGAGGGTGTAGGGCATCATCATGGCAGATGCCAGTCTGATTGGCAGCAGGTTGCTAAGAGACTGAAACAGACTTTGCCTCTCCTTGCAGGCCTCCACCAGAGCTGCAGGGGGCAGCAAAGAGCAGAGAACATCAGCACCTGTCTGCCCCCCCCACACACAGACACACACACGGGGCACGCGCACGCTGGCCCCACACACACACGCACGCTGGTCCCCCCCCACACACACGGAATGCACGTGCTGGCCCCTCCATACACACATATGGTGCCACTGGCCCCCCCAGGGCCCAGGGGTATTTCAGAGGGGCAGCTGTACCTCGGTGCAGGCGTGGGGGAAGGTGGTCGAACAGACGATCCTCCACTCTGCTGGGGGCAGGAATCACAGCTCTCCGCCTCTCACCCCCCTCCCTCCCGCTGTCTTCATCCACCTCCTCCTTCTCCTTCTCCGAGGCGCCCCCTGGCTGGGGGGCCAACCCCTGCTGGGGCCCCCGGAACTGCAGCAGGCCTGCGCCCCAGAGGCAGAGACACACTGGGGTGAGGTGCAGGGTAGTGGTGAAGCTCAGACTCTCTAAAGCTCACCGGTAACGCCAGACCTCCGTCACCCATCACATCGACCACTCACCGTTCCTCCTGATGAAGTGCAGCGCGTCTCGGTACCCCTGTTTACACATCGCCTTCATCACCTGCGGTCAAGAGGAATCAGACAGTTCGGTAATGTCAGCAGCATGGCTACACCCTGGAGGTAAAACATGCAAGCTGGTCAGTCCCTCGGCGTGTCAGTCACTCAGTGGGTCAGTCCCTCAGCGGGTCAGCAGGTCAGTCACTCAACGGTCAATCTGTCAGCAGGTCAGTCCCTCAGCGGGTCAGCGGGTCAGTCCCTCAGCGGGTCAGCAGGTCAGTCCCTCAGTCGGTCAGTCTGTCAGCAGGTCAGTCCCTCAGCAGGTTAGTATCTCGGTCCCTCAGCGGGTCAGCCCCTCAGCGGGTCAGCAGGTCAGTCACTCAACGGTCAATCTGTCAGCAGGTCAGTCCCTCAGTGGGTCAGCAGGTCAGTCCCTCAGCGAGTCAATCTGTCAGCGGGTCAGCAGGTCAGTCCCTCAGTGGGTAAGTCTCTCAGCGGGCCAGCAGGTCGGTCATTCAGAGGGTCAGTCACTCAGCGGGTCAGTCCCTCAGTTGATCAGTCTGTCAACAGGTCAGTCCCTCAGCAGGTCAGCAGGTCAGTCCTTCAGCGAGTCAGTCTGTCAGCAGGTCAGTCCCTCAGTCACTCAGCAGGTCAGTCACTCAGCGGGTCAATCTGTCTGCAAGTCAGTCCCTCAGCGGGTCAGCAGGTCAGTCACTCAGCAGCTCAGTCACTCAGCGGTCAATCTGTCAGCTGGTCAGTCACTCAGTGAGTCAGTCACTCAGCGGTCAATCTGTCTGCAGGTCAGTCCCTCAGCAGGTCAGCAGCTCAGTCACTCAGCGGTCAGTCACTCAACGGGTCAGTCCCTCAGTCGGTCAGTCTGTCAGCAGGTCAGTCCCTCAGCGGGTCAGCAGCTCAGTCACTCAGCGGTCAGTCACTCAACGGGTCAGTCCCTCAGTCGGTCAGTCTGTCAGCAGGTCAGTCCCTCAGCGGGTCAGCTGGTCAGTCCCTCAGTGGGTCAGTCCCTCAGTGGGTCAATCCGTCAGCGGGTCAGTCACTCAGCGGGTCAGTCACTCAGCGGGTCAGTCACTCAGCGGGTCAGTCACTCAGCGGGTCAGTCACTCAGCGGGTCAGCAGGTCAGTCCCTCAGTGGGTCAATCTGTCTACAGGTCAGTCCCTCAGCGGGTCAGCAGGTCAGTCCCTCAGTGGGTCAATCTGTCTGCAGGTCAGTCCCTCAGCGGGTCAGCGGGTCAGCAGGTCAGTCCCTCAGCAGGTCAGTCCCTCTGTGGGTCAATCTGTCTGCAGGTCAGTCCCTCAGCGGGTCAGTCCTTAGCGGGCCAGCAGATCAGTCACTCAGCGGGTCAGCAGGTCAGTCACTCAGCGGGTCAGTCTGTCAGCAGGTCAGTCCCTCAGCGGGTCAGCAGGTCAGTCCCTCAGCGGGTCAATCTGCTAGCAGGCCAGTCCCTCAGCGGGTCAGTCCTTAGCGGGTCAGCTGGTCAGTCACTCAGCGGGTCAGTCCCTCAGCGGGTCAGCAGGTCAGTCCTTTAGCAGGTCAGACCCTCAGCGGGTCAGCTGGTCAGTCACTCAGCGGGTCAATCTGTCTGCAGGTCAGTCCCTCAGCGGGTCAGCTGGTCAGTCACTCAGTCGGTCAGTCTGTCAGCATGTCAGTCCCTCAGGGGTCAGCAGGTCAGTCACTCAACGGGTCAGTCACTCAGCGGTCAATCTGTCAGCAGGTCAGCCCCTCAGCGGGTCAATCTGTCTGCAGGTCAGTCACTCAATGGGTCAGCAGGTCAGTCCCTCAGTGGGTCAGTCCCTCAGCGGGTCAGCTGGTCAGTCCCTCAGTGGGTCAGTCTGTAAGCAGGTCAGTCCCTCAGCGGGTCAGCAGGTCAGTCACTCAGCGGGTCCATCTGTCAGCAGGTCAGTCCCTCAGTCGGTCAGTTTGTCAACAGGTCAGTCCCTCAGTGGGTCAGTAGGTCAGTCCTTTAGCAGGTCAGTCTCTCAGCGGGTCAGTCTGTCAGTAAGTCAGTCTCTCAGTGGGTCAGCAGGTCAGTCTGTCAGCAGGTCAGTCCCTCAGCGGGACAGCAGGTCAGTCCCTCAGTGGGTCAATCTGTCTGCAGGTCAGTCCCTCAGTCACTCAGTGGGTCAGTCCCTCAGCGGGTCAGCAGGTCAGTCCCTCAGTCACTCAGCGGGTCAGTCCCTCAGCGGGTCAGTCTGTCAGCAGGTCAGTCCCTCAGTCACTCAGTGAGTCAGTCCCTCAGCGGGTCAGCAGGCCAGTCACTCAGCGGTCAATCTGTCTGCAGGTCAGTCCCTCAGCGGGTCAGCAGGTCAGTCACTCAGCGGTCAGTCTGTCAACAGGTCAGTCCCTCAGCAGGTTAATATCTCGGTCCCTCAGCGGGTCAGTCCCTCAGCGGGTCAGGGGGTCAGCAGGTTAGTCCCTCAGTGGGTCAGTCCTTAGCGGGTCAGCTGGTCAGTCACTCAGCGGGTCAATCTGTCTGCAGGTCAGTCTATCAGCAGGTCAATCCCTCAGTGGGTCAGCAGGTCAGTCCTTTAGCAGGTCAGTCACTCAGCGGTCAATCTGTCAGCAGGTCAGTCCCTCAACGGGTCAGTCTGTCAGCAGGTCAGTCCCTCAGCGGGTCAGTCTGTCAGTCCCTCAGTGGGTCAATCTGTCTGCAGGTCAGTCCCTCAGCGGGTCAGCGGGTCAGTCACTCAGTGGGACAGTCCCTCAGTGGGTCAATCTGTCTGCAGGTCAGTCCCTCAGCAGGTTAGTATCTCAGTCCCTCAGCGGGTCAGTCCCTCAGCGGGTCAGCGGGTCAGCGGGTCAGCAGGTCAGCGGGTCAGCGGGTCAGCAGGTTAGTCCCTCAGTGGGTCAATCTCTCAGCATGTCAGTCCCTCAGCGGGTCAGTCCCTCAGCGGGTCAGTCCCTCAGTGGGTCAGTCCCTCAGCGGGACAGCAGGTCAGTCACTCAGCGGGTCAGTCCCTCAGCAGGTCAGCTGGTCAGTCACTCAGTCGGTCAGTCTGTCAGCATGTCAGTCCCTCAGGGGTCAGCAGGTCAGTCACTCAACGGGTCAGTCCCTCAGTGGGTCAGTCTGTCAGCAGGTCAGTCCCTCAGCGGGTCAGCAGGTCAGTCCCTCAGCGGGTCAGCAGGTCAGTCCCTCAGCGGGTCAGTCCCTCAGTCGGTCAGTCTGTCAGTAGGTCAGTCTCTCAGCGGGTCAGCAGGTCAGTCTGTCAGCAGGTCAGTCCCTCAGCGGGACAGCAGGTAAGTCCCTCAGCGGGTCAGTCCCTCAGCGGGTCAGCAGGTCAGTCCCTTAGCGGGTCAGTCTGTCAACAGGTCAGTCCCTCAGTGGGTCAGTCTCTCAGCGGGTCAGCAGGTCAGTCATTCAGAGGGTCAGTCACTCAGCGGGTCAGTCCCTCAGTCGATCAGTCTGTCAACAGGTCAGTCCCTCAGCGGGTCAGCAGGTCAGTCCCTCAGCGGGTCAGCAGGTCAGTCCCTCAGCGGGTCAGTCTGTCAGCAGGTCAGTCCCTCAGTCACTCAGTGGGTCAGTCCCTCAGTGGGTCAATCTGTCTGCAGGTCAGTCCCTCAGCGGGTCAGCAGGTCAGTCCCTCAGCGGGTCAGTCCCTCAGCGGGTCAGCAGGTCAGTCACTCAACGGGTCAGTCCCTAAGTGGGTCAGTCCCTCAGCGGGTCAGCAGGTCAGTCCCTCAGCGGGTCAGTCCCTCAGCGGGTCAGCTGGTCAGTCACTCAGTCGGTCAGTCTGTCAGCATGTCAGTCCCTCAGTGGGTCAGCAGGTCAGTCACTCAACGGGTCAGTCCCTCAGTGGGTCAGTCCCTCAGCGGGTCAGTCCCTCAGCGGGTCAGCTGGTCAGTCCCTCAGCGGGTCCATCTGTCAGAAGGTCAGTCCCTCAGTCGGTCAGTTTGTCAACAGGTCAGTCCCTCAGCGGGTCAGTAGGTCAGTCACTCAGTGGGTCAGTCTGTCAGCAGGTCAGTCCCTCAGCGGGTCAGTAGGTCAGTCACTCAGTGGGTCAGTCTGTCAGCAGGTCAGTCCCTCAGTCGGTCAGTAGGTCAGTCCCTCAGTCGGTCAGTTTGTCAACAGGTCAGTCCCTCAGCGGGTCAGTAGGTCAGTCCTTTAGCAGGTCAGTCACTCAGTGGGTCAGTCTGTCAGCAGGTCAGTCCCTCAGTCGGTCAGTAGGTCAGTCCCTCAGTCGGTCAGTTTGTCAGCAGGTCAGTCACTCAGCGGGTCGGCAGGTTAGCAGTCCAGTCCCTCGAGCGGGCACACACCTGTGGGTCAGGGGGAAACAGTGCCCGGCTCAGCCGGTACAGGTTGCTGAGGGAGAGCTGGATGCTGGTGTTGGTGACGCGCAGCTCGTGCAGGCTGGAGCTGCTGTCCCGCGGACAGATGTCGCTCTCGCCTGAGAACGGGGACACAGTAATGGTGTTCTTCAGCTCATACTGCGGCACGTTATCCGAGATCCCCCCGTCCACGTAGCGCTGGGCAGAAAGAGGGAGGAGGTCATCACCCCCACACTGACCAGAGAGAGGGAGGAGGTCATCACCCCCACACTGACCAGAGAGAGGGAGGGGGTCATCACCCCCACACTGACCAGAGAGAGGGAGGGGGTCATCACCCCCACACTGACCAGACAAGACAGAGATGGGGCGCTGTGCTCCGGGCACCCCTACACAGACAGAGGCAGCCCATGTGTGGGTCGGGGCTGGGTCTCCCTCGCCAGCACGAGGAAGGACCAGGGAGAGACAGAGACAGAAGGCCAGAGCACAGAGAGAGAGGAGAGGAGGTGGAAGAAGAGAGGATAATAATAATACAGTGTGTGACCTCCTGTCCCAGCACGAGGAATAATGAGCCTGTCTCTCAATAATAATAATACAGTGTGTGATCTCCTGTCCCAGCCTGAGGAACAGACAGTGAGCCTGTCTCTCAATAATAATAATACAGTGTGTGATCTCCTGTCCCAGCCTGAGGAACAGTGAGCCTGTCTCTCAATAATAATAATACAGTGTGTGACCTCCTGTCCCAGCCTGAGGAACAGTGAGCCTGTCTCTCAATAATAATAATACAGTGTGTGATCTCCTGTCCCAGCCTGAGGAACAGTGAGCCTGTCTCTCAATAATAATAATACAGTGTGTGACCTCCTGTCCCAGCCTGAGGAAGAGACAGTGAGCCTGTCTCTCAATAATAATAATACAGTGTGTGACCTCCTGTCCCAGCCTGAGGAACAGTGAGCCTGTCTCTCAATAATAATAATACAGTGTGTGATCTCCTGTCCCAGCCTGAGGAACAGTGAGCCTGTCTCTCAATAATAATAATACAGTGTGTGACCTCCTGTCCCAGCCTGAGGAACAGTGAGCCTGTCTCTCAATAATAATAATACAGTGTGTGATCTCCTGTCCCAGCCTGAGGAACAGTGAGCCTGTCTCTCAATAATAATAATACAGTGTGTGATCTCCTGTCCCAGCCTGAAGAACAGTGAGCCTGTCTCTCAATAATAATAATACAGTGTGTGACCTCCTGTCCCAGCCTGAGGAAGAGACAGTGAGCCTGTCTCTCAATAATAATAATACAGTGTGTGACCTCCTGTCCCAGCCTGAGGAACAGTGAGCCTGTCTCTCAATAATAATAATACAGTGTGTGATCTCCTGTCCCAGCCTGAGGAACAGACAGTGAGCCTGTCTCTCAATAATAATAATGCAGTGTGTGATCTCCTGTCCCAGCACGAGGAATAATGAGCCTGTCTCTCAATAACAATAATACAGTGTGTGATCTCCTGTCCCAGCCTGAAGAACAGTGAGCCTGTCTCTCAATAATAATAATACAGTGTGTGATCTCCTGTCCCAGCCTGAGGAACAGACAGTGAGCCTGTCTCTCAATAATAATAATACAGTGTGTGATCTCCTGTCCCAGCACGAGGAATAATGAGCCTGTCTCTCAATAACAATAATACAGTGTGTGATCTCCTGTCCCAGCCTGAAGAACAGTGAGCCTGTCTCTCAATAATAATAATACAGTGTGTGATCTCCTGTCCCAGCCTGAGGAAGAGACAGTGAGCCTGTCTCTCAATAATAATAATACAGTGTGTGATCTCCTGTCCCAGCCTGAGGAACAGACAGTGAGCCTGTCTCTCAATAATAATAATACAGTGTGTGATCTCCTGTCCCAGCCTGAGGAACAGACAGTGAGCCTGTCTCTCAATAATAATAATACAGTGTGTGACCTCCTGTCCCAGCCTGAGGAACAGACAGTGAGCCTGTCTCTCAATAATAATAATGCAGTGTGTGATCTCCTGTCCCAGCCTGAGGAACAGTGAGCCTGTCTCTCAATAATAATAATACAGTGTGTGATCTCCTGTCCCAGCCTGAGGAACAGTGAGCCTGTCTCTCAATAATAATAATACAGTGTGTGATCTCCTGTCCCAGCCTGAGGAACAGACAGTGAGCCTGTCTCTCAATAATAATAATACAGTGTGTGATCTCCTGTCCCAGCCTGAGGAACAGTGAGCCTGTCTCTCAATAATAATAATACAGTGTGTGACCTCCTGTCCCAGCCTGAGGAACAGTGAGCCTGTCTCTCAATAATAATAATACAGTGTGTGATCTCCTGTCCCAGCCTGAGGAACAGACAGTGAGCCTGTCTCTCAATAATAATAATGCAGTGTGTGATCTCCTGTCCCAGCCTGAGGAACAGTGAGCCTGTCTCTCAATAATAATAATAGTGTGTGACCTCCTGTCCCAGCCTGAGGAACAGTGAGCCTGTCTCTCAATAATAATACAGTGTGTGATCTCCTGTCCCAGCCTGAGGAACACACAGCCTGTCTCTCAATAAATACACAATAATAATGACTAACTGTTAGAGCTTTAGCAAGACTAATTATTCAGGCAGGAGAGTAAAGCTGTTGAATTTTAAAGGGAGAGGAGGGATGGGGGGGGACAGAGGAACAGACAGAAAGAGGAAGAGGAATATGAAGACGTTGCACAATGGAGCTGTAACACTGACAGCAGAGCGGACAAAGGGCAGCCGGTGACTCACCACGCCCTGCAGCGCTGGAGGGATCAGGCCGCAGTACACCGGGATGAACGCACTGCACACGCAGGCCTGCGGAGACAAACACACTCGGCATTACACCCTGCTGCCCCGTCTTCTCTCTGCCTCTGGGTTTATTTCTCTCTCTGATGGCTCAACGGTCAAACCTCTGACTACAATTCCCTGTCTGTTGCACCAATAAAGCTTTTTTCAACAGGGTCCTGCTGTCGCCAGCTCATTAGCATTTCCTGAAAGGTCCTGGGCAATGCCCCAGCACTGTCCTGGTTTCTGCCCTGAGCTCTCCTGCTCTAGCTGCCCACTGGTGAGCGTCAGGTGACTTCCTCTGCAGGTCCTTTCCTATACAGCCTTCTTACCTTTCTGCTCCAGCTGGCCCACTGCACCAGGCCAGGAGGAGGGGGAGGATGAATATATTAAAAGTTCACCTCTGACCTGCACCCTATCCCTTGACAACAGACCAATCTCCTTCCATACTGATAGCCCCATAGCATCTACACTGACTGGAGGAGAGACCCGGCTCTCAGCGAGAGCTCACAGCAGAGTCACGCTGACTGGAGGAGAGACCCGGCTCTCAGCGAGAGCTCACAGCAGAGTCACGCTGACTGGAGGAGAGACCCGGCTCTCAGCGAGAGCTCACAGCAGAGTCACGCTGACTGGAGGAGAGACCCGGCTCTCAGCGAGAGCTCACAGCAGAGTCACGCTGACTGGAGGAGAGACCCGGCTCTCAGCGAGAGCTCACAGCAGAGTCACGCTGACTGGAGGAGAGACCCGGCTCTCAGCGAGAGCTCACAGCAGAGTCACGCCGACTGGAGGAGAGACCCGGCTCTCAGCGAGAGCTCACAGCAGAGTCAGGCTGACTGGAGGAGAGACCCGGCTCTCAGCGAGAGCTCACAGCAGAGTCAGGCTGATGAAATGGCAGTGTGACAGGAGAGTTTCAGCGAGGTGGGGACTCGGTGCTCTGACCTGTACGAGCTCCTCCTTGGTGTTGAACTCGGACACCAGCACGTTCTCGCCGTCCGACACGCGCGTGAGCGAGATGCCCAGGCGGCCCGTGGCGAGGACGTGGGCGTCGGGGGGCAGCGTGCGGTACAGCAGGGTGCGCATGATCTTCACCAGGTTGAAGGAGGGGTGCATGGGCCCCAGGACGCGGCGCCGGGCCTCCTTCGCCACGTCGATGATGTTCGCTCCCGCCTCCCCTGCGGAAACACAGCGTCAGCAGCTGGGAATGAGCCCACAGGCACCAGACACAGACAAGAGACACTTCGGACTCCTGCAGGCAGCTCAGCACTGTCAGTCCAGCAGTCCCAGCAGTGACCAGTGTGGCCAGTCAGCAGTCCAAGCAGTGACCAGTCCAGCAATCCCAGCAGTGACCATTAACATAACATCACTTTATTAGCCCTATACAATTTCATGCATCAGGAATTTCCCTTTTACAGACCCCAGCTTTTCTCCATGAGACACAGACACACAGACAGGGAGAGAAGCTGGGGGTCAGAGCACAGGGTCAGACATTGTACAGAGCCCCTGGAGCAGTTGGGGTTAAGGGCCTTGCTCAGGGGCCCAACAGATTAAGATTCCTCTGCCGGCTGTGGGATTTGAACTTGCAACCTTCCAGCCACAGGCAGAGATCCTGAGCCACAGAGCCACAGCTCCGCTCCATGACACTGCCCCATGACAGTGTGACCAGTCAGCAGTCCCAGCAGTTACCAGTTTGACCAGTCCAGCAGTCCCAGCAGTGACCAGAGTGACAAGTCCAGCAATGCCTAGTCCCAGCAGTGACCAGTCCAGCAATGACCAGCCCAGCAATGACCAGCAGTAACCAGAGTGACCAGTCCCAGCAGTAACCAGTCCAGCAATGCCTAGTCCCAGCAGTGACTAGACCAGTCCAGCAATGCCTAGTCCCAGCAGTAACCAGTATGGCCAGTACAGCAGTGACTAGAGTAACCAGTCCAGCTCAGTCATGAGCGGTACGGTTACGGGCGCTTTGCCCTGTTGCCCCGATCGCGGTACTGAAGCGGTGTATCTACAGCCGCAGTGTGATCTGCGCCACAGGGCGCTGCGTCCGCAGCGGGTCACAGGACAGTCTCTCACCCAGGCATGCCCCGGTGACCAGGGCAGAGGCGGTGAGCGCTCCGGCCGAGGCTCCGTAGATGTGCCTGGCATTCTCCACCAGGAACGGGGCCTGCTCCTGCAGGCAGCTCGCCACGCCGATGTGGTAAATGCCGAGAAACCCGCAGCCGGCGAAGGAGATATTCCAGGGCGAGTCCAGGGGAAACATGGTGGAGGAGCGCCCAGCGGTGCCCCGGGCGACACCAGGTCGGACACCGGCCCGCCCCCGCCGCGAACGGGAGGAGCTGCGGCGACAACCGGCGGCGAAGCGGAGCTCCCCGGGCAGCTGTGTCCGCTGGTCCGGCGAGAGGACGCGTCCACAGCACACAGGCGACGAAGGAGTGCTGGTCACACCAGCCCGTGTACCCCCAGCATCGCTGCCGGCGTAACCACGGTGGCAAACGTTACCCGCAACGGAATTAATGCTCAGTATTCACGTCCAGGTCCGTCTTCCGCAGTCAGCTTTAACCCCACTGTACTATACCGGGCTGTCGCTGCCGTGTTTACGGCTCTGAGGCGCTGGGCCTGCGCCAGCCGCGTTTTGTTTACGGCGCCCCGGCCTCTCCTGCCACTCAAGCCGCGTCGGCGCAACTGCCCCGCCCTACAGGCGCGGCTTGAGCCCCCGGTCCAATCCGGCCCGGGCTGGGGGCGACACCCTCCGCTGTTACCCAACAGCCCGGGCAGTAAACAGCCCCGGAGTGGGTGGGGCTGCGCGTGAGCTGCTGGGGCCCAGCCCAGCGACTTTTGCTCCAGAATGCGGCTCTGGGAAACGTGATGAGGGGACAAGATGTTTCTAGGAAGCTGATCAACACTGTGAAACAAAGTCAAAACAGAACAAACAACATAAATGCCACACCAATATAGCCTGTAGTGTACTCTGGAGAAGTAATTTACAGATGAGCTGGACTGAGTGTCTCTACAGTATCTACAGCTCTGATGAGGGAGTGTTAGTGTGAAGTTACAGAGGAGCTGGATTGAGTGTCTCTACAGTATCTACAGCTCTGATGAGGGAGTGTTAGTGTGAAGTTACAGAGGAGCTGGACTGAGTGTCTACAGTATCTCCAGCTCTGATGAGGGAGTGTTAGTGTGAAGTTACAGAGGAGCTGGACTGAGTGTCTACAGTATCTACAGCTCTGATGAGGGAGTGTTAGTGTGAAGTTACAGATGAACTGGACTGAGTGTCTCTACAGTATCTACAGCTCTGATGAGGGAGTGTTAGTGTGAAGTTACAGATGAACTGGACTGAGTGTCTACAGTATCTACAGCTCTGATGAGGGAGTGTTAGTGTGAAGTTACAGAGGAGCTGGACTGAGTGTCTACAGTATCTCCAGCTCTGATAAGGGAGTGTTAGTGTGAAGTTACAGATGAGCTGGACTGAGTGTCTACAGTATCTCCAGCTCTGATGAGGGAGTGTTAGTGTGAAGTTACAGATGAGCTGGACTGAGTGTCTACAGTATCTCCAGCTCTGATGAGGGAGTGTTAGTGTGAAGTTACAGATGAACTGGACTGAGTGTCTCTACAGTATCTACAGCTCTGATGAGGGAGTGTTAGTGTGAAGTTACAGATGAGCTGGACTGAGTGTCTCTACAGTATCTCCAGCTCTGATGAGGGAGTGTTAGTGTGAAGTTACAGATGAGCTGGACTGAGTGTCTCTACAGTATTTCCAGCTCTGATGAGGGAGTGTTAGTGTGAAGTTACAGATGAACTGGACTGAGTGTCTCTACAGTATCTACAGCTCTGATGAGGGAGTGTTAGTGTAAAGTTACAGATGAGCTGGACTGAGTGTCTACAGTATCTACAGCTCTGATGAGGGAGTGTTAGTGTGAAGTTACAGAGGAGCTGGACTGAGTGTCTCTACAGTATCTCCAGCTCTGATGAGGGAGTGTTAGTGTGAAGTTACAGATGAGCTGGACTGAGTGTCTACAGTATCTACAGCTCTGATGAGGGAGTGTTAGTGTGAAGTTACAGAGGAGCTGGACTGAGTGTCTACAGTATCTCCAGCTCTGATGAGGGAGTGTTAGTGTGAAGTTACAGAGGAGCTGGACTGAGTGTCTACAGTATCTCCAGCTCTGATGAGGGAGTGTTAGTGTGAAGTTACAGAGGAGCTGGACTGAGTGTCTACAGTATCTACAGCTCTGATGAGGGAGTGTTAGTGTGAAGTTACAGAGGAGCTGGATTGAGTGTCTCTACAGTATCTACAGCTCTGATGAGGGAGTGTTAGTGTGAAGTTACAGAGGAGCTGGACTGAGTGTCTACAGTATCTGCAGCTCTGATGTGGGAGTGTTAGTGTGAAGTTACAGAGGAGCTGGACTGAGTGTCTACAGTATCTCCAGCTCTGATAAGGGAGTGTTAGTGTGAAGTTACAGATGAGCTGGACTGAGTGTCTACAGTATCTCCAGCTCTGATGAGGGAGTGTTAGTGTGAAGTTACAGATGAGCTGGACTGAGTGTCTACAGTATCTCCAGCTCTGATGAGGGAGTGTTAGTGTGAAGTTACAGATGAACTGGACTGAGTGTCTCTACAGTATCTACAGCTCTGATGAGGGAGTGTTAGTGTGAAGTTACAGATGAGCTGGACTGAGTGTCTCTACAGTATCTCCAGCTCTGATGAGGGAGTGTTAGTGTGAAGTTACAGATGAGCTGGACTGAGTGTCTCTACAGTATTTCCAGCTCTGATGAGGGAGTGTTAGTGTGAAGTTACAGATGAACTGGACTGAGTGTCTCTACAGTATCTACAGCTCTGATGAGGGAGTGTTAGTGTAAAGTTACAGATGAGCTGGACTGAGTGTCTACAGTATCTACAGCTCTGATGAGGGAGTGTTAGTGTGAAGTTACAGAGGAGCTGGACTGAGTGTCTCTACAGTATCTCCAGCTCTGATGAGGGAGTGTTAGTGTGAAGTTACAGATGAGCTGGACTGAGTGTCTACAGTATCTACAGCTCTGATGAGGGAGTGTTAGTGTGAAGTTACAGAGGAGCTGGACTGAGTGTCTACAGTATCTCCAGCTCTGATGAGGGAGTGTTAGTGTGAAGTTACAGAGGAGCTAGACTGAGTGTCTACAGTATCTACAGCTCTGATGAGGGAGTGTTAGTGTGAAGTTACAGAGGAGCTGGACTGAGTGTCTACAGTATCTCCAGCTCTGATGAGGGAGTGTTAGTGTGAAGTTACAGAGGAGCTGGACTGAGTGTCTACAGTATCTACAGCTCTGATGAGGGAGTGTTAGTGTGAAGTTACAGAGGAGCTGGATTGAGTGTCTCTACAGTATCTACAGCTCTGATGAGGGAGTGTTAGTGTGAAGTTACAGAGGAGCTGGACTGAGTGTCTACAGTATCTGCAGCTCTGATGTGGGAGTGTTAGTGTGAAGTTACAGAGGAGCTGGACTGAGTGTCTACAGTATCTCCAGCTCTGATGAGGGAGTGTTAGTGTGAAGTTACAGAGGAGCTGGACTGAGTGTCTACAGTATCTCCAGCTCTGATGAGGGAGTGTTAGTGTAAAGTTACAGATGAACTGGACTGAGTGTTTCTACAGAATCTACAGCTCTGATGAGGGAGATTTCTCAGTTAACTGAATAACTTTTGTAAACGTTGACAAAAGTTTAGATTTTAGGTTTACTAAGCAGGAATGAACTGTATGAATAACTGTGTATGAATGAACCGGTTAAATAACTATAGCAACATACTGTGTTGTGTCCTGACCTGCGGCAGGTCCTTCCATTGTGCTCCAGCTACCGTGATGGTTGTCCGTCGTGTCCGACGATGACGGTTGTACTCTGTGCAGCTCGTCTGGAGGATGAGCTGCATGAAGAAACCTGTGCGGAACAGCTTTTTGAAGTGGGAAATCTGTTGACTGGGACAGTCCCACTGTCACGACCACCAGCCAGTGGAGATCATCTCACAAAAGAACTCACCAGTACCAGCAGCGGGTTAATAATAACGAGCGCCGCCGCACGTGTTAATCCATCAGCATACGCTCTACCAGCACCATTTAAACCATCCTGTCCCTCTTCCCGCTCCTCGGCATTGAGTTTACTCCCAGAGAGCTCTACTTGGTGATTCCTAAACCTTGTGTCACTCTGGATTTTGGACTACCCCTTTTGCCATTTGACTTTGTACCTCGCCTCTCGATTCGGCTTGTTTGCCTCCGGTGTCTGTCCTGGATTTCAAACCACCTTACTCCCTTTGCCCACGATCTCGCCTCTCGATTCTGATTGTTTGTTGCCGTGACTACCAGCTACTCCTGCAGCTGCACAGGATCCATATCTACTCATTAGTGTATCCTTACACCCACTCTCTCGACCTCAGAAGCCTGGGTCCAGCGGTACAAGTAGTTGTCACGACTGGAGACTTCCTTGGTTCCAGTGGACTTCCAGTGGATTGCCATGACACTTTTCTGTGCCCTTCACTTTCCACAGAGCATTGCAACAGTGTAGTGTCCCATCACACCATACTGGGGCATCAGGACCCATACAGACTGCAGGGTGAGCGCCCCCTGCTGGCCCCACTAACACCTCTTCTAGCAGCAGCCTCAGCTTTCCCAGGAGTCTCCCGTCCAGGTACTGGCCAGACTCACACTGCTGACCTGCCATGGGCTGCCAGCTGGGATCTGCAGGGTGACATGGCTGCTGGCCCCATCTACTGTAAATACAATCAAAAACAATCTTGTACAACTGCACCAAAGTTTAACAAGAAGTTCCACCTCAATGGTCACATTAATCTAATTTAGGGAATGACAATTATTATTAAATAATTATAATAATAAATTCCTTAGACTTACATAGGACTTAGCTCTTTACAGGTAATGGGGATCCCCTCCACCCCCACCAGTGTGCAGCCCCCCCTGGATGATGCTCCAATCCCCTCACACACACCAGCTCTCAGTGGGGAGGAGAGCAGAGTGATGAAGCCAGTTCAGAGATAACCACTCACATAAGCTCTCACCATTTTAGTGGGTTTGGTAGTTTCAGGAGATATTTAATGGCATTATAATATTACGGTAGGCTTTCAGTGTATCTGTGATTCTTTGCCACGTGTCTCCTCTGGGTTTTGCGGGGCTGCTGTCCTGTTCCGTACCACGAGAACAGGTCTTTCTTCGGAACAGTGCTCCAAGCAGACCTGTAGCCTGTGACACCTGAAACACCACACTGGTGCCTATGTGGGGGAAGGGTTTCAGGCTTGACCCTCTCAGACCTGCTTTAGTCAGATAACTAAAACCAGTTTGGCTGAAGCCAGAGTTACCCTGAACTCAGTTATGGGGTAAGTTATATCTGGGTACTGTAACTTGAGAAAAGCTGGAATTAGTTAAACCTGCTTTGTGAAGCTGCCCTGCCTCTCCTCCACTAGCACTCTGACTGACAGACAGAACGTTTAATCCTCTGGTTTGTTTTAATCAGGAAGACACAGACACAGAAACAGCAATCCCGCAGGAAAGTGAGTTCTGTATTCTGACATTCCACAGAAATAATCATTAACTGGAGCAGCTTTTTCCAAACAGAACTATAGACACAGAGGACATGAACTGGGTCATCAGCAGCAGCTTTGTTGTAGAGAGGGACCCCTCACCCTCTCTGCTCTGACAGGGGGACCCCTCACTCTCTCTACTCTAACAGGGAGACCCCTCACTCTCTCTGCTCTGACAGGGGACCCCTGACTCTCTCTGCTCTGACAGGGGGACCCCTCACCCTCTCTGCTCTGACAAGGGGGTCCCTCACACTCTCTACTCTAACAGGTAGACCCCTCACTCTCTCTGCTCTGACAGGGGACCCCTAACTCTCTCTGCTCTGACTGGGGGACCCCTCACTCTCTCTGCTCTGAATAGGGGGACCCCTCACTCTCTTTGCTCTGACAGGGGGATCCCTCACTCTCTCTGCTCTGAATAGGGGGACCCCTCACTCTCTCTGCTCTGACTGGGGGACCCCTCACTCTCTCTGCTCTGAATAGGGGGACCCCTCACTCTCTTTGCTCTGACAGGGGGACCCCTCTCCCTCTCTGTTCTGAAGGTGACCCCTCATTCTGGTGTCCCCTCTCAGGAACAGAGCACAAAGAAGCCCAGTGACTCACTCAGGGGACACATGAAGAGTCAGGAGTCAGTAAGAGGACACGAACCTGGAACCTTCCTGGCCACAAACAACCTGAACCCCTGGAGCGCTGGGTGTCCTGCCTGTCTTTCCCCTTCCTCTTCCTGTGACAGTATTTCCATACAGAAGGATGCTCAGAAACAGCTTTCCTCAGATTTCTCTGAAGTATGCTTACTTGTTTACATTTTACTTTCACACATGTGAACTGCTCAACCTTTAACCCCCATCTGACCCGCCCCGTCCCAGAGCGTCACACCGCCGTCCGACCCGCCCCGACCCATCGCGTCACACCGCCGTCTGACCCGTCCAGAGTAACATCGGACACCTGGGTCTGATCCAGCACCGGGATCCTACCTCTGCCCCTCAGTGAGTACAGACACCTGCACCACAAACTGGTGACACCCAACCATGGATCACACCCCACATTAATGCACACACAGCTACCCCACTGCCAGTAACACACACAACTACCCCACACAGCCGGTAATACACACACAACTACCCCACACAGCCGGTAACACACACACAGCTACCCCCACTGCCAGTAACACACACACAGCCACTACCCCACACAGCCGGTAACACACACACAGCTACGCCACACAGCCGGTAATACACACACACACAGCTACCCCCACTGCCAGTAACACACACAACTACCCCACACAGCCGGTAACACACACACACAGCTACCCCACACAGCCATAATCACACACAGCTACCCCACACAGCCGGTAATACACACACACAGCTACCCCCACTGCCAGTAACACACACACACAGCTACCCCACACAGCCGGTAACACACACACACAGCTACCCCACACAGCCGGTAACACACACAGATACCCCACACAGCCATAATCACACACACAGCTACCCCCACTGCCGGTAACACACACACACAACTACCCCACACAGCCACTAACACACACACAGCTACTTACACACAAACAGCTACCCCACACAGCCACTAACACACACACACAACTACCCCACACAGCCACTAACACACACACACACACAACTACCCCACACAGCCACTAACACACACACACAACTACCCCACACAGCCAGTACCACACACACACAACTACCCCACACAGCCACTAACACACACACAACTACCCCACACAGCCAGTACCACACACACAACTACCCCACACAGCCACTAACACACAAAGCTACCCCACACAGCCGGCAACACATACACAGCTACCCCACACAGCCGGCAACACACACACAACTTACTCCATACAGCCGGTCACACAGACACAACCACCCCCCACAGCCATAATCACACACAACTAACCCAGTTAACACACACGGAGGAGGATTTCTGTGAAAAAGGTTTTATTCTTTTGGATCAATCAAACAGGCCGAATCCCATATCGTCATCAGACTCTTCTGACTCCTCCTTCTTCTCCTCCTTCTTCTCTTCTGCTGCAGAGAGAAAGAGAGGGGTTAACACACTGACACCGAGCCACAGACAGAGGGGTTGACACACTGACACCGAGCCACGCACAGAGGGGTTGACACACTGACACCGAGCCACGCACAGAGGGGTTGACACACTGACACCGAGCCACGCACAGAGGGGTTGACACACTGACACCGAGCCACGCACAGAGGGGTTGACACACTGACACCGAGCCACGCACAGAGGGGTTGACACACTGACACCGAGCCACACAAAGAGGGGTTGACACACTGACACCGAGCCACACAAAGAGGGGTTGACACACTGACACCGAGCCACAGACAGAGGGGTTGACACACTGACACCGAGCCACACAAAGAGGGGTTGACACACTGACACCGAGCCACAGACAGAGGGGTTGACACACTGACACCGAGCCACAGACAGAGGGGTTGACACACTGACACCGAGCCACGCACAGAGGGGTTGACACACTGACACCGAGCCACGCACAGAGGGGTTGACACACTGACACCGAGCCACAGACAGAGGGGTTGACACACTGACACCGAGCCACGCACAGAGGGGTTGACACACTGACACCGAGCCACACAAAGAGGGGTTAACACACTGACACCGAGCCACACACAGAGGGGTTGACACACTGACACCGAGCCACGCACAGAGGGGTTGACACACTGACACCGAGCCACAGACAGAGGGGTTGACACACTGACACCGAGCCATGCACAGAGGGGTTGACACACTGACACCGAGCCACAGACAGAGGGGTTGACACACTGACACCGAGCCACACAAAGAGGGGTTGACACACTGACACCGAGCCACACACAGAGGGGTTGACACACTGACACCGAGCCACACAAAGAGGGGTTGACACACTGACACCGAGCCACACAAAGAGGGGTTGACACACTGACACCGAGCCACAGACAGAGGGGTTGACACACTGACACCGAGCCACAGACAGAGGGGTTGACACACTGACACCGAGCCACGCACAGAGGGGTTGACACACTGACACCGAGCCACGCACAGAGGGGTTGACACACTGACACCGAGCCACAGACAGAGGGGTTGACACACTGACACCGAGCCACACAAAGAGGGGTTAACACACTGACACCGAGCCACACACAGAGGGGTTGACACACTGACACCGAGCCACGCACAGAGGGGTTGACACACTGACACCGAGCCACAGACAGAGGGGTTGACACACTGACACCGAGCCACGCACAGAGGGGTTGACACACTGACACCGAGCCACGCACAGAGGGGTTGACACACTGACACCGAGCCACGCACAGAGGGGTTGACACACTGACACCGAGCCACGCACAGAGGGGTTGACACACTGACACCGAGCCACGCACAGAGGGGTTGACACACTGACACCGAGCCACGCACAGAGGGGTTGACACACTGACACCGAGCCACGCACAGAGGGGTTGACACACTGACACCGAGCCACGCACAGAGGGGTTGACACACTGACACCGAGCCACGCACAGAGGGGTTGACACACTGACACCGAGCCACGCACAGAGGGGTTGACACACTGACACCGAGCCACAGACAGAGGGGTTGACACACTGACACCGAGCCACGCACAGAGGGGTTGACACACTGACACCGAGCCACAGACAGAGGGGTTGACACACTGACACCGAGCCACGCACAGAGGGGTTGACACACTGACACCGAGCCACGCACAGAGGGGTTAACACACTGACACCGAGCCACGCACAGAGGGGTTGACACACTGACACCGAGCCACGCACAGAGGGGTTGACACACTGACACCGAGCCACGCACAGAGGGGTTGACACACTGACACCGAGCCACGCACAGAGGGGTTGACACACTGACACCGAGCCACGCACAGAGGGGTTGACACACTGACACCGAGCCACGCACAGAGGGGTTGACACACTGACACCGAGCCACGCACAGAGGGGTTGACACACTGACACCGAGCCACGCACAGAGGGGTTGACACACTGACACCGAGCCACGCACAGAGGGGTTGACACACTGAGAGGAATCTCTCTATATTCCAGTGTAACGGCCTGTAACAGGAGTCACAGTTCCCTCTTTCAACAGGTCTGGAGCCACAGCCTGAAGAACGACCACAGTTCAAGTTCCTGAACAACTGACCAGTAACTCCCAACTGTTCCTGGTCCTTAAATAAGGACACGATTCACGGTGACCTAAGACAGCTAACTGCACTGGGCTGGACACCCCAGCTGTACACTGGGGCGCTGAGCAACAGACTGTACTGTAGGTTCAGGCACTATATATGACTGTGCACCAGGACTGCCTGTAGTGCAGAGGGTGTGAGCGTTGACTGTGCACCAGGACTGCCTGTAGTGCAGAGGGTGCGAGCGTTGACTGTGCACCAGGACTGCCTGTAGTGCAGAGGGTGCGAGTGTTGACTGTGCACCAGGACTGCCTGTAGTGCAGAGGGTGCGAGTGTTGACTGTGCACCAGGACTGCCGGTAGTGCAGAGGGTGCGAGTGTTGACTGTGCACCAGGACTGCCTGTAGTGCAGAGGGTGTGAGCGTTGTGCCCGGTGCTGTACAGTACTGCACTATAACCTCACCAGCAGCGGGTGCAGCAGCAGCTGGTCCTCCAGAGGCTGCAGAGCTAGAAACTGCCACAGAGCCACCTGCAGGCACGCTGGCCAACTTCCCATAACCTGAGAAAGAGAAAAAGAGAAGTTTAACATGCTGACAGCTCCACTGACAGTGCTGCTGCTCTCCTACAGCCCCACAGTGCTGTAGACACACAGCTCCACTGTCAGTCCTGCTCCTACAGCCCCACAGTGCTGTAGACACACAGCTCCACTGTCAGTCCTGCTCTCCTACAGCCCCACAGTGCTGCAGACACACAGCTCCACTGTCAGTCCTGCTCTCCTACAGCCCTGCAGTGCTGTAGACACACAGCTCCACTGTCAGTCCTGCTCTCCTACAGCCCCGCAGTGCTGTAGACACACAGCTCCACTGTCAGTCCTGCTCTCCTACAGCCCTGCAGTGCTGTAGACACACAGCTCCACTGTCAGTCCTGCTCTCCTACAGCCCTGCAGTGCTGTAGACACACAGCTCCACTGTCAGTCCTGCTCCTACAGCCCCACAGTGCTGTAGACACACAGCTCCACTGTCAGTCCTGCTCTCCTACAGCCCTGCAGTGCTGTAGACACACAGCTCCACTGTCAGTCCTGCTCTCCTACAGCCCTGCAGTGCTGTAGACACACAGCTCCACTGTCAGTCCTGCTCTCCTACAGCCCTGCTGTGCTGTAGACACACAGCTCCACTGTCAGTCCTGCTCTCCTACAGCCCCACAGTGCTGTAGACACACAGCTCCACTGTCAGTCCTGCTCTCCTACAGCCCTGCTGTGCTGTAGACACACAGCTCCACTGTCAGTCCTGCTCTCCTATAGCCCTGCTGTGCTGTAGACACACACTCTCAGACAGCTACACCATCAGTGCACACGCACAGAGAGACCAGGACTCACCTTGGGCGATAACATCCTGCACATTTTTTCCACTGAGCTCATTGATGACCTGAAAGAGAGAGAAGAGATTAACAAAGGTTAATAAAGTGATGTCTTGACAGTACAGGACTAAGTGTCCCTGCAGTACAGGACCCACCTTGTCCATGCGTGCGTCATCAGCCTCAATACCGACACTGTCCAGGATCTTCTTCAGCTCCTTGGAGCTGGGATTCTCAGTCCCACCCAGGGTGGCCAGGAGGTAAGCAGCAATGTAACGCATCCTGCAGGAAGAGAGAAAGAGTCACAATCTGAGAGAGATCCGTATGGAGCACAGCTGGACCGCACCGTGACCCAGATCTGTACACAGCTGGACCGCACCGTGACCCAGATCTGTACACAGCTGGACTGCACCATGACCCAGATCTGTACACAGCTGGACCGCACCGTGACCCAGATCTGTACACAGCTGGACCGCACCATGACCCTGATCTGTACACAGCTGGACTGCACCATGACCCAGATCTGTACACAGCTGGACCGCACCGTGACCCAGATCTGTACACAGCTGGACCGCACCGTGACCCAGATCTGTACACAGCTGGACCGCACCATGACCCTGATCTGTACACAGCTGGACCGCACCGTGACCCAGATCTGTACACAGCTGGACCGCACCATGACCCTGATCTGTACACAGCTGGACTGCACCATGACCCAGATCTGTACACAGCTGGACCGCACCGTGACCCAGATCTGTACACAGGTGGACCGCACCGTGACCCAGATCTGTACACAGCTGGACCGCACCGTGACCCAGATCTGTACACAGTTGGACCGCACCATGACCCAGATCTGTACACAGGTGGACAGGACTGTCACTGTCCGTCTCACCCTGAAACACTGCCCAGTCTCACAGTGCACGGTGCATGAATACACTACGATTAAAACGTTATATAACATTTTTTAACATCACTTTATTAGCCCTATACAATTTCTTGCATTAAGAACTCGTCTTTTCACACACCACAGCCTGCTCTCCATGAGACACAGACACAGACAGGGAGAGAAGCTGGGGTCAGAACGCAGGGTTAGCCATTGTACAGCGCCCCTGGAGCAGTTGGGATTAAGGGCCTTGCTCAGGGGCCCAACGGAGTAGGATTCCTCTGCCGGCTGCGGAATTTGAACCGGCAACCTTCCAGTCACAGGTGCAGATCCTGAGCCACAGAGCCACCGCTGACACATACTCTAAACCGATTTTATGTGTTACTCTATGGCGCAACGTGAAGCTATAACATCAGCCCGCGTGCGATCTGGATGTCTCGCGTCTACAGTACACTAGTCCACAGCGCCGCGCTGGGACGGCTCCATCGCCACCAAACACGCGTGGCGTGGATCGAGCTTTATTTCTCAGATAGGCGCACAGCAGATGAACCGGACCGGGATCGAGCAGGACTGAGCTATAACTCCCCGTCCTGGTCGGTTCTGGCCAGGTTCGGAAGGTATGGGTCGGGTTTTCGGACACTCACTTGTCGGAGAAAGAGACCGCGTGTCCACTAAGGCAGACGGAGCAACAGAAAGGAAGGAGCACAGCCGCAGGAAACGGAAAGAGAGAACCTACACAGGGCGGGACTAGAACAGCTCCAGTAATACGCCTTTTAATTGGTGGAGAAGCCACGCAGTCCCGCCCAGTCGAGCACCGCGAGCTAACACTGCCCGCTATTGGAGAGTCTTTCAGAAAGGGGCAGGTCAGTCTGGATGAGACGCCATCTTGGCTCCCGTGTGAGTTCTGTGGCGTTTCCCTTCCTAGGGAGAGGCTGCAACTGATATTACAGTTTATTTTCTCAGTTCTTTTATTTAAGTTTTAAAATAACCCTTTGTTAAAAAAATACTCGTAGAGATATGTAACCCGGGCGAACTTAGTAACAGAATGCACACATTTGTTTGGTCTGCCAGGTCCCTAGGCTTCCTGGCTGATTTGTATCCGTTCTGAGCGCTGGTTTTCGGAAGGGGCTGTGCTCCTGCAGAGTACAGTGCTGGCAGCTATCAGGGCCGGGCTGAGTCTGGCACGGCATGAGTGCGCTGTCCCTTTAAGAGCTGTCCGCCCCAGCGCAGAGTTTGGCGCCCCTTCAGGGAGAGTGGCTGAGAGAGAGGAAGACAGACGGGGCACACAGACGCCGGACCCCCAGTATCCCGGCAGCAGCCGCAGGCGTGGCGGGTAGTGCAGGTATTTACACAAATAACATCGGTGTACAGCAAATGTAACAGCGGTCATAGTTACTGAACTGCACAGTGCCGGACTGTACTGTACCATACACAACTGTACTGTGCTACACTGAGCACTCCACAGTGCTGGACTGTACTGTACCATACACAACTGTACTGGACCATACACAACTGTACTGTGCTACACTGCCCACTCCACAGTGCTGGACTGTACTGTACCATACACAACTGTACTGGACCATACACAACTGTACTGTGCTACACTGCCCACTCCACAGTGCTGGACTGTACTGTACCATACACAACTGTACTGGACCATACACAACTGTACTGTGCTACACTGCCCACTCCACAATGCCGGACTGTACTGTACCATACACAACTGTACTGTGCTACACTGCCCACTCCACAGTGCTGGACTGTACTGTACCATACACAACTGTACTGTGCTACACTGACCACAGTGCTGGACTGTACTGTACCATACACAACTGTACTGTGCTACACTGACCACAGTGCCGGACTGTACTGTACCATACACAACTGTACTGTGCTACACTGCCCACTCCACAGTGCTGGACTGTACTGTACCATACACAACTGTACTGTGCTACACTGCCCACTCCACAGTGCTGGACTGTACTGTACCATACACAACTGTACTGTGCTACACTGAGCACTCCACAGTGCTGGACTGTACTGTACCATACACAACTGTACTGTGCTACACTGACCACAGTGCTGGACTGTACTGTACCATACACAACTGTACTGTGCTACACTGCCCACTCCACAGTGCTGGACTGTACTGTACCATACACAACTGTACTGTGCTACACTGACCACAGTGCCGGACTGTACTGTACCATACACAACTGTACTGTGCTACACTGCCCACTCCACAGTGCTGGACTGTACTGTACCATACACAACTGTACTGTGCTACACTGCCCACTCCACAGTGCTGGACTGTACTGTACCATACACAACTGTACTGTGCTACACTGCCCACTCCACAGTGCTGGACTGTACTGTACCATACACAACTGTACTGTGTTACACTGCCCACTCCACAGTGCCGGACTGTACTGTACCATACACAACTGTACTGTGCTACACTGACCACAGTGCTGGACTGTACTGTACCATACACAACTGTACTGTGCTACACTGCCCACTCCACAGTGACGGACTGTACTGTACCATACACAACTGTACTGTGCTACACTGACCACAGTGCTGGACTGTACTGTACCATACACAACTGTACTGTGCTACACTGCCCACTCCACAGTGACGGACTGTACTGTACCATACACAACTGTACTGTGCTACACTGACCACAGTGCCGGACTGTACTGTACCATACACAACTGTACTGTGCTACACTGCCCACTCCACAGTGACGGACTGTACTGTACCATACACAACTGTACTGTGCTACACTGACCACAGTGCTGGACTGTACTGTACCATACACAACTGTACTGTGCTACACTGCCCACTCCACAGTGCTGGACTGTACTGTACCATACACAACTGTACTGTGCTACACTGACCACAGTGCCGGACTGTACTGTACCATACACAACTGTACTGTGCTACACTGAGCACTCCACAGTGCTGGACTGTACTGTACCATACACAACTGTACTGTGCTACACTGCCCACTCCACAGTGCTGGACTGTACTGTACCATACACAACTGTACTGTGCTACACTGCCCACTCCACAGTGCTGGACTGTACTGTACCATACACAACTGTACTGTGCTACACTGCCCACTCCACAGTGCCGGACTGTACTGTACCATACACAACTGTACTGTGCTACACTGCCCACTCCACAGTGACGGACTGTACTGTACCATACACAACTGTACTGTGCTACACTGACCACAGTGCCGGACTGTACTGTACCATACACAACTGTACTGTGCTACACTGCCCACTCCACAGTGCTGGACTGTACTGTACCATACACAACTGTACTGGACCATACACAACTGTACTGTGCTACACTGCCCACTCCACAGTGCTGGACTGTACTGTACCATACACAACTGTACTGTGCTACACTGCCCACTCCACAGTGCTGGACTGTACTGTACCATACACAACTGTACTGGACCATACACAACTGTACTGTGCTACACTGCCCACTCCACAGTGCTGGACTGTACTGTACCATACACAACTGTACTGTGCTACACTGACCACTCCACAGTGCTGGACTGTACTGTACCATACACAACTGTACTGGACCATACACAACTGTACTGTGCTACACTGCCCACTCCACAATGCCGGACTGTACTGTACCATACACAACTGTACTGTGCTACACTGACCACAGTGCTGGACTGTACTGTACCATACACAACTGTACTGTGCTACACTGACCACAGTGCCGGACTGTACTGTACCATACACAACTGTACTGTGCTACACTGCCCACTCCACAGTGCTGGACTGTACTGTACCATACACAACTGTACTGGACCATACACAACTGTACTGTGCTACACTGCCCACTCCACAGTGCCGGACTGTACTGTACCATACACAACTGTACTGTGCTACACTGAGCACTCCACAGTGCTGGACTGTACTGTACCATACACAACTGTACTGGACCATACACAACTGTACTGTGCTACACTGCCCACTCCACAGTGCTGGACTGTACTGTACCATACACAACTGTACTGTGCTACACTGACCACTCCACAGTGCTGGACTGTACTGTACCATACACAACTGTACTGGACCATACACAACTGTACTGTGCTACACTGCCCACTCCACAATGCCGGACTGTACTGTACCATACACAACTGTACTGTGCTACACTGACCACAGTGCTGGACTGTACTGTACCATACACAACTGTACTGTGCTACACTGACCACAGTGCCGGACTGTACTGTACCATACACAACTGTACTGTGCTACACTGCCCACTCCACAGTGCTGGACTGTACTGTACCATACACAACTGTACTGTGCTACACTGCCCACTCCACAGTGCTGGACTGTACTGTACCATACACAACTGTACTGTGCTACACTGAGCACTCCACAGTGCTGGACTGTACTGTACCATACACAACTGTACTGTGCTACACTGACCACAGTGCTGGACTGTACTGTACCATACACAACTGTACTGTGCTACACTGCCCACTCCACAGTGCTGGACTGTACTGTACCATACACAACTGTACTGTGCTACACTGACCACAGTGCTGGACTGTACTGTACCATACACAACTGTACTGTGCTACACTGCCCACTCCACAGTGCCGGACTGTACTGTACCATACACAACTGTACTGTGCTACACTGCCCACTCCACAGTGCTGGACTGTACTGTACCATACACAACTGTACTGTGCTACACTGCCCACTCCACAGTGCTGGACTGTACTGTACCATACACAACTGTACTGTGCTACACTGCCCACTCCACAGTGCCGGACTGTACTGTACCATACACAACTGTACTGTGCTACACTGCCCACTCCACAGTGCTGGACTGTACTGTACCATACACAACTGTACTGTGCTACACTGACCACAGTGCCGGACTGTACTGTACCATACACAACTGTACTGTGCTACACTGAGCACTCCACAGTGCTGGACTGTACTGTACCATACACAACTGTACTGTGCTACACTGCCCACTCCACAGTGCTGGACTGTACTGTACCATACACAACTGTACTGTGCTACACTGCCCACTCCACAGTGCCGGACTGTACTGTACCATACACAACTGTACTGTGCTACACTGACCACAGTGCCGGACTGTACTGTACCATACACAACTGTACTGTGCTACACTGACCACAGTGCCGGACTGTACTGTACCATACGCAACTGTACTGTGCTACACTGACCACAGTGCCGGACTGTACTGTACCATACACAACTGTACTGTGCTACACTGACCACAGTGCCGGACTGTACTGTACCATACACAACTGTACTGTGCTACACTGACCACAGTGCTGGACTGTACTGTACCATACTTTATTTCTGTAGTGTATATATTATTACTGTGTGGTGTGTTGTTCAATTGCTTTCACTCTAACAAGCTGTACTGTACCCTCTCTCCTCTTTCACCTGTTTCAGTGGAGAGGCTGGGCTGCCTGCCCAGGCTTGCCCGTTTCCAATAGCAACAGTGAGCGATGGCACACCAGGGAGGGTGCAGACCGCGAAAGAGAATGCGAGACAGACGGACCGTCGCCCCACCCGCGCTGTGACACTGGGAGGCTGTAACACCCCTCTGCATCCTCATGGACCACAGCACACAGAGCAGAGAGGGGTCAGAGGAGCAGAGAGGAGAGAGGAGGCACACGGCCGGGCTGATAAAGAGGAGAGAAGGGTCGGAGGAGCAGAGAGGAGAGAGGAGGCACAAAGCCGGGCTGGAGGAGAGCAGAGAGGGGTTGGAGGAGCAGAGAGGAGAGAGGAGGCACACAACCGGGCTGGAGGAGAGCAAAGAGGGGTTGGAGGAGCAGAGAGGAGAGAGGAGGCACACAACCGTGCTGGAGGAGAGCAGAGAGGGGTTGGAGGAGCAGAGAGGAGAGAGGAGGCACACAACCGGGCTGGAGGAGAGCAGAGAGGGGTCGGAGGAGCAGAGAGGAGAGAGGAGACACACAGCTGAGCTGGAGGAGAACAGAGAGGGGTCTGAGGAGCAGAGAGGAGAGAGGAGGCACACAACCTGGCTGGAGGAGAGCAGAGAGGGGTCAGAGGAGCAGAGAGGAGAGAGGAGACACACAGCTGGGCTGGAGGAGAGCAGAGAGGGGTCTGAGGAGCAGAGAGGAGAGAGGAGACACACAGCTGGGCTGGTGGAGAGCAGAGAGGGGTCTGAGGAGCAGAGAGGAGAGAGGAGACACACAGCTGGGCTGGAGGAGAACAGAGAGGGCTCGGAGGAGCAGAGAGGAGAGAGGAGGCACACAGGCGGACTGGAGGAGAGCAGAGAGGAGTTGGAGGAGCAGAGAGGAGAGCGGAGGCACACAGCCGGGCTGAAAAAGAGGAAAGAAGGGTCAGAAGAGCAGAGAGGAGAGAGGAGGCACACAGCTGGGCTGGAGGAGAGCAGAGAGGGGTCTGAGGAGCAGACAGGAGAGAGGAGGCACACAGCTGGGCTGGAGGAGAGCAGAGATGGGTCGGAGGAGCAGAGAGGAGAGAGGAGGCACACAGCCAGGCTGGAGGAGAGCAGAGAGGGGTCCGAGGAGGAGAGAGGAGAAAGGAGGCACACGGCCGGGCTGATAAAGAGGAGAGAAGGGTCGGAGGAGCAGAGAGGAGAGAGGAGGCACACAGCTGGGCTGGAGGAGAGCAGAGAGAGGTTGGAGAAGCAGAGAGAAGAGGGGAGGCACACAGGCGGACTGATAAAGAGGAGAGAAGGGTCGGAGGAGCAGAGAGGAGAGAGGAGGCACAAAGCCGGGCTGGAGGAGAGCAGAGAGGGGTTGGAGGAGCAGAGAGGAGAGAGGAGGCACACAACCGGGCTGGAGGAGAGCAGAGAGGGGTTGGAGGAGCAGAGAGGAGAGAGGAGGCACACAACCGTGCTGGAGGAGAGCAGAGAGGGGTTGGAGGAGCAGAGAGGAGAGAGGAGGCACACAACCGGGCTGGAGGAGAGCAGAGAGGGGTCGGAGGAGCAGAGAGGAGAGAGGAGACACACAGCTGAGCTGGAGGAGAACAGAGAGGGGTCTGAGGAGCAGAGAGGAGAGAGGAGGCACACAACCGGGCTGGAGGAGAGCAGAGAGGGGTCAGAGGAGCAGAGAGGAGAGAGGAGACACACAGCTGGGCTGGAGGAGAGCAGAGAGGGGTCTGAGGAGCAGAGAGGAGAGAGGAGACACACAGCTGGGCTGGTGGAGAGCAGAGAGGGGTCTGAGGAGCAGAGAGGAGAGAGGAGACACACAGCTGGGTTGGAGGAGAACAGAGAGGGCTCGGAGGAGCAGAGAGGAGAGAGGAGGCACACAGGCGGACTGGAGGAGAGCAGAGAGGAGTTGGAGGAGCAGAGAGGAGAGCGGAGGCACACAGCCGGGCTGATAAAGAGGAAAGAAGGGTCAGAAGAGCAGAGAGGAGAGAGGAGGCACACAGCTGGGCTGGAGGAGAGCAGAGATGGGTCGGAGGAGCAGAGAGGAGAGAGGAGGCACACAGCCAGGCTGGAGGAGAGCAGAGAGGGGTCCGAGGAGGAGAGAGGAGAAAGGAGGCACACAGCCGGGCTGATAAAGAGGAGCGAGGGGTCGTCCGAAGAGCATCAGGGCGCAGAAGAGGGGAGAGCGATAGAGGAAGTGCAGCTGCTGGGCCCGGGACCGAGCAGGCAGACAGCAGGAGACACGCAGAGGGACGGGAGCAGAGGAGCTGGCAGCCAAGGCCCTGCATGGCAACAGGAGGGGGGAGACGGGGTGTCTGCCCATCCATGTCTCTCAGCCCCTTCCTCCCTGTGTGCCGCCCCTCCTCCTCCTCTCGCCGCGCTGCTGGCAGACACCAGACTGACGCTGGACGTGTTCCCCGGAGGCGCAGTGCTGCTGTGCGGCCTGTGGGAGGCGCTGCAGGGAGCAGTGAGCAGGGTGGAGTTTCTGCGGCTGGGCTCCGAGGAGCAGGAGGGGCTGGACAGAGCTCTGACAGTCATCGGCCAGCTCTCCCGGCTCAGGTCCCTGTCGATACGAGGTACTGAGGTACTGTCTCCCCCACACTCTCAGGGGGCTGTGTCTCTGTGTCTCTCTGTGTCTCCCTGTGTCTGTGTATCTCAGGGGGCTGTGTCCCCATGTGTCCCCGTGTGCGTCTCTGTGTGATTGTGTGTGTCTCTGTTTGTCACAGTGTGACACGGTGTCTCTGTGTGAAACAGTGTGTCTTAGGGCGCTGTGTCGCCGTGTGTCGCCGTGTGTCGCCGTGTGTCGCCGTGTGTCGCCGTGTGACTGCGTGTGTCTCTGTGTGTCTCAGGGGGCTGTGTCTCTGTGTGTGTCTCTGTGTGACTGCGTGTGTCTCTGTGTGTCTCTGTGTGTCACAGTGTGACACAGTGTCTCTGTGTGACTGTGTGTGTCTCTGTGTGTCACAGTGTGACACAGTGTCTCTGTGTGACTGTGTGTGTCTCTGTGTGTCACAGTGTGACACAGTGTCTCTGTGTGACACAGTGTGTCTCAGGGGGCTGTGTCTCTGTGTGTGTCTCTGTGTGACTGCGTGTGTCTCTGTGTGTCTCTGTGTGTCTCTGTGTGTCACAGTGTGACACAGTGTCTCTGTGTGACTGTGTGTGTCTCTGTGTGTCACAGTGTGACACAGTGTCTCTGTGTGACTGTGTGTGTCTCTGTGTGTCACAGTGTGACACAGTGTCTCTGTGTGACTGTGTGTGTCTCAGGGGGCTGTGTCTCTGTGTGTGTCTCTGTGTGACTGCGTGTGTCTCTGTGTGTCTCTGTGTGTCACAGTGTGACACAGTGTCTCTGTGTGACTGTGTGTGTCTCTGTGTGTCACAGTGTGACACAGTGTCTCTGTGTGACACAGTGTGTCTCAGGGGGCTGTGAGTCTGTGTGTCTCAGGGAGCTGTGTGTCTCTGTCTCAGGGGGCTGTGTGTCTCTGTCTCAGGGAGCTGTGTGTCTCTGTCTCAGGGGGCTGTGTGTCTCTGTCTCAGGGGGCTGTGTGTCTCTGTCTCAGGGAGCTGTGTGTCTCTGTCTCAGGGGGCTGTGTGTCTCTGTCTCAGGGGGCTGTGTGTCTCTGTCTCAGGGAGCTGTGTGTCTCTGTCTCAGGGGGCTGTGTGTCTCTGTCTCAGGGAGCTGTGTGTCTCTGTCTCAGGGGGCTGTGTGTCTCTGTCTCAGGGGGCTGTGAGTCTCTGTCTCAGGGAGCTGTGTGTCTCTGTCTCAGGGGGCTGTGAGTCTCTGTCTCAGGGAGCTGTGTGTCTCTGTCTCAGGGGGCTGTGTGTCTCTGTCTCAGGGGGCTGTGTGTCTCTGTCTCAGGGAGCTGTGTGTCTCTGTCTCAGGGAGCTGTGAGTCTGTGTGTCTCAGGGGGCTGTGAGTCTGTGTGTCTCAGGAAGCTGTGTGTCTCTGTCTCAGGGAGCTGTGTGTCTCTGTCTCAGGGGGCTGTGTGTCTCTGTCTCAGGGGGCTGTGAGTCTCTGTCTCAGGGGGCTGTGTGTCTCTGTCTCAGGGGGCTGTGAGTCTGTGTGTCTCAGGGGGCTGTGAGTCTGTGTGTCTCAGGGGGCTGTGTGTCTCTGTCTCAGGGGGCTGTGAGTCTGTGTGTCTCAGGGAGCTGTGTGTCTCTGTCTCAGGGAGCTGTGTGTCTCTGTCTCAGGGGGCTGTGAGTCTCTGTCTCAGGGGGCTGTGTGTCTCTGTCTCAGGGGGCTGTGTGTCTCTGTCTCAGGGAGCTGTGTGTCTCTGTCTCAGGGGGCTGTGTGTCTCTGTCTCAGGGAGCTGTGTGTCTGTCTCAGGGGGCTGTGTGTCTCTGTCTCAGGGGGCTGTGTGTCTCTGTCTCAGGGGGCTGTGAGTCTGTGTGTCTCAGGGGGCTGTGAGTCTGTGTGTCTCAGGGAGCTGTGTGTCTCTGTCTCAGGGGGCTGTGTGTCTCTGTCTCAGGGGGCTGTGAGTCTGTGTGTCTCAGGGGGCTGTGAGTCTCTGTCTCAGGGGGCTGTGAGTCTCTGTCTCAGGGAGCTGTGTGTCTCTGTCTCAGGGGGCTGTGTGTCTCTGTCTCAGGGAGCTGTGTGTCTCTGTCTCAGGGGGCTGTGTGTCTCTGTCTCAGGGAGCTGTGTGTCTCTGTCTCAGGGGGCTGTGTGTCTCTGTCTCAGGGAGCTGTGTGTCTCTGTCTCAGGGGGCTGTGTGTCTCTGTCTCAGGGGGCTGTGAGTCTGTGTGTCTCAGGGGGCTGTGAGTCTGTGTGTCTCAGGGGGCTGTGTGTCTCTGTCTCAGGGGGCTGTGTGTCTCTGTCTCAGGGGGCTGTGTGTCTCTGTCTCAGGGGGCTGTGTCTCTGTCTCAGGGAGCTGTGTGTCTCTGTCTCAGGGGGCTGTGTGTCTCTGTCTCAGGGGGCTGTGTGTCTCTGTCTCAGGGAGCTGTGTGTCTCTTTCTCAGGGAGCTGTGAGTCTGTGTGTCTCAGGGGGCTGTGAGTCTGTGTGTCTCAGGAAGCTGTGTGTCTCTGTCTCAGGGAGCTGTGTGTCTCTGTCTCAGGGGGCTGTGTGTCTCTGTCTCAGGGGGCTGTGAGTCTCTGTCTCAGGGGGCTGTGTGTCTCTGTCTCAGGGGGCTGTGAGTCTGTGTGTCTCAGGGGGCTGTGTGTCTCTGTCTCAGGGAGCTGTGTGTCTCTGTCTCAGGGGGCTGTGAGTCTCTGTCTCAGGGGGCTGTGAGTCTCTGTCTCAGGGGGCTGTGTGTCTCTGTCTCAGGGAGCTGTGTGTCTCTGTCTCAGGGGGCTGTGTGTCTCTGTCTCAGGGGGCTGTGAGTCTCTGTCTCAGGGGGCTGTGTGTCTCTGTCTCAGGGGGCTGTGTGTCTCTGTCTCAGAGAGCTGTGTGTCTCTGTCTCAGGGGGCTGTGTGTCTCTGTCTCAGGGAGCTGTGTGTCTCTGTCTCAGGGGGCTGTGTGTCTCTGTCTCAGGGGGCTGTGAGTCTCTGTCTCAGGGGGCTGTGTGTCTCTGTCTCAGGGGGCTGTGTGTCTCTGTCTCAGAGAGCTGTGTGTCTCTGTCTCAGGGGGCTGTGTGTCTCTGTCTCAGGGAGCTGTGTGTCTCTGTCTCAGGGGGCTGTGTGTCTCTGTCTCAGGGGGCTGTGAGTCTGTGTGTCTCAGGGGGCTGTGAGTCTGTGTGTCTCAGGGAGCTGTGTGTCTCTGTCTCAGGGGGCTGTGTGTCTCTGTCTCAGGGGGCTGTGTGTCTCTGTCTCAGGGGGCTGTGTGTCTCTGTCTCAGGGGGCTGTGTGTCTCTGTCTCAGGGGGCTGTGTGTCTCTGTCTCAGGGGGCTGTGTGCGGGACCAGTTGGGGTCCCCCCAGCCAGGCCAGCTGTCCTCCCTCCCGGACTCCTTGGGCTCCCTGTGCCTCCTGACTCACCTGGACCTCAGCTTCAACCAGCTGGCCTCCCTGCCGGCCTGCCTGCGTGCGCTGCCTCGGCTCTCCCACCTGCTGCTGGGGCGCAACGCGCTGTCCTCGCTGCCCGACTGGCTCGGGGCGCTGCGCTCCCTCAGCTCCCTCTCGCTCATGGGCAACCGCCTCACCGCCGTCCCGCCCAGCCTGGGCCAGCTGGGGGCGCTGCAGAGCCTGGACCTGTCGCACAACCAGCTGGAGGCTCTGCCCCCCGAGGTCGGAGCTCTGGAGCGACTCAATCACTTGGAGCTGTCCTGCAACAGGCTGACCGAGCTGCCGGACACTCTGGGTACGAGTCTGGGGGTGACCGAGCCGCCGGACACTCTGGGTACGAGTCTGGGGGTGAGGAGGGGGGCTGTCCTGCAACAGGCTGACCGAGCTGCCGGACACTCTGGGTACGAGTCTGGGGGTGACCGAGCCGCCGGACACTCTGGGTACGAGTCTGGGGGTGAGGAGGGGGGCTGTCCTGCAACAGGCTGACCGAGCCGCCGGACACTCTGGGTACGAGTCTGGGGGTGAGGAGGGGGGCTGTCCTGCAACAGGCTGACCGAGCCGCCGGACACTCTGGGTACGAGTCTGGGGGTGACCGAGCTGCCGGACACTCTGGGTACGAGTCTGGGGGTGAGGAGGGGGGCTGTCCTGCAACAGGCTGACCGAGCTGCCGGACACTCTGGGTACGAGTCTGGGGGTGACCGAGCCGCCGGACACTCTGGGTACGAGTCTGGGGGTGAGGAGGGGGGCTGTCCTGCAACAGGCTGACCGAGCCGCCGGACACTCTGGGTACGAGTCTGGGGGTGACCGAGCTGCCGGACACTCTGGGTACGAGTCTGGGGGTGAGGAGGGGGGCTCTCCTGCAACAGGCGAACTAAGTCACCTCCTCTCTCCAGATTTCTCCTGTTCTCTCTTGTCTTCCTCTCTTCTCCTCCTCTTTCCTGTCCTCAGTCCCTCCTGTCCTCTGTCCCAGGAACTGTCCTGTCTCTCAGGAGACTGGTGCTCCACAGTAACAGTCTGTCCTCTGTCCCAGGATCTGTCCTGTCTCTCAGGAGACTGGTGCTCCACAGTAACAGTCTGTCCTCAGTCCCTCCTGTCCTCTGTCCCAGGAACTGTCCTGTCTCTCAGGAGACTGGTGCTCCACAGTAACAGTCTGTCCTCTGTCTCTCCTGTCCTCTGTCCCAGGGTCTGTCCTGTCTCTCAGGAGACTGGTGCTCCACAGTAACAATCTGCACTCTGTCCCCTCCTGTCTGCTCCTGAGACCTGACCTTGAACTTGACCTCCGCAACAACCCTCTGGGGCGCCCCCCAACTCCAGCCAGCCCCCCATCTTCCAGTGGTGAGACCTGGTTCACATGCATTTTAATTAATCTGGTTAAGATCTGTGTGTTCCCCAGCTGTAATGTGTGAGTAGACTGTGTGCAGTGTTCTGTGTGTTCCTCAGTTGTGTATTAATAGTCAGTGAGCAATGTGTGGGTATATGTTTTATGTAGGGATCTGTGTTCCTCAGTTGTATGTTACTGGTGAGTGACTAATGTGTGAGTAGATTGTGTAATGATCTGTGCATTCCTCAGTTATCTGTTAATAGTGAATAATGTGTGAGTAGACTGTGTAATGATCTGTGTGTTCCCCAGCTGTGTGTTAATAGCAGGTGAGTAATGTGTGAGTAGAAAGTGTAGTGGTCTGTGTGTTCCTCAGTTGTGTGTTAAAAGTTAGTGAGTAATGTGTATGTCTTTTATGTAGGGTTCTGTGTTCCTCAGTTGTGTTTCAATGGTGAGTGAGTAATGTGTGAGTAGATTGTGTAATGATCTGTTCCTCCATTGTGTGTTAAAGGGGAACAGCAGCCCCAGTTTCTCAGACTGGTTATCTCATAGCAAAATAATTTAATTGACAAATTTAAAATTAAGCACAAAATTGTGAACATTGTGAAAGTGCTGTGTCACCATGTTGTCGCAAACTTGTATTCGAGATGCCGTGAACCGTAACGTGAGGCGGCCCTTCCTGCTCCCCAGTCCCTGTGCCGATTGGCGTCCTGTGACGTGCGAGTGAATAAGTACAGGTTGTGCAGCAGATATTTCAGCTCAGAAACGTTCCAACATGATCCGCAGGCAGAGTCAACAAGCGGTAGATGCTTTTACAGTGGAGCGATATTTCTGTGGGCCTGAACGAGACGTGTTCACAAGCCTGCTGGTGTTCAGTGTAATAGGGCCTCACCTCACCAGGATTGTTGCCTCGTTTGAATCACAGGACACGGCGCTGCGCACACCTGGAAGTTATTCTGTGGTGTAAATTGCAGGTTTTACCAGTTGCTGTCTGCTTTTGACTTTTATTGTGGTTTGAAGAGCACTCATCAATGCTGATTCCATGTTATAAACATAACATTGCAGATCTCTTTAATAGTTTAAGTAGACTTTGTGTAATAATCTGTGTTCCCCAATTGTGTGTTAATAGTATGTGAGTAACCTGTGAGTAGACTGTGTGTAACGATCTGTTTCCTAATTGTGTGATAATAGTGTGAGTAACCTGTGAGTAGACTATGTGTAATGATCTGTGTTCCCACAGTTCAATCAGAGAGCGTGAAGTTGCCTGAACTCCACCAGGGACCCAACCAGCACAGGTCAGTATGCATCTCCTCTGTGTCTCTCGGTGCTGTAGCAGTGGGGCTGTACGGTGACTGTACTCTCCTCTGTGTCTCTCGGTGGTGTAGCAGTGGGGCTGTACGGTGACTGTACTCTCCTCTGTGTCTCTCGGTGGTGTAGCAGTGGGGCTGTACGGTGACTGTACTCTCCTCTGTGTCTCTTGCTGCTGTAGCAGTGGGGCTGTACGGTGACTGTACTCTCCTCTGTGTCTCTTGCTGCTGTAGCAGTGGGGCTGTACGGTGACTGTACTCTCCTCTGTGTCTCTCGGTGGTGTAGCAGTGGGGCTGTACGGTGACTGTACTCTCCTCTGTGTCTCTCGGTGCTGTAGCAGTGGGGCTGTACGGTGACTGTACTCTCCTCTGTGTCTCTCGGTGCTGTAGCAGTGGGGCTGTACGGTGACTGTACTCTCCTCTGTGTCTCTCGGTGCTGTAGCAGTGGGGCTGTACGGTGACTGTACTCTCCTCTGTGTCTCTCGGTGGTGTAGCAGTGGGGCTGTACGGTGACTGTACTCTCCTCTGTGTCTCTCGGTGCTGTAGCAGTGGGGCTGTACGGTGACTGTACTCTCCTCTGTGTCTCTCGGTGCTGTAGCAGTGGGGCTGTACGGTGACTGTACTCTCCTCTGTGTCTCTCGGTGGTGTAGCAGTGGGGCTGTACGGTGACTGTACTCTCCTCTGTGTCTCTCGGTGCTGTAGCAGTGGGGCTGTACGGTGACTGTACTCTCCTCTGTGTCTCTTGCTGCTGTAGCAGTGGGGCTGTACGGTGACTGTACTCTCCTCTGTGTCTCTCGGTGCTGTAGCAGTGGGGCTGTACGGTGACTGTACTCTCCTCTGTGTCTCTCGGTGCTGTAGCAGTGGGGCTGTACGGTGACTGTACTCTCCTCTGTGTCTCTCGGTGGTGTAGCAGTGGGGCTGTACGGTGACTGTACTCTCCTCTGTGTCTCTCGGTGCTGTAGCAGTGGGGCTGTACGGTGACTGTACTCTCCTCTGTGTCTCTCGGTGGTGTAGCAGTGGGGCTGTACGGTGACTGTACTCTCCTCTGTGTCTCTCGGTGGTGTAGCAGTGGGGCTGTACGGTGACTGTACTCTCCCTGTGTCTCTTGCTGCTGTAGCAGTGGGGCTGTACGGTGACTGTACTCTCCTCTGTGTCTCTCGCTGCTGTAGCAGTGGGGCTGTACGGTGACTGTACTCTCCTCTGTGTCTCTCGGTGCTGTAGCAGTGGGGCTGTACGGTGACTGTACTCTCCTCTGTGTCTCTTGCTGCTGTAGCAGTGGGGCTGTACGGTGACTGTACTCTCCTCTGTGTCTCTCGGTGGTGTAGCAGTGGGGCTGTACGGTGACTGTACTCTCCCTGTGTCTCTTGCTGCTGTAGCAGTGGGGCTGTACGGTGACTGTACTCTCCTCTGTGTCTCTTGCTGCTGTAGCAGTGGGGCTGTACGGTGACTGTACTCTCCTCTGTGTCTCTCGGTGCTGTAGCAGTGGGGCTGTACGGTGACTGTACTCTCCTCTGTGTCTCTCGGTGCTGTAGCAGTGGGGCTGTACGGTGACTGTACTCTCCTCTGTGTCTCTCGGTGCTGTAGCAGTGGGGCTGTACGGTGACTGTACTCTCCTCTGTGTCTCTCGGTGCTGTAGCAGTGGGGCTGTACGGTGACTGTACTCTCCTCTGTGTCTCTCGGTGCTGTAGCAGTGGGGCTGTACGGTGACTGTACTCTCCTCTGTGTCTCTCGGTGCTGTAGCAGTGGGGCTGTACGGTGACTGTACTCTCCTCTGTGTCTCTCGGTGGTGTAGCAGTGGGGCTGTACGGTGACTGTACTCTCCTCTGTGTCTCTCGGTGGTGTAGCAGTGGGGCTGTACGGTGACTGTACTCTCCCTGTGTCTCTTGCTGCTGTAGCAGTGGGGCTGTACGGTGACTGTACTCTCCTCTGTGTCTCTTGCTGCTGTAGCAGTGGGGCTGTACGGTGACTGTACTCTCCTCTGTGTCTCTCGGTGGTGTAGCAGTGGGGCTGTACGGTGACTGTACTCTCCTCTGTGTCTCTCGGTGCTGTAGCAGTGGGGCTGTACGGTGACTGTACTCTCCTCTGTGTCTCTCGGTGCTGTAGCAGTGGGGCTGTACGGTGACTGTACTCTCCTCTGTGTCTCTCGGTGGTGTAGCAGTGGGGCTGTACGGTGACTGTACTCTCCTCTGTGTCTCTCGGTGCTGTAGCAGTGGGGCTGTACGGTGACTGTACTCTCCTCTGTGTCTCTCGGTGCTGTAGCAGTGGGGCTGTACGGTGACTGTACTCTCCTCTGTGTCTCTCGGTGCTGTAGCAGTGGGGCTGTACGGTGACTGTACTCTCCTCTGTGTCTCTTGCTGCTGTAGCAGTGGGGCTGTACGGTGACTGTACTCTCCTCTGTGTCTCTTGCTGCTGTAGCAGTGGGGCTGTACGGTGACTGTACTCTCCTCTGTGTCTCTCGGTGCTGTAGCAGTGGGGCTGTACGGTGACTGTACTCTCCTCTGTGTCTCTCGGTGGTGTAGCAGTGGGGCTGTACGGTGACTGTACTCTCCTCTGTGTCTCTCGGTGGTGTAGCAGTGGGGCTGTACGGTGACTGTACTCTCCTCTGTGTCTCTCGGTGCTGTAGCAGTGGGGCTGTACGGTGACTGTACTCTCCTCTGTGTCTCTTGCTGCTGTAGCAGTGGGGCTGTACGGTGACTGTACTCTCCTCTGTGTCTCTTGCTGCTGTAGCAGTGGGGCTGTACGGTGACTGTACTCTCCTCTGTGTCTCTCGGTGCTGTAGCAGTGGGGCTGTACGGTGACTGTACTCTCCTCTGTGTCTCTCGGTGCTGTAGCAGTGGGGCTGTACGGTGACTGTACTCTCCTCTGTGTCTCTCGGTGGTGTAGCAGTGGGGCTGTACGGTGACTGTACTCTCTTCTGTGTCTCTTGCTGCTGTAGCAGTGGGGCTGTACGGTGACTGTACTCTCCTCTGTGTCTCTCGGTGCTGTAGCAGTGGGGCTGTACGGTGACTGTACTCTCCTCTGTGTCTCTCGGTGCTGTAGCAGTGGGGCTGTACGGTGACTGTACTCTCCTCTGTGTCTCTCGGTGCTGTAGCAGTGGGGCTGTACGGTGACTGTACTCTCCTCTGTGTCTCTTGCTGCTGTAGCAGTGGGGCTGTACGGTGACTGTACTCTCCTCTGTGTCTCTTGCTGCTGTAGCAGTGGGGCTGTACGGTGACTGTACTCTCCTCTGTGTCTCTCGGTGCTGTAGCAGTGGGGCTGTACGGTGACTGTACTCTCCTCTGTGTCTCTCGGTGCTGTAGCAGTGGGGCTGTACGGTGACTGTACTCTCCTCTGTGTCTCTTGCTGCTGTAGCAGTGGGGCTGTACGGTGACTGTACTCTCCTCTGTGTCTCTCGGTGGTGTAGCAGTGGGGCTGTACGGTGACTGTACTCTCCTCTGTGTCTCTCGGTGGTGTAGCAGTGGGGCTGTACGGTGACTGTACTCTCCTCTGTGTCTCTCGGTGGTGTAGCAGTGGGGCTGTACGGTGACTGTACTCTCCTCTGTGTCTCTCGGTGGTGTAGCAGTGGGGCTGTACGGTGACTGTACTCTCCTCTGTGTCTCTTGCTGCTGTAGCAGTGGGGCTGTACGGTGACTGTACTCTCCTCTGTGTCTCTCGGTGCTGTAGCAGTAGGGCTGTACAGTGACTGTACTCTCTGTCTCCAAGTTTCTCTGTGTGCCAGGAAGGATGCCACGTGTTCCTGCCTGGTGGGGCGGAGCTTGTTTTCCCTCGGGATGCAGTCTCCATGGTAACAGTGCAGTGGGCGGAGCGGAGACCTCACAGGAAGTGGGTGTGGTTGGAGGATCACGACATCCTGCTCAGCCGTGCGCTGGAGCTCCGCCCCCATGGCACTGCCTTCCAGAAGGTCAGCGAGGGGTCAGAGGTCTCCTGTGGGGTTGACATGAAGCAGAGCTCCTTCTCTGTGAGGGTGTTGCCAGCGCTGTGAGTCACTCAGTCCGTTGCTCTGTCTCAGCCCGTGGAGGTGTGCCTGCCCTTCTCACGCCCTCCTCGTGCTCCGGGGAGGGAGGTGCTGATCCGGCGCTTTGACGGCTCCACCTGGACACAGTTGCACACCACGACCAGGAGGGGGAGCCGCGGCGCGCAGACCGACCGCCACCGAGCCAGAGTACGACACAAGCTCTGCTCTCCAGGAGCAATCACATGGGTGACTGTGTGTCTGCTCTGTTCAGCCTTAGTCCTGCTTCTCTGTGATGTCTGTCCTGTCTCACTCCTCCTCCCAGCTCTCCAGTCTGTGTGTGTGTCTCTCCAGGTTGTGTGCTGCTCACTCTCCCAGCTCTCCAGTCTGTGTGTGTGTCTCTCCAGGTAGTGTGCTGCTCACTCTCCCAGCTCTCCAGTCTGTGTGTGTGTCTCCAGGTAGTGTGCTGCTCACTCTCCCAGCTCTCCAGTCTGTGTGTGTGTCTCTCCAGGTAGTGTGCTGCTCACTCTCCCAGCTCTCCAGTCTGTGTGTATGTCTCTCCAGGTAGTGTGCTGCTCATACTCCCAGCTCTCCAGTCTGTGTGTGTGTCTCTCCAGGTAGTGTGCTGCTCACTCTCCCAGCTCTCCAGTCTGTGTGTGTGTCTCTCCAGGTAGTGTGCTGCTCACTCTCCCAGCTCTCCAGTCTGTGTGTGTCTCCAGGTTGTGTGCTGCTCACTCTCCCAGCTCTCCAGTCTGTGTGTGTGTCTCTCCAGGTAGTGTGCTGCTCACTCTCCCAGCTCTCCAGTCTGTGTGTGTGTCTCCAGGTAGTGTGCTGCTCACTCTCCCAGCTCTCCAGTCTGTGTGTGTGTCTCTCCAGGTAGTGTGCTGCTCACTCTTCCAGCTCTCCAGTCTGTGTGTATGTCTCTCCAGGTAGTGTGCTGCTCATACTCCCAGCTCTCCAGTCTGTGTGTGTGTCTCTCCAGGTAGTGTGCTGCTCACTCTCCCAGCTCTCCAGTCTGTGTGTGTGTCTCTCCAGGTAGTGTGCTGCTCACACTCCCAGCTCTCCAGTCTGTCCCTCTCTCCAGGTAGTGTGCTGCTCACTCTCCCAGCTCTCCAATCTGTGTACCCTCTCCAGGTAGCGTGCTGCACAGTCTCCCAGTTCTCCTGGTTCCTTGTCCTTTCCTGCCTGCTGGAGGACAGTTGCTCTGTCCCACCACAGGGGGCGCTGCTGCTGTCCAGTGTCGACCCCAGGATCAAGGTCACCTTCACCCCCCGATCCACCCTGCAGACGCGCATGGTCAAGCTGCAGGTGCGAAGGAGGGACAGAGTGACAGAGAGTGTTCTTCTCCTCAGGACCTGCAGGTGTTGCTGTCTGAGCTGAGGGAGAGAGTGCCTATACGGCAGTGAAGTGTGGGGTCCCCTCACAGACCAGGATTACACTCAATGGGATAAACACCCCCACAGAAACTCTGCACATGGAGATCTGTAGAAACATCCTCCGTGTGCAGAGAAAAACACCTAACAACTGGTGCAGGGCTGAATTAGGCCAGTACCCACCATTGATAAACACACAGAAAAGAGTATTAAAGTATTAAAGGCTACACCTTAAAAACAGCGACCAAAATTCCTACCACCACAAAGCACTGCTGAGCCAAGAGCTGAGCCCAAAACAGAGCCCCCTGAGCCAGCTGGTCCTGAGGCTCACTGACCTGAGCCACACCGACACTAACCAGCATCAGGACAGCACTGCTAGAGCACCACAACCCAGACTCAACCACATCACAGCACAGATCAAACAGCAATATCTCACACACTGGGACACACACACAAACACAACATAAACTGGAATGCTACAGAACCCTAAACAGACAATACACACTAGCCGAATATTTGACCAAGATAAGAAACAGAAAAAAGAAACAGAATCTGACAAAGTACAGGCTCAGTGACCACAGCCTGGCCATAGAAACTGGGCGACACAGGCAGACCTGGCTGCCCAGAGAGGACAGGCTGTGCTCCCACTGCCAGCGGGGAGAAATAGAGACAGAGGTGCACTTCCTACTGCACTGTGACAGATACTCTGGGATTAGAGAAACATTCTTCCCGAAATTCAGAAATCTAATCCCAGAGTTCCCACACCTGCCAGGGGGAGGGAACTCAGCTGAACTGGCAGCCCAGTATGTGATCTGTCACAGCCTGAGGAACAATGAGCCTGTCTCTCAATAATATTAATAATAGAATAATTATTAATTGTTGTTATTAATAATAATAATACAGTGTGTGATCTCCTGTCCCAGCCTGAGGAACAGTGAGTCTGTCTTTCAATAATGTTCCATATGTTTATATATAAATGTTTTATGATGTGTCTATATTGTCTGTAGATCTTATGTTAATAGTATTTGTTTTGCTTTGGCAACACTGATTTATTCATTGGTCATGCCAATAAAGCACCTTGAATTGAACTGAAGTGAATTGAGATTGTTGTTCTCCGCAGCACCTGCAGGGGGTGCTGTCTAAGCTGAGGGAGAGTAAGAAGTCTGTGGTTCTCCTCAGGTATTGAAGGTGGGGCTGTCTGAGCTGAGGGAGCTGACTGGAGACCCACAGGCCAGCTGCAGCCCTTTGGTCCGCCTTTCACAGAGCACCTTGGACACCTTCCTGCTGCCGGTCAGGGTACAGATCCCGCTGCCCCCTGAGGTAACAGGTGAGGCTGTTACTCCTGGAATAACCCGATCAAACAGTGTGCAGGAGTCCAGCCTGCAGCTGTGAGGCTGTGTGTGTCAGGCTGTGCAGGACTGCGAGCTCCTGACAGGCCCTGCAGCTCTCTAGCTGGGTGTGACTGTGTGCAGGAGTCCAGCCTGCAGCTGTGAGGCTGTGTGTGTCAGGCTGTGCAGGACTGTGAGCTCCTGACAGGCCCTGCAGCTCTCTAGCAGGGTGTGACTGTGTGCAGGAGTCCAGCCTGCAGCTGTGAGGCTGTGTGTGTCAGGCTGTGCAGGACTGCGAGCTCCTGACAGGCCCTGCAGCTCTCTAGCTGGGTGTGACTGTGTGCAGGAGTCCAGCCTGCAGCTGTGAGGCTGTGTGTGTCAGGCTGTGCAGGACTGCGAGCTCCTGACAGGCCCTGCAGCTCTCTAGCTGGGTGTGACTGTGTGCAGGAGTCCAGCCTGCAGCTGTGAGGCTGTGTGTGTCAGGCTGTGCAGGACTGTGAGCTCCTGACAGGCCCTGCAGCTCTCTAGCTGGGTGTGACTGTGTGCAGGAGTCCAGCCTGCAGCTGTGAGGCTGTGTGTGTCAGGCTGTGCAGGACTGCGAGCTCCTGACAGGCTCTGCAGCTCTCTAGCTGGGTGTGACTGTGTGCAGGAGTCCAGCCTGCAGCTGTGAGGCTGTGTGTGTCAGGCTGTGCAGGACTGCGAGCTCCTGACAGGCCCTGCAGCTCTCTAGCTGGGTGTGACTGTGTGCAGGAGTCCAGCCTGCAGCTGTGAGGCTGTGTGTGTCAGGCTGTGCTCAGCTGTGCTGGCCTGTGAGCTCCTGACAGGCCCTGCAGCTCTCTAGCTGGGTGTGTGTGTCTGTGAGTTGTGTTGAGAGCTGTGCCGGCCTGTGTCTCCAGGCCACTCACTGGATCGCTCCTGTCTGTACCTGCTCCACGGAGACCCGGCCTCACGCACCTGGACGGACGTCACTGCGCAGGTGGGCCTGCAGCTCACGCAGCTGTACGCCCTCTTCAGCATCTCCCACTTCTCCTGGTGTGTGCGCGCTGTCCCGCCGCCGCCGCCGCCGCCGCCCTGCAGGGGGCGCCCCTGACTGCTGTCTGTCGCTGCCGCAGGTACTGGCTGTGGTACACCACGCGGCGTTGTGTGGGCGGGGTGGTCCGCCGGGTTTACGAGCGGCTCCGCATGTTCCGGGTCCAGTTCCTGGTTCTGCAACGGAAGAGCGACCCGGAGCAGGTCCTTCTGCAGTGCCTTCCCTCACAGAAGGTGCTGTCTGTGTGTGTGTGTGTGCGTGCGTCTGTGTGTGCGTGTCTGTGTGTCTCAGGGAGCTGTGTGTGTGTGTGTGTGTGTTGACTGTTGCTTGGAGTCTGTCTGTCTGTCTGTCTGTCTGTCTGTCTGTCTGTCTGTCTGTCTGTCTGTCTGTCTGTCTGTCTGTCTGTCTGTCTGTCTGTCTGTCTGTCTGTCTGTCTGTCTGTCTGTCTGTCTGTCTGTCTGTCGACTGTTGCTTGGAGTCTGTCTGTGTGTGTCTGTGTGTGTTGACTGTTGCTCGGACTGTGTTGCAGGTGGAGAGCACACTGCAGTCCCTCTCTGAGTTGTATGACGGCCCCAGGCCCTCTGACCTGTGTGAGCTGCTGGAGGGGGAGCAGTTCTTTGCTGGGTTCGAGAGAGGCCTTGAGATCAGCTCAGGTGAGTCACAGCACACAGCACACAGCACTCCCCCTGCTGGACACTGCCCCTGGGACACTCCCCTTGCTGGACACTCCCGCTGGGACACTCCCCCTGCTGAACACTGCCCCTGGGACACTCCCGCTGGGACACTCCGCCTTGGATGCCCCATGCTGGACACTCAAGTTCAAGTTCAAGTTTATTGTCATTGTACTCATATACAGGTACTGTATATGGTATGATGAAATGCTATTTAGCTAGCACTCAGACAATAAGTAGTACAAAAAACAAGAATACAATTGTATAAGAAAAGAAAGACAGAGGCAACAGGCAGTGTGCAAAACAACAAAAAGGTAACAGGTAATGTGCAAAACAACATCAGATGTGCAAAAACATGCATCAACAGAATGAAATAAAGGATCGAAAGTTATGGGGAGTGAGCTTTTTACACTCCCTGTGTGTGTCTCCTGTTCTCTTCTCTCCCTGCCCGTCTGTGTGTCTCCTTTTATCTTCTCCTCTCCCTGCCCGTCTGTGTGTCTCCTTTTATCTTCTCCTCTCCCTGCCCCTGTGTGTGTGTCCGTCTCTCTTTTCTCCTCTCCCTGCCCCTGTGTGTTCCTCCTGATCTCCTCTCCCTGCCCCTGTGTGTTACTCCTCTTCTCCTCTCTCTGCCCGTGTCTCTCCTGTTCTTTTCTCCTCTCCCTCCCCCTGTGTGTGTCTCCTGTTCTCCTCTCCTCCCCCTGCCCGTGTGTGTGTCTCCTGTTCTCCTCTCCTCTCCCTGCCCCTGTGTGTGTCTCGTGTTCTCCTCTCCTCTCCCTGCCCCTGTGTGTGTCTCGTGTTCTCCTCTCCTCTCCCTGCCCCTGTGTGTGTCTCGTGTTCTCCTCTCCTCTCCCTGCCCCTGTGTGTGTCTCGTGTTCTCCTCTCCTCTCCCTGCCCCTGTGTGTGTCTCCTGTTCTCCTCTCCTCTCCCTGCCCCTGTGTACGTCCCCTGTTCTCCTCTCCTCTCCCTGCTCCTGTGTGTGTCTCCTGTTCTCCTCTCCTCTCCCTGCCCCATTGTGTGTTGTAACCTGTGGTCAGTTCAGTGCAGTGGACTGGACTGCTGCTGAACAAGTGAAGCTGAGGCAGTTATGCCACCTTGTGGTCATCCAGTGTCATCTTCTCCGTTGATGTTGGGCAACAGCTCCAGTGTCAGTGAACCCTCATTGTTTCCTCTCTCTGTCAGAGCGGCCGGACTGCGTGGGAGGCAGGCTCTCATTCGTCTTCTACTCTCACCTGAAGAACCACAAGGAGGTGTACATCTGCCCCAGCCAGGACCAGCAGGAGCCAGTCCGGGGGCAGGTAGGAGCAGGGCCCTCTCTCCTCTCTCCTCTCCGTCTTAAATAACAGTGAGATTATGCCGAAATCCAATGACAATAGGCAGAAAATGACAGATGAATGAGTTCTCAGCGACCTCTCCCATCCCTCTTTCTGTCCTCTTTCTCTCCCAATCCTTTGTTAATAATTAGAATAATAATAATAATAATAATAATAATAATAATAATTTTACTACTACTATTATTATTATTATTATTATTATTATTATTATTATTATTATTATTATTATTATTATTATTATTATTACTATTGTGACAGGAGATCACACACTGTATTATTATTATTGAGAGACAGGCTCACTGCTCCTCAGGCTGGGACAGGAGATCACACACTGTATTATTATTATTGAGAGACAGGCTCACTGTTCCTCAGGCTGGGACAGGAGATCACACACTGTATTATTATTATTGAGAGACAGGCTCACTGTTCCTCAGGCTGTGACAGGAGATCACACACTGTATTATTATTATTGAGAGACAGGCTCACTGTCTGTTCCTCAGGCTGGAACAGGAGATCACACACTGTATTATTATTATTGAGAGACAGGCTCACTGTCTGTTCCTCAGGCTGGTACAGGAGATCACACACTGTATTATTATTATTGAGAGACAGGCTCACTGTTCCTCAGGCTGGGACAGGAGATCACACACTGTATTATTATTATTGAGAGACAGGCTCACTGTTCTTCAGGCTGGGACAGGAGATCACACACTGTATTATTATTATTGAGAGACAGGCTCACTGTCTGTTCCTCAGGCTGTGACAGGAGATCACACACTGTATTATTATTATTGAGAGACAGGCTCACTGTCTGTTCCTCAGGCTGGAACAGGAGATCACACACTGTATTATTATTGAGAGACAGGCTCACTGTTCCTCAGGCTGGGACAGGAGATCACACACTGTATTATTATTATTGAGAGACAGGCTCACTGTCTGTTCCTCAGGCTGGGACAGGAGATCACACACTGTATTATTATTATTGAGAGACAGGCTCACTGTCTGTTCCTCAGGCTGGGACAGGAGATCACGCACTGGGCTGCCAGTTCCCTCCTCCCTCTCCCAGTAGGATTGGGACTTGTGATTCTGGCAGGTGTGGGAATTGTGGGATTAGATTTGTTTAATTTAGAGCGGAATGTTCTCTCTGATCCCAGAGTATTTTTCAGTCTTTAATCTCTCTCCCGTCTCTCAGGTGTCCTTCTACCGCGGGGAGGTGCCCAGCTCTGTGCCACAGGACGCTGCCCAGAAGAGGAAGGGTCCTGACAGCCAGTGGCTCGCTACCCTGCCGCTGAGACTGCCTGTGAGCAGGACAGGGCACAGGGTTATCCTGGCAGGGGGAAGGGAGGAGGAGAGAGGGTGTCTCAGGCAGGAGGGTGACGGGAGGAGAGAGGGTGTCTCAGGCAGGAGGGTGACAGGAGGAGAGAAGAGAGGAGAGAGGGTGTCTCAGGCAGGAGGGTGACAGGAGGAGAGAAGAGAGGAGAGAGGGTGTCTCAGGCAGGAGGGTGACGGGAGGAGAGAGGAGAGAGGGTGTATCAGGCAGGAGGGTGACGGGAGGAGAGAGGAGAGAAGAGAGGGGAGAGGGTGTCTCAGGCAGGAGGAGAGAAGAGAGGAGAGAGGAGAGAGGGTGTATCAGGCAGGAGGGTGACGGGAGGGGAGAGGGGAGAAGAGAGGGTGTCTCAGGCAGGAGGGTGACGGGAGGAGAGAAGAGAGGAGAGAGGGTGTATCAGGCAGGAGGGTGACGGGAGGGGAGAGGGGAGAGGGTGTCTCAGGTAGGAGGGTGACGGGAGGAGAGAGGAGAGAAGAGAGGGGAGAGGGTGTCTCAGGCAGGAGGAGAGAAGAGAGGAGAGAGGAGAGAGGGTGTATCAGGCAGGAGGGTGACGGGAGGGGAGAGGGGAGAAGAGAGGGTGTCTCAGGCAGGAGGGTGACGGGAGGAGAGAAGAGAGGAGAGAGGGTGTCTCAGGTAGGAGGGTGACGGGAGGAGAGAGGGGAGAAGAGAGGGTGTCTCAGGCAGGAGGGTGACGGGAGGAGAGAGGGTGTCTCAGGCAGGAGGGTGACGGGATGAGAGAAGAGAGGAGAGAGGGTGTCTCAGGCAGGAGGGTGACGGGAGGAGAGAGGGTGTCTCAGGCAGGAGGGTGACGGGAGGAGAGAAGAGAGGAGAGAGGGTGTCTCAGGCAGGAGGGTGACGGGAGGAGAGAGGGTGTCTCAGGCAGGAGGGTGACGGGAGGAGAGAAGAGAGGAGAGAGGGTGTCTCAGGCAGGAGGGTGACGGGAGGAGAGAAGAGAGGAGAGAGGGTGTCTCAGGCAGGAGGGTGACGGGAGGAGAGAAGAGAGGAGAGAGGGTGTCTCAGACAGGAGGGTGACGGGAGGAGAGAGGGGAGAGGGTGTCTCAGGCAGGAGGGTGACAGGAGGAGAGAAGAGAGGAGAGAGGGTGTCTCAGGCAGGAGGGTGACGGGAGGAGAGAGGGGAGAGGGTGTCTCAGGCAGGAGGGTGACAGGAGGAGAGAAGAGAGGAGAGAGGGTGTCTCAGGCAGGAGGGTGACGGGAGGAGAGAAGAGAGGAGAGAGGGTGTCTCAGACAGGAGGGTGACGGGAGGAGAGAGGGGAGAGGGTGTCTCAGGCAGGAGGGTGACGGGAGGAGAGAAGAGAGGAGAGAGGGTGTCTCAGGCAGGAGGGTGACGGGAGGAGAGAGGGGAGAGGGTGTCTCAGGCAGGAGGGTGACGGGAGGAGAGAAGAGAGGAGAGAGGGTGTCTCAGACAGGAGGGTGACGGGAGGAGAGAGGGTGTCTCAGGCAGGAGGGTGACAGGAGGAGAGAAGAGAGGAGAGAGGGTGTCTCAGGCAGGAGGGTGACGGGAGGAGAGAGGGGAGGAGAGAGGGTGTCTCAGGTAGGAGGGTGACAGGAGGAGAGAGGGTGTCTCAGGCAGGAGGGTGACGGGAGGAGAGAAGAGAGGAGAGAGGGTGTCTCAGGCAGGAGGGTGACGGGAGGAGAGAGGGGAGGAGAGAGGGTGTCTCAGGCAGGAGGGTGAGGAGAGAAGAGAAGAGAGGAGAGAGGGTGTCTCAGGCAGGAGGGTGACGGGAGGAGAGAAGAGAGGAGAGAGGGTGTCTCAGGTAGGAGGGTGACAGGAGGAGAGAGGGTGTCTCAGGCAGGAGGGTGACGGGAGGAGAGAAGAGAGGAGAGAGGGTGTCTCAGGCAGGAGGGTGACGGGAGGAGAGAGGGGAGGAGAGAGGGTGTCTCAGGCAGGAGGGTGAGGAGAGAAGAGAAGAGAGGAGAGAGGGTGTCTCAGGCAGGAGGGTGACGGGAGGAGAGAAGAGAGGAGAGAGGGTGTCTCAGGTAGGAGGGTGACAGGAGGAGAGAGGGTGTCTCAGGCAGGAGGGTGACAGGAGGAGAGAAGAGAGGAGAGAGGGTGTCTCAGGCAGGAGGGTGACAGGAGGAGAGAAGAGAGGAGAGAGGGTGTCTCAGGCAGGAGGGTGACGGGAGGAGAGAGGGGAGGAGAGAGGGTGTCTCAGGCAGGAGGGTGACGGGAGGAGAGAAGAGAGGAGAGAGGGTGTCTCAGGTAGGAGGGTGACAGGAGGAGAGAGGGTGTCTCAGGCAGGAGGGTGACAGGAGGAGAGAAGAGAGGAGAGAGGGTGTCTCAGGCAGGAGGGTGACGGGAGGAGAGAGGGGAGGAGAGAGGGTGTCTCAGGCAGGAGGGTGACGGGAGGAGAGAGGGTGTCTCAGGCAGGAGGGTGAGGGGAGGAGAGAAGAGAGGAGAGAGGGTGTCTCAGGCAGGAGGGTGACGGGAGGAGAGAGGGTGTCTCAGGCAGGAGGGTGACAGGAGGAGAGAAGAGAGGAGAGAGGGTGTCTCAGGCAGGAGGGTGACAGGAGGAGAGAAGAGAGGAGAGAGGGTGTCTCAGGCAGGAGGGTGACGGGAGGGGAGAGGGGAGGAGAGAGGGTGTCTCAGGCAGGAGGGTGACAGGAGGAGAGAAGAGAGGAGAGAGGGTGTCTCAGGCAGGAGGGTGACGGGAGGAGAGAGGGGAGGAGAGAGGGTGTCTCAGGCAGGAGGGTGAGGAGAGAAGAGAAGAGAGGAGAGAGGGTGTCTCAGGCAGGAGGGTGACGGGAGGAGAGAAGAGAGGAGAGAGGGTGTCTCAGGCAGGAGGGTGACGGGAGGGGAGAGGGGAGAGGGTGTCTCAGGCAGGAGGGTGACAGGAGGAGAGAGGGGAGGAGAGAGGGTGTCTCAGGCAGGAGGGTGAGGAGAGAAGAGAAGAGAGGAGAGAGGGTGTCTCAGGCAGGAGGGTGACGGGAGGAGAGAAGAGAGGAGAGAGGGTGTCTCAGGCAGGAGGGTGACGGGAGGGGAGAGGGGAGAGGGTGTCTCAGGCAGGAGGGTGACAGGAGGAGAGAGGGGAGAGGGTGTCTCAGGTAGGAGGGTGACAGGAGGAGAGAGGGTGTCTCAGGCAGGAGGGTGACAGGAGGAGAGAAGAGAGGAGAGAGGGTGTCTCAGGCAGGAGGGTGACGGGAGGAGAGAGGGGAGGAGAGAGGGTGTCTCAGGCAGGAGGGTGACGGGAGGAGAGAGGGTGTCTCAGGCAGGAGGGTGACAGGAGGAGAGAAGAGAGGAGAGAGGGTGTCTCAGGCAGGAGGGTGACGGGAGGAGAGAGGGTGTCTCAGGCAGGAGGGTGACAGGAGGAGAGAGGGGAGGAGAGAGGGTGTCTCAGGCAGGAGGGTGACGGGAGGAGAGAGGGGAGGAGAGAGGGTGTCTCAGGCAGGAGGGTGAGGAGAGAAGAGAAGAGAGGAGAGAGGGTGTCTCAGGCAGGAGGGTGAGGAGAGAAGAGAAGAGAGGAGAGAGGGTGTCTCAGGCAGGAGGGTGACGGGAGGAGAGAAGAGAGGAGAGAGGGTGTCTCAGGTAGGAGGGTGACAGGAGGAGAGAGGGTGTCTCAGGCAGGAGGGTGACGGGAGGAGAGAAGAGAGGAGAGAGGGTGTCTCAGGCAGGAGGGTGACGGGAGGGGAGAGGGGAGGAGAGAGGGTGTCTCAGGCAGGAGGGTGACGGGAGGAGAGAAGAGAGGAGAGAGGGTGTCTCAGGTAGGAGGGTGACAGGAGGAGAGAGGGTGTCTCAGGCAGGAGGGTGACAGGAGGAGAGAAGAGAGGAGAGAGGGTGTCTCAGGCAGGAGGGTGACAGGAGGAGAGAAGAGAGGAGAGAGGGTGTCTCAGGCAGGAGGGTGACGGGAGGAGAGAGGGGAGGAGAGAGGGTGTCTCAGGCAGGAGGGTGACGGGAGGAGAGAAGAGAGGAGAGAGGGTGTCTCAGGTAGGAGGGTGACAGGAGGAGAGAGGGTGTCTCAGGCAGGAGGGTGACAGGAGGAGAGAAGAGAGGAGAGAGGGTGTCTCAGGCAGGAGGGTGACGGGAGGAGAGAGGGGAGGAGAGAGGGTGTCTCAGGCAGGAGGGTGACGGGAGGAGAGAGGGTGTCTCAGGCAGGAGGGTGAGGGGAGGAGAGAAGAGAGAAGAGAGGGTGTCTCAGGCAGGAGGGTGACGGGAGGAGAGAGGGTGTCTCAGGCAGGAGGGTGACAGGAGGAGAGAAGAGAGGAGAGAGGGTGTCTCAGGCAGGAGGGTGACGGGAGGAGAGAGGGGAGGAGAGAGGGTGTCTCAGGCAGGAGGGTGACAGGAGGAGAGAAGAGAGGAGAGAGGGTGTCTCAGGCAGGAGGGTGACGGGAGGAGAGAGGGGAGGAGAGAGGGTGTCTCAGGCAGGAGGGTGACGGGAGGAGAGAGGGGAGGAGAGAGGGTGTCTCAGGCAGGAGGGTGACGGGAGGAGAGAGGGTGTCTCAGACAGGGAGGGGAGAGGGGAGAGGGCGACGGGAGAACAAAAGGGAATTTTGGTCACTGCTGCTTTCTCTCTCTCTCTCGGGGAGTACAGTCCAAGCAGTGCACTGAGGATGAGTCCCTGCTGCCCCCCCTGAACCTGGGGGACCCCGAGAGTGGCTACCTGACTGAAGCCAACCTGCTGGCCATCTCCCTGCGCATCTCGCAGGACTGGAGAACCATTGGCATCAACCTGGGTTTGAGCTACCAGCAGCTGGACCGGATACAGTACCGGCACAGGTGAGCGCCTCCCTGCAGCACAGTACAGGTGAGCTGTAGCGCCTCCCTGCAGCACAGTACAGGTGAGTTATAGCGCCTCCCTGCAGCACAGTACAGGTGAGCTGTAGCGCCTCCCTGCAGCACAGTACAGGTGAGCTGTAGCGCCTCCCTGCAGCACAGTACAGGTGAGCTGTAGCGCCTCCCTGCAGCACAGTACAGGTGAGTTATAGATCCTCCCTGCAGCACAGTACAGGTGAGTTATAGCTCCTCCCTGGAGCACAGTACAGGTGAGTTATAGATCCTCCCTGCAGCACAGTACAGGTGAGTTATAGATCCTCCCTGCAGCACAGTACAGGTGAGTTATAGCTCCTCCCTGGAGCACAGTACAGGTGAGCTGTAGCTCCTCCCTGGAGCACAGTACAGGTGAGCTGTAGCTCCTCCCTGGAGCACAGTACAGGTGAGCTGTAGCTCCTCCCTGGAGCACAGTACAGGTGAGTTATAGCGCCTCCCTGCAGCACAGTACAGGTGAGCTGTAGCTCCTCCCTGCAGCACAGTACAGGTGAGCTGTAGCTCCTCCCTGCAGCACAGTACAGGTGAGCAACAGTACTTTCCTGCAGCGCAGTACAGGTGAGTTATAGCTCCTCCCTGGAGCACAGTACAGGTGAGCAACAGTACTTTCCTGCAGTGCAGTACAGGTGAGTTATAGCTCCTCCCTGCAGTGCAGTACAGGTGAGCTATAGCTCCTGAGAGAGAGATTGAGAGGAGAGGGAGATTGAGTGTATTACATAATTACAGTATATCTAACCAAGCTAAATAACAGCAAACAGAAAAAGACATTGAGAAAGTACAGGCTCAGTGACCACAGCCTGGCCATAGAAACTGGGCGACACAGGCAGACCTGGCTGCCCAGAGAGGACAGGCTGTGCTCCCACTGCCAGCGGGGAGAAATAGAGACAGAGGTGCACTTCCTATGCACTGTGACAGATACTCTGGGATTAGAGAAACATTCTTCCCGAAATTCAGAAATCGAATCCCAGAGTTCCCACACATGCCAGACTCACAACGGGTCCCAGTCCTACTGGGAGAGAGAGGAGGGAACTCAGCTGAACTGGCAGCCCAGTATGTGATCTCCTGTCCTGTAACTGACACACTAACATACCAACTGACATTCTGACAGTGATTGACACAGTAATTGACACAGTGACACAGCCTGAGGAACAGTGAGCCTGTCTCCCAATAATACTCCATATGTTTACAGTATATGTAAAGATTTTATTATATCAGGTGGGTAGCTGCGTCGGCATGCGTAGGCTGCAAAGGAACAAGTAATAGGTTTATTCCATACTGAAAAAAAGAAGAAAGAGAACACAACGTTTCGGCCGTGGAGCCTTCTTCAGGTGTGACACCTCTCTTTCTTCTTTTTTTCAGCATGGAATAAACCTATTACTTGTTCCTATTTTATTATATGTCTTTGTTGTAAATGTCTGTAGATTTTTTTATATTAATTTTATTTTTATTTGCTTTGGCAACACTGATTCTACTTATCAGTCATGCCAATAAACCACCTTGAATTGAACTGATTGAGGGGAGGGAGAGGAGAGAGTGATTGAGGAAAGAGAGAGGAAAGGGATATCAAAAGGACCAAATTCTTCACCCAAGGCCGTGGGGTGAGACAGGGCTGCAGCCTGAGCCCAACACTGTTCAATATCTATATCAACGAATTAGCAGGAATGTTGGACCAGTCTGCAGCTCCTGGTCTCACACTACTTGACACAGAAATCAAGTTCCTGCTCTATGCAGATGACCTGCTCCTGCTGACGCCCGCAGAACAGGGGCTGCAGCAGAACCTGGCACTGCTGGAGCAGTACTGTCAGACCTGGGCACTGCCAGCCCATCTGGACCCAGAACAGGGGCTGCAGCAGAGCCTGGTTCTGCTGGAGCAGTACTGTCAGACCTGGGTGCTGACAGTCAATCTGGACCAGAGTCATGGTTTTCCAGAAGAAAGCCAGATCTCAGGGAAATAGGTACAAATTCACACTCAACAACAACACATTGGAACACACATCCAGCTACATATATCTCTGTCTCACCATCAGCTCATCTGGGAGTTTTGACCTGGCAGTGAAGGCACTGAGGGAGAAGGCACTCAGGGCTTTCTACATAATAAGAAGGAGGCTCTTCAACATTAACCCACCAACAAGAATCTGGCTCCAAATATTTCAAAGTGTAATCCAACCCATTGCCCTATACGGCAGTGAAGTGTGGGGTCCCCTCACAGACCACGATTACACTCAATGGGACAAACACCCCACAGAAACTCTGCACATGGAGATCTGTAGAAACACCCTCCATGTGCAGAGAAAAACATCTAACAACGGGTGCAGGGCCGAAATAGGCCAGTACCCACTATTGATAATCATACAGAAAAGAGTATTAAAGTATTGGCTACACCTAAAAAACAGCTACCAAAATTCCTACCACCACAAAGCCCTGCTGAGCCAAGAGCTGAGCCCAAAACCGAGCCCCCTGAGCCAGCTGGTCCTGAGGCTCACTGACCTGAGCCACACTGACACTAACCAGCATCAGGACAGCACTGCTAGAGCACCACAACCCAGACTCAACCACATCACAGCACAGATCACACAGCAATATCTCACACACTGGGACACACACACACAAACACAACATAAACTGGAATGCTACAGAACCCTAAACAGACAATACACACTAGCCGAATGTTTGACCAAGATAAGAAACAGCAAAAAGAAACAGACCTTGACTAAGTACAGGCTCAGTGACCACAGCCTGGCCATAGAAACTGGGCGACACAGGCAGACCTGGCTGCCCAGAGAGGACAGGCTGTGCTCCCACTGCCAGCGGGGAGAAATAGAGACAGAGGTGCACTTCCTACTGCACTGTGACAGATACTCTGGGATTAGAGAAACATTCTGCCCTAAAATCAGAAATCTAATCCCAGAGTTCCCACACCTGCCAGAATCACAACGGGTCCCAATCCTACTGGGAGAGGGAGGAGGGAACTCAGCTGAACTGGCAGCCCAGTATGTGATCTGTCACAGCCTGAGGAACAATGAGCCTGTCTCTCAATAATAATAATAATAATATAATTATTATTAATTGTTGTTATTAATAATAATAATACAGTGTGTGATCTCCTGTCCCAGCCTGAGGAACAGTGAGTCTGTCTTTCAATAATGTTCCATATGTTTATATATAAATGCATTATGATGTGTCTATATTATCTGTAGATCTTATGTTAATAGTATTTGCTTTGCTTTGGCAACACTGATTTATTCATTGGTCATGCCAATAAAGCACCTTGAATTGAACTGAATTGAATGAAGAAATCAGAAACTCACAGTGACCACAGCCTGGCCATAGAAACTGGACACAGGCAGACCTGGCTGCCCAGAGAGGACAGGCTGTGCTCCCACTGCCAGCGGGGAGAAATAGAGACAGAGGTGCACTTCCTACTGCACTGTGACAGATACTCTGGGATTAGAGAAACATTCTTCCCTAAACTCAGAAATCTAGTCCCAGAGTTCCCACACCTGCCAGAATCACAATGGGTCACAATCCTACTGGGAGAGGGAGGAGGGGACTCATTTGAACTGGCAGCCCAGTATGTGATCTCCTGTCACAGCCTGAAGAACAGTGAGTCTCCCAATAATGCTCCATCTGTCTACAGTATATGTAAATATTTTATGATATGTCTTTGTTGTAAATGTCTGTAATATGTCAGAGGGGAAGGGGATAGAGGAGAGAGTGAGGGAAGAGAGAGGAAGAGTGAGGGGAGAGAGAGAAGAGGGAGATTAAGGGGAGAGAGGGGAAGGGGATTGAGGGGAGGGAGAGGGAAGAGAGAGGAAAGAGTGATTGAGAGGAGAGGGGGATTGAGGGGAGAGAGGAGAGAGTGATTGAGAGGAGAGTGAGGAGAGGGAGATTAAGGGGAAAGAGAGAGAGGGATTGAGAGGAGAGAGGAGATAGAGGCAGGAGAGGAGACAGATGGAGGAGGGGAGGAGGCCTGCAGATGACTGTGAGTCATCAACACAGACATCTGGGATTCTGCAGGGATGATTATCAGCAGGCAGGACAGTAACACAGCAGAGTGCTGTGTGCTGGGAGTCTGACTGGACAGGAGCAGAGAGCTCTGCGCTGGGAGTCTGGAGAGGTGCAGAGAGCTGTGTGCTGGGAGTCTGACTGGACAGGAGCAGAGAGCTCTGCGCTGGGAGTCTGGACAGGAGCAGAGAGCTGTGTGCTGGGTCTGGACAGGAGCAGAGAGCTGTGTGCTGGGAGTCTGGAGAGGAGCAGAGAGCTGTGTGCTGGGAGTCTGACTGGACAGGAGCAGAGAGCTGTGTGCTGGGAGTCTGGAGAGGAGCAGAGTGCTGTGTGCTGGGAGTCTGGACAGGAGCAGAGAGCTGTGTGCTGGGAGTCTGACTGGACAGGAGCAGAGAGCTGTGTGCTGGGAGTCTGGACAGGAGCAGAGAGCTGTGTGCTGGGAGTCTGGAGAGGAGCAGAGTGCTGTGTGCTGGGAGTCTGGACAGGAGCAGAGAGCTGTGTGCTGGGAGTCTGACTGGACAGGAGCAGAGAGCTGTGTGCTGGGAGTCTGGACAGGAGCAGAGAGCTGTGTGCTGGGAGTCTGGACAGGAGCAGAGAGCTGTGTGCTGGGAGTCTGTCTGGACAGGAGCAGAGAGCTGTGTGCTGGGAGTCTGACTGGACAGGAGCAGAGAGCTGTGTGCTGGGAGTCTGGACAGGAGCAGAGAGCTGTGTGCTGGGTCTGGACAGGAGCAGAGAGCTGTGTGCTGGGTCTGGACAGGAGCAGAGAGCTGTGTGCTGGGAGTCTGGACAGGAGCAGAGAGCTGTGTGCTGGGAGTCTGGACAGGAGCAGAGAGCTGTGTGCTAGGAGTCTGGACAGGAGCAGAGAGCTGTGTGCTGGGAGTCTGGAAAGGAGCAGAGTGCTGTGTGCTGGGAGTCTGGACAGGAGCAGAGAGCTGTGTGCTGGGAATCTGGACAGGAGCAGAGAGCTGTGTGCTGGGAGTCTGGACAGGAGCAGAGAGCTGTGTGCTGGGAGTCTGGACAGGAGCAGAGAGCTGTGTGCTGGGAGTCTGGACAGGAGCAGAGAGCTGTGTGCTGGGAGTCTGGACAGGAGCAGAGAGCTGTGTGCTGGGAGTCTGTCTGGACAGGAGCAGAGAGCTGTGTGCTGGGAGTCTGACTGGACAGGAGCAGAGAGCTGTGTGCTGGGAGTCTGGACAGGAGCAGAGAGCTGTGTGCTGGGAGTCTGGACAGGAGCAGAGAGCTGTGTGCTAGGAGTCTGACTGGACAGGAGCAGAGAGCTGTGTGCTGGGAGTCTGGACAGGAGCAGAGAGCTGTGTGCTGGGTCTGGACAGGAGCAGAGAGCTGTGTGCTGGGAGTCTGACTGGACAGGAGCAGAGTGCTGTGTGCTGGGAGTCTGGACAGGAGCAGAGAGCTGTGTGCTAGGAGTCTGGACAGGAGCAGAGAGCTGTGTGCTGGGAGTCTGGACAGGAGCAGAGAGCTGTGTGCTGGGAGTCTGGACAGGAGCAGAGAGCTGTGTGCTGGGAGTCTGGACAGGAGCAGAGAGCTGTGTGCTGGGTCTGGACAGGAGCAGAGAGCTGTGTGCTGGGAGTCTGGAGAGGAGCAGAGTGCTGTGTGCTGGGAGTCTGACTGGACAGGAGCAGAGAGCTGTGTGCTAGGAGTCTGGACAGGAGCAGAGGGCTGTGTGCTGGGAGTCTGGAGAGGAGCAGAGTGCTGTGTGCTGGGAGTCTGGACAGGAGCAGAGAGCTGTGTGCTGGGAATCTGGACAGGAGCAGAGAGCTGTGTGCTGGTAGTCTGGACAGGAGCAGAGAGCTGTGTGCTGGGAGTCTGGACAGGAGCAGAGAGCTGTGTGCTAGGAGTCTGGACAGGAGCAGAGAGCTGTGTGCTGGGAGTCTGGAGAGGAGCAGAGTGCTGTGTGCTGGGAGTCTGGACAGGAGCAGAGAGCTGTGTGCTGGGAGTCTGGAGAGGAGCAGAGAGCTGTGTGCTGGGAGTCTGGAGAGGAGCAGAGTGCTGTGTGCTGGGAGTCTGGACAGGAGCAGAGAGCTGTGTGCTGGGAGTCTGGACAGGAGCAGAGAGCTGTGTGCTGGGAGTCTGGACAGGAGCAGAGAGCTGTGTGCTAGGAGTCTGGACAGGAGCAGAGAGCTGTGTGCTAGGAGTCTGGACAGGAGCAGAGAGCTGTGTGCTGGGAGTCTGGAGAGGAGCAGAGTGCTGTGTGCTGGGAGTCTGACTGGACAGGAGCAGAGAGCTGTGTGCTGGGAGTCTGGACAGGAGCAGAGAGCTGTGTGCTGGGAGTCTGGACAGGAGCAGAGAGCTGTGTGCTGGGAGTCTGACTGGACAGGAGCAGAGAGCTGTGTGCTGGAAGTCTGACTGGACAGGAGCAGATTGCCGTGTACTGGGAGTCTGGACAGGAGCAGAGTGCTGTGTGCTGGGAATCTGGACAGGAGCACAGTGCTGTGTGGAACAGAGAAAACTGTGAGGGGACCCCACACTTCAGTGCCTCTCTCTCTCCTCCCTCTCTCCGCCTCTCCCCTCCTCTCCTCCTCTATCCCCCCTCTCTCCTCCCCTCTCTCTCTCCTCCTCTCCTCCTCTCTCCTCTCTCTCAGGGATGACCTGGGTGCTCTGGTGCTGGCCATGCTGTTCCAGTGGGCGCGCAGCGAGGGGGCGGGGCCGGGGGCGGTGCCTCGCCTCGTGGCGGCAATGAAGGAGAGCGGCAGGGAGGACGTTGCCGCGGAGATCGAGGACATTGTGCGTCTGGGAACGCGCAAATACCACGATTCCCTGCGACGTGTGGGGCTGCAGGCTGGACAGTAGAGGACAGTGAGACCTGCTCCTCGGAGCTTCACTGTGACCCGCTGACCTCCGGCCAGCTCACCAGGACACGAGACACTGAGCTGTGACTGACCATCAGGTGACCCTCTGGCTAGGATACCTGGACAGGAGACACTGAGCTGTGACTGACCATCAGGTGACCCTCTGGCCAGGACACCTGGACAGGAGACACTGAGCTGTGACTGACCATCAGGTGACCCTCCGGCCAGCTTACCAGGACACGAGACACTGAGTTGTGACTGACCATCAGGTGACCCTCCGGCCATCTCGCCTGGACACAAGACACTGAGCTGTGACTGACCATCAGGTGACCGGCTGAACCTCCGGCCAGCTCACTTGGACACGAGATACTGAGCTGTGACTGACCAGCCAGTGACCGGCCAAACCTCCGGCCAGCTCACCAGGACACGAGACACTGAGCTGTGACTGACCATCAGGTGACCCTCCGGCCAGCTCGCCAGGACACGAGACACTGAGCTGTGACTGACCATCAGGTGACCCTCCGGCCAGCTCGCCTGGACACGAGACACTGAGCTGTGACTGACCATCAGGTGACCCTCTGGCTAGGACACCTGGACAGGAGACACTGAGCTGTGACTGACCATCAGGTGACCCTCTGGCCAGGACACCTGGACAGGAGACACTGAGCTGTGACTGACCATCAGGTGACCGTCTGGATTCTGTATTTAAATACCTCTAAAAGCTGGACAAAGACACGTTAGAGTTGTCCGGGACTCTGGGAACAGGAGCACTTGACCATGTGTGAATGAGAGCAGTCCAGAAGACTCCTACTCCAGAGCACGTAGATCCACTCCAGGGTTTACCAGCAGCTGGGGATGGACATTTCTATCTGGTGCGCTGGGAGTCTGGACAGGAGCAGAGAGCTGTGTGCTGGGAGTCTGGACAGGAGCAGAGAGCTGTGTGCTGGGAGTCTGGACAGGAGCAGAGTGCTGTGCATTCTGTATGTGGTCTGAATTTTTTTACCAGGACTGATAAAAGTTGGAGGCCATGATGTAAGATTGGAAATAAATTTACAATGTACCACTGAATGAGAGTCCAGTTTTTTTATGCTGTTTATATCCTTTTGTTTTTAAAACAATTTTGGAAACCATTAAATATAACATTACCTCCAATTTCACATACCCCATCCACATCAGAGCTGTAGATACTGTAGACACGCAGCCCAGCTCATCTGTAACTTCACACTAACACTCCCTCATCAGAGCTGTAGATACTGTAGACACTCAGTCCAGCTCCTCTGTAACTTCACACTAACACTCCCTCATCAGAGCTGTAGATACTGTAGAGACACTCAGTCCAGCTCCTCTGTAACTTCACATTAACAATCCCTCATCAGAGCTGTAGATACTGTAGACACTCAGTCCAGCTCCTCTGTAACTTCACACTAACACTTCCTCATCAGAGCTGGAGATACTGTAGACACTTGGTCCAGCTCCTCTGTAACTTCACACTAACACTCCCTCATCAGAGCTGTAGATACTGTAGAGACATTCAGTCCAGCTCATCTGTAACTTCACACTAACACTCCCTCATCAGAGCTGTAGATACTGTAGACACTCAGTCCAGCTCCTCTGTAACTTCACACTAACACTCCCTCATCAGAGCTGTAGATACTGTAGAGACACTCAGTCCAGCTCCTCTGTAACTTCACACTAACACTCCCTCATCAGAGCTGTAGATACTGTAGAGACATTCAGTCCAGCTCATCTGTAACTTCACACTAACACTCCCTCATCAGAGCTGTAGATACTGTAGACACTCAGTCCAGCTCCTCTGAAACTTCACACTAACACTCCCTCATCAGAGCTGTAGATACTGTAGAGACACTCAGTCCAGCTCCTCTGTAACTTCACACTAACACTCCCTCATCAGAGCTGTAGATACTGTAGAGACACTCAGTCCAGCTCCTCTGTAACTTCACACTAACACTCCCTCATCAGAGCTGGAGATACTGTAGACACTCAGTCCAGCTCCTCTGTAACTTCACACTAACACTCCCTCATCAGAGCTGTAGATACTGTAGACACTCAGTCCAGCTCATCTGTAACTTCACACACTCCCTCATCAGAGCTGTAGATACTGTAGACACTCGGTCCAGCTCATCTGTAACTTCACACACTCCCTCATCAGAGCTGTAGATACTGTAGAAACTCGGTCCAACTTCTCTGTAACTTCACACTAACACTCCCTCATCAGAGCTGTAGATACTGTAGAGACATTCAGTCCAGCTCATCTGTAACTTCACACTAACACTCCCTCATCAGAGCTGTAGATACTGTAGACACTCAGTCCAGCTCCTCTGAAACTTCACACTAACACTCCCTCATCAGAGCTGGAGATACTGTAGAGACACTCAGTCCAGCTCCTCTGTAACTTCACACTAACACTCCCTCATCAGAGCTGTAGATACTGTAGACACTCAGTCCAGCTCCTCTGTAACTTCACACTAACACTTCCTCATCAGAGCTGTAGATACTGTAGAGAGACTCAGTCCAGCTTCTCTGTAACTTCACACTAACATTCTTTCATTAAAGCTATTTGCACTCTGTTACTGCAGTTGAGTGCTGTTGAATGAGTAGGTGTTAAATTGGACCAGCAAACCAGTAAACAGCTGATTTCGCTTGTTAAGAGGTGGGTTAGGAATGGAAGATGTGGTCCCAATATGTTAGTCAGTTCAAAAGGAAGGAGAGAACCTTCTAAAGGGAAATTAAATCTAAATCCACAGCCACCTTGGAGATCTGCGTTGCTTGGAGAAGAGCAGGAACAGCAGGTGGCCCACAGGTCTGCACACACACAACGCAACACCGGTGGCCAAGCTGCAGGGGAGACGGTGAAACACCTCCTTCCAGACAGATCAGAGTCGGCATACACAGCTGGATCTGTAGGACTGGACTGAAGTTTCACTGTCCTCTGGTCTGTTACTCACAGACAGTGGTGAAACCCAGAAATTGGCTCAGGGTTCGAGCTCATTACTTCCTGAGAGCTATAATGATCAACCTGAAATCACAGTCTACTCAGCCACGTTTGCAAAGACCTTTGCCAGATAAAGGGGTTCCCCAGACCCTGGTGAGTATCCTGTCATGAGAGGAGTAAGAGTCTGAATTGTAAACACAGCTACGCTCAGTTAAACACTCAGCAGTGTTATTATTTCAATACCAAGGTCACAGTATTTCAGCACTGTCAATAACTGACTGATAGCCCTCTATACACACTCCCACAGTCTGCACACACATACTCACACAACACACACACTCCCACAGTCTGCACACACATACTCCCACAACACACACACTCCCACAGTCTGCACACACACTCCCACAACACACACACTCCCACAGTCTGCACACACACACTCCCACAACACACACACTCCCACAGTCTGCACACACACACTCCCACAACACACACACTCCCACAGTCTGCACACACACACTCCCACAACACACACACTCCCACAGTCTGCACACACACACTCCCATGACACACACACTCCCACAGTCTGCACACACACACTCCCACAACACACACACTCCCACAACACACACACTCCCACAGTCTGCACACACACACTCCCACAACACACACACTCCCACAACACACACACTCCCACAGTCTGCACACACACACTCCCACAACACACACACTCCCACAGTCTGCACACACACACTCCCACAACACACACACTCCCACAGTCTGCACACACACACTCCCACAACACACACACTCCCACAGTCTGCACACACACACTCCTACAACACACACACTCCCACAGTCTGCACACACACACTCCCACAACACATACACACTCCCACAACACACACACTCCAACAGTCTGCACACACATACTCCCACAACACACACACTCCCACAGTCTGCACACACATACTAACACAACACACACACTCCCACAGTCTGCACACACATACTAACACAACACACACACATACACAACACACGTACACTCCAAAGATCTGCACAAACACATACACACTCCCACAGTCTGCACACACACATACACAACACACACACACTTCCACAGTCTGCACACACACATACACAACCCACACACTCCCACAGATCTGCACACACATATTCACACACACTCCAACAGTCTGCACACACACACACTTACACAACACACACACTCCCACAGATCTGCAAGAACACAACACGCAGACACACTCCCACAGACCTACACAGACTCAGACAGATGTACACTCACAAACAGAGCACACACTTCCAGGCGCACAGTCACAGTCTGCCCTCCTGTTTTTTTCCGGCTGTGCCGCTGCAGTGGCCGCTGTTGACCGCCGGGCGTCGCGATTCGCGGTAAGACTGTGATCCTAACACCCCCCCTCCTTCCCTTCTGTTCTCTTTCTCCTTCTGTTCTCTTTCTCTGCACAGGGACACACCGGCGCTGCTTCGCCGTCAGCCTTTCGCACCGGAGAGAGGAGGCAGAACCGAGACCAGAGAGACCGCTGACGACTCGCTACCGGCCCACGCACCCGGCTTGCGGATGATCGGAGGAGACGGTGAGGGCAAGATCGTTAGGACCATCGTCTATTTACCGTGTGCGCCTCCCTACCCTTAACCTGTGTCAGTATACAAGGTGGATTATTTATGCGCTTGTCTCCATACAAATGTGTCAGACTGCGATCGGGGGTCTGCGGGACAGCGGCTGCCGGTCAGCCGGCCGGAGATGCGGGACAGCGGCGGACGCACGGAGCTCAGCTGTGCACAGCGCAGCCTGTCAGCCGGTCCGCCCGCTGCCGACTCGCACAGACAGCCAGCGAGAGTGCTTAGCAACCGGCAGAGTCGAGTGTGTCCGAGTGTGATCTGTCGGAGAGACTGTGTGTGTGTGATCCGTCGGTCAGAAAGTGCGTGTGAGAGATCTGTAGGGGTGAGTGTGTGTGAGCGATCTGTATGATCTGTGTGCTGGTGTGATCAGCTGGAGAGACAGTGTGTGTGAGTGGGAGTGATCTGCCTGAGGAGCTGGCTCTCTTCCTCTCCGTGTTTCTCCCACGGGGTCGGCGGCTCCATTATACAGACTCTCCCGAACCGCTATCTGCCGGGGTGAGCGGTGGGTCCTGAGCCGCCTTTTCTCTCCCCATCTCGCTGTCCCTCACTCGGGCTGGGCTGTGTGAGAGAGGGCGGGTCGGTGAAGGTGTCTGGACACGCGTGTGCACACGGAGGGGGCAGTGAACCCCAGATCAGCCGCTGCGCGCACCGAGGTGCTTGTCGACAGATTTAAACGAGACGTACGACCCCGAGAGCGAGGTGGCTGCCAAGTTAAAGCTTTCTTATATCATTATTATTATTATTATTATTATTATTATTATTATTATTATTATTATAGAATATGAACGCGCTGCCTTGTCTGAATGTGTGCGCTCATATATTGGTCTGGGAATTGAAAAACACTGCTACTCACAGCACTTACAGATGCACATTTTCTCTCTCTCCTTTGGCTCTCATATATTTCGAAATATTGGGCAGTTCCTGTCTCTATAAATAAAAAACACTGACACTGTACTTTCTCTCTATTGTCCAGCACAGCAGGGACTTTAGTTCGTCAGTGTGTCAGGTGCTACATAAGACACTGTCGGTCACTCACTGCGTCGGTGTGTCAGTCAGATACTGAATCAGTGTGTCAGTCAGTTACTGAATCAGTGTGTCAGTCAGATACTGTGTCACAGTGTGTCTGTGTGTCAGTCCAGTTGCTGTGTCAGTGTGTCAGTCGGTTGCTGTGTCACTGTGTCAGTGAGTCAGTCACTGTGTCAATTACTGTGTCAATCACTGTCAGTGTGTCAGTCAGTTACAGGACAGGAGATCACATACTGGGCTGCCAGTTCAGCTGAGTTCCCTCCTCCCTCTCCCAGTAGGATTGGGACCCGTTGTGATTCTGGCAGGTGTGGGAACTCTGTGATTAGATCTGTAAATATAGGGAAGAATGTTTCTCTAATCCCAGAGTGTCTGTCACAGTGCAGTAGGAAGTGCACCTCTGTCTCTATTTCTCCCCGCTGGCAGTGGGAGCACAGCCTGTCCTCTCTGGGCAGCCAGGTCTGCCTGTGTCCAGTCTCTATGGCCAGGCTGTGGTCACTGTGAGTTTCTGATTTCTTCATTTCAGTCTGTGTTTGTGTTCCAGTGGGTGAGGTAGAGTTCTCCCTCCCTCTTTCCTTTCTTTTCTCTCTGCCCTGGTTCAGGTGCTTCTCCCTGTTTCAGAGATCAGGTGTCTGAAATCACTGAGTCCATTGTGTCTCTTTCATTCTCCAGGGACGTTTCACAATAGCTCAGTGAGATGTGCAGCACAGTGTCAGACTGTTCTCTTTCCTTTGTGCTGGTCTGTTTCCCAAGGTGATGGGGTAGAGAAGAGAGCAGTGTGACCTCTGGCCTCATCCCCTGCCTGCAAGCTTGTTTTCTCCTGAGAAAAACATGAACCACACAAAACAGCGACAGCTCAGAGCAGACAGGAGAGAGCAGCTCCTGATACATACAGGCTGTAGATGTGATCATCGCGGTTCCGTGTGGGCTCATGCCCTCTGGTCTCTGGCATAACGCAACAGAGAACCAGCCGCATGAGCTAAATGAGACCTCCCTCAGCCTAGGCAGCTGAGGTCCCTGCTACGCACAGGGAGGGCGATGATGTTTACTGTGTCCGAACTAGCTCCGCTACATAGACAGGGCTCGACCCAAGCAGTCCTTGCCTGCTCTGTCTGCTGCTGTGGGTGTTGCATTATTGTTAACGTCAGGCTGAGTCTGCGTTATTCAGAAACATAAAATGAGTTTAAATATATAAGATATTGGTTAGTTAATAACCTAGTCCAGTCTGCCTCTGTATGGCTTCAATAAACAGTGAATATTACACTATCCAATCCAGTTATTGTCAGTCCAGTCTGGTCTGCAGCTGTGGCTTCAGTGAACAATCCAGTGGTGCTGATCCAGTCCGGGTTGTTATGAATCCAGTCCAGTGTGCAGCTGTGTGACCCTCAGATCTCTCCCCACCATCTGGACACATGGAGCTGTGTAGTGAAGCCCCTCCCCATGGAGCCCGGAGAACCAATCAGGTTGCAGCATTCTGTGCCACCTACCCTGGCAGGGACTTTGAACAGAATCATAGAGGAAGAGAGTCTGAGGAACCTGAGAGGCAAGAGAGGGTGAATCCTGAGGACAGAGTGAGAGAGAGAGTGCAATCTCTGATCTCTCCTCAGCAGTGTGCGCAGTCTCTTGTGGTGTGCGCCCCTGAGCAGTGTCTGATCTCTCCTCAGCAGTGTGCAACCCTGAGCAGTGTCTGATCTCTCCTCAGAAGTGTGCGCAGTCTCTCAGGGTGTGCGCCCCTGAGCAGTATCTGATCTCTCCTCAGCAGTGTGCGCAGTCTCGGGGTGTGCGCCCCTGAGCAGTTTCTGATCTCTCCTCAGGAGTGTGCGCAGTCTCTCGGGGTGTGCACCCCTGGGCAGTGTCTGATCTCTCCTCAACAGTGTGCGCAGTCTCTCGGGATGTGCGCCCCTGAGCAGTATCTGATCTCTCCTCAGCAGTGTGCGCAGTCTCGGGATGTGCGCCCCTGAGCAGTCTCTGATCTCTCCTCAGGAGTGTGCGCAGTCTCTCGGGATGTGCGCCCCTGGGCAGTGTCTGATCTCTCCTCAGCAGTGAGCGACCCTGAGCAGTGTCTGATCTCTCCTCAGCAGTGTGCGACCCTGAGCAGTCTCTGATATCTCCTCAGCAGTGTCTGTTCAGTGTTCAGTCAATGTATGTGGGGTGTGTCAGGGCTGAAGCAGGCTGTTATCTATCACACAAAGGTCAGGCAATCCTTGGCTGATAGGAATGTGCAGACAGCACACCAGGTGCACGGTGCTGACACAGGATGCAGGCACACTTAGCACATATATCAGGGGCACAGGTCTTCCACACAGACACAGGTTGGTGCCACTGATGTACTTGAGCTGAACTGTACTGTGTTTAAGCGTAGACATTTGTTTATTTGGGGGCGTAACATATACAGTATATATAAACTCCAGGTGAACGGTGTGTACTGTGTATATACTCCAGGTGTACAGTGAGTACAGTGTATATACTCCAGGTGTATGATATATGCGGTACAGTATGTATACTCCAGGTGCACAGGGAGTATAGTGTATATACTCTAGGTGTATGATATATATAGTATATTAACCTCAGGTGTACAATGTATGCTGTATATATTTCAGGTCTGCAGTGTGTGCTGTGTAAATGCTCTGAGTGTCTGTTATACACAGAATGTACGCTCCAGGTGTGCAGTATGTTCGGAATGCATACTCTAGCTGTACGTGTGGAAAGTATTTATACTCCAGGTGAAGAGAGGGAGGTCTTGTCAGTAGCTTCCTTGTGGCCTGTTATTAGATGGAGGCTGTTTGTTATCCAAGGTGATTACAGCCATAATCCCAGTGATGGTAGGGGAATATTAAGCCGGGAGCAGCAATCCCACTCTTCCCGGAAAGGCTGTATGCTGTATACTAATCTATTTATAGCCAGCCTGAACCAGTAGCTTTATCAGTTTTCGACTTTGACTTTACAGCAAGATCTCTGTGTGTCACCTTTCCCAAGATCAGTGAGATTGTACTGAAGGACAAAGAGCAGAGAGAGGGAGAGGAGGGAGGAGAGGAGAGAGGGTGGAGAGAGAGAGATGGATAGAGGAGAGAGGAGAGAGAGGGACTATCAGCTCATCTGGGAGTTTTGACCTACAGTAGCAGTGAAGGAGAAGACACTTAGGGCTTTCTACACAATAAGATTAAACAAAATTTAACATCAACACAGCAACAAGAATCTGGCTCCAAATATCTGAAAGTGTAATCCAACCCATTGCCCTATACGGCAGTGAAGTGTGGGGTCCCCTCACAGACCAGGATTACACTCAATGGGACAAACACCCCACAGAAACTCTTAACAATGGGTGCAGGGCCGAATTAGGCCAATAACCACTATAAATAAAAATACAGAAGAGAGTTTTAAAGTATTGGGTACACCTAAAAAGCAGCCACCAAAACTCCTACCACCACAATGCCCTGCTGAGCCAAGAGCTGAGCCCAAAACAGAGCCCCCTGAGCCAGCTGGTCCTGAGGCTCACTGACCTGAGCCACACCGACACTAACCAGCATCAGGACAGCACTGCTAGAGCACCACAACTCAGACTCAACCATATCACAGCACAGATCAAACAGCAATATCTCACACACTGGGACACAAACACAACATAAACTGGAATGCTACAGAACCCTAAATAGACAATACACACTAGCCAAATATTTGACCAACCTAAGTAAAAGCAAAAAGAAACAGAACCTGACGAAGTACAGGCTCAGTGACCACAGACTGGCCATAGAAACTGGGCGACACAGGCAGAACTGGCTGCCCAGAGAGGACAGGCCACTGCCAGCTGGGAGAAATAGAGACAGAGGTACACTTCCTACTGCACTGTGACAGATACTCTGGGATTAGAGAAACATTCTTCCCTAAATTCAGAAATCTAATCCCAGAGTTCCCACACCTGCCAGAATCACAACGGCTACCAATCCTTGAACTGGCAGCCCAGTATGTGATCTCCTGTCACAGCCTGAGAAACAGACAGTGAGCTTGTCTCTCAATAATAATAATAATAATAATAATAATAATAATAATAATAATAATAATAATAATAATACAGTGTATGATCTCCTGTCCCAGCCTGAGGAACAGACAGTGAGCCTGTCTCTCAAAAATAATAATACAGTGTGTGATCTCCTGTCCCAGCCTGAGGAACAGACAGTGAGCCTGTCTCTCAATAATAATAATACAGTGTGTGATCTCCTGTCCCAGCCTGAAGAACAGTGAGCCTGTCTCTCAATAATAATACAGTGTGTGATCTCCTGTCCCAGCCTGAGGAACAGACAGTGAGCCTGTCTCTCAATAATAATAATACAGTGTGTGATCTCCTGTCACAGCCTGAGGAACAGACAGTGAGCCTGTCTCTCAATAATAATAATACAGTGTGTGATCTCCTGTCCCAGCCTGAGGAACAGACAGTGAGCCTGTCTCTCAATAATAATAATACAGTGTGTGATCTCCTGTCCCAGCCTGAGGAACAGACAGTGAGCCTGTCTCTCAATAATAATAATACAGTGTGTGATCTCCTGTCACAGCCTGAGGAACAGACAGTGAGCCTGTCTCTCAATAATAATAATACAGTGTGTGATCTCCTGTTCCAGCCTGAGGAACAGACAGTGAGCCTGTCTCTCAATAATAATAATACAGTGTGTGATCTCCTGTCACAGCCTGAGGAACAGTGAGTCTGTCTCTCAATCTCTCTCTTTCCTAGCGTTAATCCCGCATCAGCAGGGTCCGCTTGTCGGCACACCAGTCACCATTTGGTGGTTTGAACCAAATCTTTGAGCTGACGTTGCCATTAAATGCGACCGAGAAATACTCCAACCAGCGCGTTGCTCTGCCTGCGGAGTGGGAAAGGGGGGGGGTGGAGAACAAAGTAATGAAGCCAATTCAGAGAGGGGGATTATTAGGAGGCCATGACTGGTAAAGGCCAGGGGGAAATTTGGCCAGGACACCGGGGTTACACCTCTACTCTTTTCGAGAAGCGCCCTGGGATTTTTAATGACCACAGAGAGTCAGGACCTCTGTTTTACGTCTCATCCAAAGGACAGCGCTTATTTACAGTATAGTGTCCCCGTCACTATACTGGGGCATTAGGACCCACCTTGACCGCAGGGTGAGCGCCCCCTGCTGGCCCCACTAACACCTCTTCCAGCAGCAACCTTAGTTTTTCCCAGGAGGTCTCCCATCCAGGTACTGACCAGGCTCACACCTGCTTTGCTTCAGTGGGCTGCCAGTTGTGAGTTGCAGTTGCACTGGCCAGCAGATATGGCTGCTGGCCAGTGAGTCTGTCTCTCAATAAAGCTCCATATTTGTATGTGAATGTATTATGCTGTGCCTATATTGTGTTTGTAGAACAAATGTCTGTAGAACTTATATCAATTGTATAGGCTTTGGCAACACTGATTTATTCAATTGGCCATGCCAATGAAGTATCTTGAATTGAATCAAATTGAATCAAGTTGGAGAGAGGGGAGAGGAGAGGACCATACTGTGCTCTACTGTACTGTACTGTGCTTATAATAATATCCTAAGGAGCTGTGTCAGGTTACAAGGCAGTGTTCTGGTTTGCTACACTGCGAATATTAAACGGAACGGCTGTGTGCTCTGCTGTGCTATGCGGACTGTACTACCAGATTACCAGTTTGAACTCAGGGTCTGGGTCTAGGCACAGTCTGAACAGGTTCTGATTTCTCTCTTACAGCCCGCCAAGAGGACCTGGAGACACTCAGACAGTAACACGCCAATCCAGCAGAAACCTTGAGTTCCTCAAACAGGCAGGAGGGCAGTGAGTTTGTGCCCTGTGCTCTGGTGTCTAGCAAATGGCTGATAAACAGATCAGGTAAGTGACTCTGGGGAGGGGTGGGGCTGGTCTTGGGTCCAGGAGCTCAGCTGTGATGTTGTCTCTTTCTGTTTCTCAGTTTGCCTGCGAAGCTGATCAATGGTGGGATTGCCGGGCTGATTGGGGTCACCTGTGTGTTTCCCATTGATCTGGCCAAGACCAGGCTGCAGAACCAGCAGAATGGGTCCCGCCTGTACTCCAGCATGTTCGTATGACCCAGCCAGACACTGTACTGCACTACTTACTGTACACTGCCCTGTACTACACTTGACTTCTGCACACTGCACTGTACTACACTACTGTACACTGCACAGTACACCACTACTGTACACTGCACTGTACTACAATGGACTAGTGCACACTGCACTGTACTACACTACTGTACACTGCACAGTACACCACTACTGTACACTGCACTGTACTACAATGGACTACTGCACACTGCACTGTACTACACTACTGTACACTGCACAGTACACCACTACTGTACACTGCACTGTACTACACTGGACTACTGCACACTGCACTGTACTACACTACTGTACACTGCCCTGTACTACACTGGACTACTGCACACTACACTGTCCTACACTACTGTACACTGCCCTGTACTACACTGGACTACTGCACACTGCACTGTACTACACTACTGTACACTGCCCTGTACTACACTGGACTACTGCACACTGCACTGTACTACACTACTGTACACTGCCCTGTACTACACTGGACTACTGTACACTGCACTGTATTACACTACTGTACACTGCACTGTACTGCATACTGCCTTTTACTACAGTACTGCACACTACACTGTACTACACCGTACTGCACTACTGTACACTGCCCTGTACTACACTGGACTACTACACACTGCACTGTATTACACTACTGTACACTGCCCTGTACTGCACCATACTGCACTACTGTACACTGCCCTGAACTACACTGGACTACTGCACACTGCACTGTACTGCACACTGCACTACTGCACACTGCACTGTACTGCACTACTGCGCACTGCACTGCACTGCACTGTACAACACTACTGCACAACTGCACTGTATTGCATAACTGTACACTGTACTGTACTACACTGGACTACTGCACACTGCACTGAACTGCACTACTGCACACTGCACTGTACTGTACTACTGTACTGCACACTGCACTGAACTACAATACTGCACTCTGTACTGAACTGCCCTGCACTGTACAACACTACCGCACTCTGTACTACACTGGACTACTGCACACTGCACTGTATTACACTACTGTACACTGCACTGTATTACACTACCGTACACTGCACTACTCCACTGTACTGTACACTGCCCTGTACTACACTGGATTACTGCACACTGCACTGAACTGCACAACTGCACAGTGCCCTGTACTACACTGAACTACTGCACACTGCCCTGTACTACACTGGACTACTGCACACTGCACTGTACAACACTACTGCACTCTGCACTACACTGGAGTATTGCACACTGCACTGTACTGCACTGGACTAATGCACACTACACTGTACAACACTACTGCACTCTGCACTACGCTGGAGTACTGCACACTGCGCTGTACTGCACTGGAGTACTCCACACTGCACTGTACTACACTACTGCACTCTGCACTACGCTGGAGTACTGCACACTGCACTGTACTGCACTGGAGTACTGCACAATGAACTGTACTACACTACTGCACTCTGCACTACGCTGGAGTACTGCACACTGCACTGTACTGCACTGGAGTACTCCACACTGCACTGTACTTCACTACTGCACTCTGCACTACACTGGAGTACTGCATACTGTACTGTGTTGCACTGTCCTACACTGGGATACTGCACAGTGTACACTAACTCTGACTTGTATGCCTGTGTGCTCTCAGGTCTGACTGCCTCTTCAAGACGATCCGGTCTGAAGGATACTTCGGGATGTACAGAGGTAGGACACACTGGGGTGTGCAAATGGTGCTTGGGCTGGAGGATGTGAAGCAGACAGGATAAAGGCACTATTCTGTAGACAATGAACGGCAGTGATAGTCAAGTCAGGCTTGAAAGCAGAAGTTACTATGGGGAAGTACATACTGGGAACAGCAGATGCTTCTTTACACAAAGGGTTGTGGGAGTTTGGAAGAAGCTGCCCAGCCCTGTTGTTTTCATACCCTGGTTTCTCTCAAACGACAGCTTGAGGACCAGTCAGACACTACCGAGCAAACAAGCTTCTGGGCTGGATAGCCTTCTCCCGACTCACAGCTTTCTTTCACAGGGAGTTTCACAGGGAGTTGAAGGTAACTCCTAAAGTAACTCTCAAAAATCAAACTGCAGTTTTCAGGACTGGACTTGGGGCTCTGCGTTGGGTCACTACGCATCCTTGCAGCACACTCTGCTGGGGTGTCCTGTCGAAACCAGACACCCCACTTACAGTTTTGGGGTCCCCCAAGGCTCTCACTGTGCTGCTGGGGCTCCAGTCTTTATTACACGTTGAGAAGCTCTGACTGAGACACTCTCTGCCCCCCCTCTCAGGTGCCGCAGTGAACCTCACACTGGTGACCCCAGAAAAAGCCATCAAACTGGCCGCTAACGACTTCTTCCGGCACTGGCTCTCCAGGGATGGGTGAGACCAATCGACAGACTGCCGCTGACCGACCGATGTCGTCCTGATGAGGAGGAAATTGTGACCTTTAACCTCTGGAGCCCTCCTTGTTGTCTGGAGCACAGACATGCCCCCTGGGTCTACCTCTGGGTGTTGCCATGGAAACTAAAAGGTTCCAGCTGAATTATAGATGAGACCAGAGTGTTAATAATTAACTGGGGGTGGCTCAGTTAAGCCTGGGTGACCTTGTCAATATCTGCAGAGATTCTGGATGTTTCCTTGGAATCTCCTCTGTTCACAGACTGGAGGGGCTCATCCCAGGTACAGCTTTACAAATTTAAGAGCTGCTCAGGGCTACTGGGGGCTCTCTGAGCTTCAGGGTAAAATAATAAATAAAGGATTTGAAAGAGCAGTTGCCCCACAGCCCCAGCTAGTCTGCAGGGGGTAGTCTGTCTGAGGAGCTGGAGGCCTTTCTTCACGAGAGGCAGGAACCTGGCTGAGCATCATGTGTCCTGGTCTGACCTGAGTCAGTGCTCTCTGTGTGTGTCTCTCCCTCTCTCTGTGTGTGTGTGCCTCTCTCTCACTCTGTGTGTCTCTCCCTCTCTCTCTGTGTGTGTGCCTCTCTCTCAATCTGTGTGTGTCTCTCCCTCTCTCACTCTGTGTGTGCCTCTCTCTCACTCTGTGTGTGTCTCTCCCTCTCTCTGTGTGTGTGTGCCTCTCTCTCACTCTGTGTCTCTCCCTCCCTCTCTGTGTGTGTGCCTCTCTCACTCTGTGTGTGTCTCTCCCTCTCTCACTCTGTGTGTGTCTCTCCCTCTCTCTGTGTGTGTGTGCCTCTCTCTCACTCTGTGTGTCTCTCCCTCTCTCACTCTGTGTGTGTGTGCCTCTCTCTCACTCTGTGTGTGTCTCTCCCTCTCTCACTCTGTGTGTGTGTGCCTCTCTCTCACTCTGTGTGTCTCTCCCTCTCTCACTCTGTGTGTGTGTGCCTCTCTCTCACTCTGTGTGTGTCTCTCCCTCTCTCACTCTGTGTGTCTCTCCCAATTCAATTCAATTCAATTCAAGGTGCTTTATTAGCATGACTGATGGGTACAATCAGTGTTGCCAAAGCAAATAAAAATAAGAAAACCAACAAGAAACGAAACAAAAAATAAAAATAACATGAAATCTACAGACATATTACAGACATTTACAACAAAGACATATCATAAAATATTTACATACAGTATACTGTAAACAGCTTGAGCATTATTGGGAAACAGACTCACTGTTCCTCAGGGTGTGACAGGAGATCACATACTGGGCTGCCAGTTCAACTGAGTTCCCTCCTCCCTCTCCCAGTAGGATTGGGACCCGTTGTGATTCTGGCAGGTGTGGGAACTCTGGGACTAGATTTCTGAATTTAGGGAAGAATGTTTCTCTAATCACAGAATATGTGTCAGTGCAGTAGGATATCTGTTACAGGGCAACCTCTCTCTCGCTCTCTGTGTGTGTACCTCTCTCTTGGTCTGTGTGTTTGTGCCTCTGTGTGTGTGCGTGTGCGTGTGTGTGCGTGCGTGTGCCTCTCTCTCACTCTGTGTGTATTCTGCCTCTCTCTTACTGTGTCTCTGTCAATTCAATGTTCAATTCTAGATGCTTTATTGGCATGACTAACGAATAAATCAATGTTGCCAAAGGAAATACAAATACAATTAACATAAAATCTACAGACATTTACAATATAGACACATCACAATACATTCACATACAAATATGGAGCATTATTGAGAGACAGGCTCACTGTTCCTCAGGCTGGGACAGGAGATCACACACAGTATTATTATTATTGAGAGACAGGCTTGCTGTTCCTCGGTCTGTGACAGGAGATCACAGGAAGGAAATGCATCTCTATTTCTCCCCGCTGGCAGTGGGAGCACAGCCTGTCCTCTCTGGGCTGCCAGGTCTGCCTGTGTCCAGTCTCTATCACTGTTACTTATGTTGGTCAAATATTCGGCTAGTGTGTATTGTCTGTTAAGGGTCCTGTAGCATTCCAGTTGGGCTCAGCTCTTGGCTCAGAAGGGCTTTGCAGTGTTAGGAGTTTTGGTTGCTACGTTTTTAGGTTGTGCCAATACTTTATTACTCTCTTCTGTATATTGATTAGTAAAGGGTATTGGCCAAATTTGGCCCTAATTCTGACTCTCTCTCTCTGTGTCTCTGTCTCTCTCTGTGTGTCTATGTCTCTCTCTCTCTGTGTCTCCATCTATCTCTCTCTCTCTCTCTGTGTCTCTGTCTCTCCCTCTGTGTGTCTCTGTCTCTCCCTCTGTGTGTCTCTGTCTCTCTCTGTGTGTCTCTGTCTCTCTGTGTGTGTCTCTGTCTCTCTCTGTGTGTGTCTCTCTCTCTCTGTGTGTCTCTCTGTCACTCTGTGTGTCTCTCTGTCTCTCTCTCTGTCTCTCTCTCTCTCTCTCTCTCTCTCTCTCTCTCTCTCTCTCTCTCTCTGTGTGTGTGTCTCTCTGTCACTCTGTGTGTCTCTCTGTCAATTCAATTCAATTCAAGGTGCTTTATTAGCATGACCGATGGGTACAATCAGTGTTGCCAAAGCAAATAAAAATAATAAAATTAACATAGAACAAAACAAAAATAGAAGTAAAATAAAATCTACAGACGTTACAGACATTTACAACAAAGACATATTATAAAATACTGACATATACTGTAGGCAGCTGGAGCATTATTGGGAGACGGACTCACTGTTCCTCAGGCTGTGACAGGAGATCACATACTGGGCTGCCAGATCAACTGAGTTCCCTCCTCCCTCTCCCAGTAGGATTGGGACCTGTTGTGGTTTTGGCAGGTGTGGGAACTCTGGGATTAGATTTCTGAATTTCGGGAAGAATGTTTCTCTAATCCCAGAGTATCTGTCACAGTGCAGTAGGAAGTGCACCTCTGTCTCTATTTCTCCCCGCTGGCAGTGGGAGCACAGCCTGTCCTCTCTGGGCAGCCAGGTCTGCCTGTGTCGCCCAGTTTCTATGGCCTCTCTGTCACTCTGTGTGTCTCTGTCTCTCTCTCTCAGGCAGCAGCTCACTCTGCCCAGAGAGATGCTGGCTGGCTGTGGGGCTGGGACCTGTCAGGTGATTGTGACCACGCCCATGGAGATGCTGAAGATCCAGCTGCAAGACGCGGGGAGGATCGGTGAGTGAGGGGTGGGGGGTGACAGGCCGAGCTCTCACTTTCAAAGCTACTCCTGGGGTTCACCCTGTCACAGCCTGAGGGACACACAGTGAGGATAGGCACCCATGTACCTCTGGGGTACACCCTGTCACAGCCTGAGGGACACACAGTGAGGATCGGCATCCAGGTACCCCTGGGGTTCACTCTGTCACAGCCTGAGGGACACACAGAGAGGATCGGCACACAGGTACCCCTGGGGGTCGAGGGAGAGAGAGATGACGTCGACTTTTTGAGTGCAGGAGCAGCTCCATGCAGAGACAGAGTCCTGGCGCCCTCTGGCGGCCAGCGCCGGAACTGCGCTTTATTGGCTGGCAGAACGCAGATGGAGGATAATTCTGCTCCGTGAAGCTGCCCCCCCTACAGACAGCACGAACGATGAAACTCACGTCATTTGTTAGTGCTGCGTTTGTGCCGTTGAAAGTAACTTCCAAGCTGCTTTGGTTTCCGAAATATAGCGAGATATGGATATTACTTCTTCAGATTTTTTTAAAGGACACGGCTACGAAATGGAGACGTGCCAGTTACAGCCTCTTTGTAAGGACATGCAGTTGCTTGCTAATGTTCACCTTTTAAGGTTGCATCCACGACTCTTCTGATTAGGGTTTGATACTGGTGACAATTTTAATTTTCCTGTTCACACAAACGCACAGAAGATATTAAAAGCAAAACCAACCACCACCCCCCACCAGGGCACATGGTGAAACACAACTGCGGAATTGTTACTCTTGCACCAGTGACAGTATAGCGCTTGAACTTGGCAGACGGGGTCACTGGAGGTCAAAGTCACTGCGCATAGTCACATGATCACCCGAAAAAAAGGCGCTATATTTCGGGAACGATAGAAGCTGGGAAGTGACTTTCAACGGCACAAATGCAGCATGAATGAATGAGGTGGTTTTCTTAGTTTGTGCTGTCTGTAGGGGGGCCACCTTCACAGAGCTGGAAAATTCACTTCTATGAATTGGCTACATTACTCTGCTCTCCTCCCCACTGATAGCTGATGTGTGGTGAGCGTTCTGGCGCACTATGGCTGCTGTCGCATCATCCAGGTGGGGCTGCACATTGGTGGTGGTGGAGGGGAGTCCCCATTACCTGTAAAGCGCTTTGAGTGGAGTGTCCGGAAAAGCGCTTTATAAGTGTAAGCAATTATAATTATTATTACTTCAGTTCACTTCAAGCCTACTACTCCTGTGGGGAAATGTGTTTTAAGCCTCAGTCCATCAGCAACACAACCAGGAAGACAAACATTCCCAACAGTACAATAGTGTTACAGTGAGAGAGGTTTTGCGGTGGGGATGAGTCTGTTAGTTTCAACTGAGCACAGAGGAGAAGAGTGTAAATTCACAGTGGAGGGGTGAGACACACTCCGTCATGATCTTTGCCTTCTTATAACCTTTTGTTTGTACAGGAATTGGAGTTGATTTGATTTGCCCTGGTTATGTTGCTACTTATTGTTACGTATTTTCCCAACCTGTTACAATTAACTGCGTACTGATGTTTCCAAACATGACAGCTTGTTAAGACACTTTCAATAAATGACTGAAAAGGGGTGTTAAAATAGTTCTCTCTACACTGAAATGGATGGGTTTTCTAAGAAAAACTGAGTCTAAGTTGACCTTTTTCATAAATAGTGTCACAACAACTGTACTGTCTTAGGTTTTTGTCATTGTCCTTGACTATTTCTACAGACTGACCATTAATTACTGCATGTAGTAAAATCATTTAGCAAGGCCCTTTAATAAGCTGACCAGGGCTCTTCCTGAGGTCTGTGTGTTTGCTCTTCCAGTTGTTAGGGTACAGAATGTACAGTATGGTGAAGACACAGCCCTCGGGTGATCCAGTGGAAGTGTAGTGAATGTCAGATAACCAGCTCCCCAATCTGACCTGGTGAGACCTGTCTGTGTAGAAGTAGAGGAACCATCTCATCGAGTTACTGTGAGAGTTTCCGTTCCAGCAGTGCTGGTTGTCTTGGGCAGGTTTGACAGACTGGCTGTGTGTGAACTAACCTGTCTCTCTAATGTTGCTGAATGGCAGCGGCTCAGAGGAAGATGATGGCCCAGACTGCCAGCTCCACCCCTGGGGGGACCGTTGCTACGGAGACAAAATCGCCCACAGCCATGCAGATCACACGGGATCTCCTGCGGAGCAAAGGAATCGCCGGCCTGTACAAGGGGCTGGGAGCCACACTGCTCAGGTATAATACACAGTGAATATCACACACTGCTCAGGTATAATACACAGTGAATATCACACACTGCTCAGCTATAATACACAGTGAATATCACACACTGCTCAGGTATAATACACAGTGAATATCACACACTGCTCAGCTATAATACACAGTGAATATCACACACTGCTCAGGTATAATACACAGTGAATATCACACACTGCTCAGGTATAATACACAGTGAATATCACACACTGCTCAGGTATAATACACAGTAAATATCACACACTGCTCAGGTATAATACACAGTGAATATCACACACTGCTCAGGTATAATACACAGTGAATATCACACACTGCTCAGGTAAAATACACAGTGAATATCACAGAGTGCTCAGCTATAATACACAGTGAATATCACACACTGCTCAGGTATAATACACAGTGAATATCACACACTGCTCAGCTATAATACACAGTGAATATCACACACTGCTCAGGTAAAATACACAGTGAATATCACAGAGTGCTCAGGTAAAATACACAGTGAATATCACAGAGTGCTCAGCTATAATACACAGTGAATATCACACACTGCTCAGCTATAATACACAGTGAATCTCACACACTGCTCAGGTATAATACACAGTGAATATCACACACTGCTCAGGTAAAATACACAGTGAATATCACACACTGCTCAGGTATAATACACAGTGAATATCACACACTGCTCAGGTAAAATACACAGTGAATATCACAGAGTGCTCAGGTAAAATACACAGTGAATATCACACACTGCTCAGGTATAATACACAGTGAATATCACACACTGCTCAGGTATAATACACAGTGAATATCACACACTGCTCAGGTAAAATACACAGTGAATATCACAGAGTGCTCAGGTATAATACACAGTGAATATCACACACTGCTCAGGTAAAATACACAGTGAATATCACACACTGCTCAGGTATAATACACAGTGAATATCACAGAGTGCTCAGGTAAAATACACAGTGAATATCACACACTGCTCAGGTAAAATACACAGTGAATATCACACACTGCTCAGGTATAATACACAGTGAATATCACACACTGCTCAGGTATAATACACAGTGAATATCACACACTGCTCAGGTATAATACACAGTGAATATCACACACTGCTCAGGTATAATACACAGTGAATATCACACACTGCTCAGGTATAATACACAGTGAATATCACACACTGCTCAGGTATAATACACAGTGAATATCACACACTGCTCAGGTAAAATACACAGTGAATATCACACACTGCTCAGGTATAATACACAGTGAATATCACACACTGCTCAGGTATAATACACAGTGAATATCACACACTGCTCAGGTATAATACACAGTAAATATCACACACTGCTCAGCTATAATACACAGTGAATATCACACACTGCTCAGGTATAATACACAGTGAATATCACACACTGCTCAGGTATAATACACAGTGAATATCACACACTGCTCAGGTATAATACACAGTGAATATCACACACTGCTCAGGTAAAATACACAGTGAATATCACAGAGTGCTCAGCTATAATACACAGTGAATATCACACACTGCTCAGGTATAATACACAGTGAATATCACACACTGCTCAGCTATAATACACAGTGAATATCACACACTGCTCAGGTAAAATACACAGTGAATATCACAGAGTGCTCAGGTAAAATACACAGTGAATATCACAGAGTGCTCAGCTATAATACACAGTGAATATCACACACTGCTCAGCTATAATACACAGTGAATCTCACACACTGCTCAGGTATAATACACAGTGAATATCACACACTGCTCAGGTAAAATACACAGTGAATATCACACACTGCTCAGGTATAATACACAGTGAATATCACACACTGCTCAGGTAAAATACACAGTGAATATCACAGAGTGCTCAGGTAAAATACACAGTGAATATCACACACTGCTCAGGTATAATACACAGTGAATATCACACACTGCTCAGGTATAATACACAGTGAATATCACACACTGCTCAGGTAAAATACACAGTGAATATCACACACTGCTCAGGTAAAATACACAGTGAATATCACACACTGCTCAGGTATAATACACAGTGAATATCACAGAGTGCTCAGGTAAAATACACAGTGAATATCACACACTGCTCAGGTAAAATACACAGTGAATATCACACACTGCTCAGGTATAATACACAGTGAATATCACAGAGTGCTCAGCTATAATACACAGTGAATATCACACACTGCTCAGGTATAATACACAGTGAATATCACACACTGCTCAGGTATAATACACAGTGAATATCACAGAGTGCTCAGCTATAATACACAGTGAATATCACACACTGCTCAGCTATAATACACAGTGAATATCACACACTGCTCAGGTATAATACACAGTGAATATCACACACTGCTCAGGTATAATACACAGTGAATATCACACACTGCTCAGGTATAATACACAGTGAATATCACACACTGCTCAGGTATAATACACAGTGAATATCACAGAGTGCTCAGCTATAATACACAGTGAATATCACAGAGTGCTCAGGTAAAATACACAGTGAATATCACACACTGCTCAGGTATAATACACAGTGAATATCACACACTGCTCAGGTATAATACACAGTGAATATCACAGAGTGCTCAGCTATAATACACAGTGAATATCACACACTGCTCAGGTATAATACACAGTGAATATCACAGAGTGCTCAGCTATAATACACAGTGAATATCACACACTGCTCAGGTATAATACACAGTGAATATCACACACTGCTCAGCTATAATACACAGTGAATATCACACACTGCTCAGGTATAATACACAGTGAATATCACACACTGCTCAGGTATAATACACAGTGAATATCACACACTGCTCAGGTATAATACACAGTGAATATCACACACTGCTCAGGTATAATACACAGTGAATATCACACACTGCTCAGGTATAATACACAGTGAATATCACAGAGTGCTCAGGTAAAATACACAGTGAATATCACACACTGCTCAGGTATAATACACAGTGAATATCACACACTGCTCAGGTAAAATACACAGTGAATATCACACACTGCTCAGGTATAATACACAGTGAATATCACAGAGTGCTCAGCTATAATACACAGTGAATATCACACACTGCTCAGGTATAATACACAGTGAATATCACACACTGCTCAGGTATAATACACAGTGAATATCACACACTGCTCAGGTAAAATACACAGTGAATATCACACACTGCTCAGGTATAATACACAGTGAATATCACAGAGTGCTCAGCTATAATACACAGTGAATATCACACACTGCTCAGGTATAATACACAGTGAATATCACACACTGCTCAGGTATAATACACAGTGAATCTCACACACTGCTCAGGTAAAATACACAGTGAATATCACACACTGCTCAGGTATAATACACAGTGAATATCACAGAGTGCTCAGCTATAATACACAGTGAATATCACACACTGCTCAGGTAAAATACACAGTGAATATCACACACTGCTCAGGTATAATACACAGTGAATCTCACACACTGCTCAGGTATAATACACAGTGAATATCACACACTGCTCAGGTATAATACACAGTGAATATCACAGAGTGCTCAGCTATAATACACAGTGAATATCACACACTGCTCAGGTATAATACACAGTGAATATCACACACTGCTCAGGTATAATACACAGTGAATATCACACACTGCTCAGGTATAATACACAGTGAATATCACACACTGCTCAGCTATAATACACAGTGAATATCACACACTGCTCAGGTATAATACACAGTGAATATCTGCTCTGCTTGTGCCTCTGTCCCAGGGATGTGCCGTTCTCCATCATCTACTTCCCACTCTTCGCCAACCTGAACAAGCTTGGCCAGCGGGAGGGGGGGGGCTCCCCCTTCTACGTGTCGTTTGCAGCTGGTTGTGTGGCTGGGAGCACTGCGGCTGTGGCCGTCAACCCCTGCGATGGTGGGTCGCTGGAGACACTGGGACACAGAGGGAGATAACGCTGGGATACAGTGGGAGAGGACAATGGGATACATGGGGATAAAGAGGGAAAGGACACTGGGAGACAGAGGGAGAGGACACTGGGAGACAGAGGGAGAGGACACTGGGAGACAGAGGGAGAGGACACTGGGAGACAGAGGGAGGGGACACTGGGAGACAGAGGGAGAGGACACTGGGATACAGAGGGAGAGGACACTAGGAGACAGAGGGAGAGGACACTAGGAGACAGAGGGAGAGGACACTGGGAGACAGAGGGAGAGTACACTGGGAGACAGAGGGAGAGGACACTGGGAGACAGAGGGAGAGGGGGACACAGGAGCTAAGGGACTGGAAGACAGCGAGAGCCAGTGGAATATTGTAGTGTATGTTGTAACACAGAGGAGGTGTTTCTGTGTGTTTCAGTGATAAAGACCAGGCTGCAGTCTCTCCAGAGAGGGGCACATGAGGACACATACAGTGGAGTGACTGACTGCATCAGGTAACAATACCACACAACTACACAACCGGTGTGCTTGTAAAACACAAAACAGCTGCTTAGCTCAAATGTAAAACATCACAACTACAGCTAGAACAAGGCAGCGTGGAGACACACAGCTCCTACTCAGCGTCTCTGTCTGCACCGGGGACAGTGTTGGGCACTTCTGCGCTGTGAGCTTGAGCTGTCTCTGTCTGCCTCTGTGCTTGTCTGTCTGTGTGCCAGACTGTCACTCTGCATGGGTCTGACTGTCTGTCTCTCTTCTTGTCTGTCTGCGTGCCTGTCTGTCTCTCTGCATGGGTCTGCCTGTCTGTCTCTCTGCTTGTCTGTCTGTGTGCCTGTCTGTCTCTCTCCTTGTCTGTCTGTCTGTCTCTCCTTGTCTGTCTGCCTGACTGTCTGTCTCTCTCCTTGCCTGTCTGCCTGCCTATCTGTCTCTCTGCTTGTGTCTGTGTGCCTCTCTGTCTCTCTCCTTGCCTGTCTGCCTGCCTATCTGTCTCTCTGCTTGTGTCTGTGTGCCTGTCTGTCTCTCTCCTTGCCTCTCTGCTTGTCTGTCTGTTTGCCTGTCTCTCTGCTCGTGACTGTCTGTCTGACTGTCTCTCTCCTTGCCCGTCTGCCTGCCTGTCTGCCTGTCTGTCTCTCCTTGCCTGTCTGTCTGATTATCTCCCTCACTGTCTGTCTCCCTGTCTGTCTCTCTCCTTGCCCGTCTGCCTGTCTGTCTCCCTGCCTGTCTCTCCTTGCCTGTCTGCCTGTCTCTCTGCCTGGGTCTGTCTGACTGCCTGTCTGTGCCCACAGGAAGATCCTGCAGCGTGAAGGTCCCCTTGCCTTCCTGAAGGGGGCATACTGTCGTGCTCTGGTTATCGCCCCCCTCTTCGGCATCGCCCAGGTCATCTACTTCCTGGGGGTTGGGGAGTTCCTGCTCAGCCATCTTCCGCGTCGGCAGGAATAACCAGCTACCAGCATGCACTGCTGCAGCACCCACCCCCAGCCCCCGGCCCCCAGAGCCCAGCGATCGGGGTCACACAGAGCCCCCAGCGATCGGGGTCACACAGAGCGCCCAGCTATCGGGGTCACACAGAGCGCCCAGTGATCGGGGCACACAGAGCCCCCCACGGCGCTAGTGGCTGGCTGGCTCTGATGGCCGTCTGAGATCGGGGTCACACAGAGCCCCCCACAGGGCCAGTGGCTGGCTGGCTCTGATGGCCGTCCGAGATCGGGGTCACACAGAGCCCCCCACAGGGCCAGTGGCTGAAGTGCTCGCAGACACTGCAGGCTTTCACTTTTCCTGAAGTTCATTTCAGTTTTATAATTATGACAACATTTTAGAAAAATCTGTTTTTAGTTTTTGTCTGCGTTGATTTGCCGGGGTGTCTTTGTCACTATGTGCATCTCTGTTTTGGAGAGTCTGTCCACCTGCCTGTCTGTCCATCTGTCTGTCTGTCCACCTGCCTGCCCATCACAGATCTGTCCCTGAGTGTGTCTGCTCGTCCTGTGTGCACACACCTGTCTTTTAGTGATTATGTTTTTATACTTGAACGCTGATTTGCACAAGAGGGGTGTGGGAGAGCTTGTGCCGGTGTGCCTGTCCAGAACCGGACAGCCAGGCCTCAGTTCTCACGGGTCACCCCTACAGCCCGCGCATGATGTGACGTCCGACCTCGAGCCTGCCCGAGCAGCTCTGATTGGCTGACCCACACCCATTTCGCAGAGATCCCAAGTTAATCATCCAAAACAGGCCATCAGTCCAAGGGACACCCCCACACTTTGAGCCCAGACCCTGACCTCTGTGTGACCCCAGCAGAGGGTTCTGGGATTGCTCTGCACATTCCGCCCCTGACCTGCCCCAGTGGACATCTCCTGACTGTAGTGGTTTCAGCCCGTCCAATGTCAATTTTGAGGAGTGTGTGTGTGTGTGTGTGTGAACCTCCTCCAGCCCAGGATGGGTCAATAACAGGACCCTGATGACATCACAGGAAACGGGTGGTTCCACAGCACAGTACAAGGGTGTTGACATCTGCGATGGTTCAAGGGAAAACTTGGCTATATCTCCATCCTTATACTGTCTCATAATGTCCTACAGCATGTAGTGTGTTTGGCTAACAGACGTAAGAAACCTTGATCTAGGTGATATATGATAATTGACATACTAACGCATTGGCTTGAGGTTAGAAAATGAACACGGATCAACTGAAAGGACCAGCAGTAATCGCAGGCGTATGGCACTCAGCTGACAGAGTGTGAAACTCTCCTCTGGGCCGAAGGATGCCTGTACCTTCTCCCCCGGCTCCGCGGCGAGCTCGCCTCGCTGTCCTGAGCCTGTCCAGCTGTCTCCGGCCTGTCCTTCCCCTTCCTGGACACAGCGGCAGGGAGAGAGCTGCTCGCTGGCCTCTGCTGTGCTGCTCGTGAGGAAGTTGGCGTCTCCCTGCCAGACCCACGGCCAGACCGCAGCGCTCACCTGCCTGCTGTGGAGCTCCAGCTGTCGAGACCCTGCTGTACACTGACAGCTTTGTGAACAAGACAGCGCCCTCTAGGGTAAGAGAGCTGTCATAGCGGTCCTGGGCTGGAGCTGGACACCTTTACATTGATACACACATTGTCAGTGTGTGTTAGTGTGTGTATATCAGTGTTTGTGTGTGTCTGTGAGTGTGTCAGTGTGTATGAGTGTGTGTGTGTTTCAGTGAGTGTGTATCAGTGTGTTTCAGTGTGTATTTGTGTAAGTGGGGGCTGCACTAGCTGTGCTGTAGATGTTTCTCTCAATAAAGAGCTGTTGTTCTGCACCTTTGGCTCGGTGTAGTTTCTCCTGTGGGTGGGCAGGTCAGCAGCTCGTCCCTGGGCCTTTGTTGGGTCAGACTGCTTTAAAACAGGTCTACTGCGGTGCTGGCCTTCTTACCAAGAGGGTCCCGGGTTCGAGAGGGGACAGTGAGGACCTTCCTGAGAGCTGACACCAGACTGGACGATGATGCTAGTGTCAGAGTAGAGAAAGAGGGGTCCCCCTGTCAGAGCAGAGAGAGAGGGGGGTCCCCCTGTCAGAGCAGAGAGAGATTGAGGGGTCTCCCTGTTAGAGTAGAGAGTGTGAGGGGTCCCCCTGTCAGAGCAGAGAGAGTGAGGGATCCCCTGTCAGAGCAGAGAGAGATTGAGGGGTCCCCCTGTCAGAGCAGAGAGAGTGAGGGGTCCCCCTGTCAGAGTACAGAGAGAGGGGTCCCCTGTCAGAGTACAGAGAGAATCAGGGTCCCCTGTCAGAGCAGAGAGAGAGGGGGTCCCCCTGTCAGAGCACAGAGAATGAGGGGTCCCCCTGTCAGAGCAGACAGAGTGAGGGATCAGAGATGAGAGATGTCAGAGCCACTGGAGCTGCAGTATTCTGCTCAGTGTCAGTGTCTGTCAGCAGATTCCCAGCAACAGCAGATTTCTCATTTCCCCCTCTTCCTGACATAGTCGTACATTCCAGCCCCCCCCGCTCCTGTGGCAGTGGCTGTGTCCTCCATCTCTCCTCTCCTCCTTCTCCTTGAAGAGACTCTGGCTGCCTCCCTGCTGACAGGACCTCTCCTCTTCTCCACTCCTGTATCCAGTGGCAGCACTGCACTCTCCGTGTCCCTGGACAGCTGTGTGGAAGGTAGGTACCATACTTCTTCTCCCGGGATTTCTCAGCATCTCCTGCCTCCCTGTCCATCCTGCTGCAGACAGGAGGCCTGGGAGAGAGCGGCAGTACCAGCGTCTCCGCTCCCCCCTCCCTCGTCTCTCCCTCGTCTCTAACTCGTCTCCCTCCTCTCTCCTGGTGCTGATGACTGAGCAGGCCTCAGTGCCTTGTCAGCCTGAGGGGCTGCATGTGAGGCAGAGGCAGTGTGAGGCAGCGCAGGGGGGCTGTCTGTGAGACAGAGGAACTGTGAGGCAGCGCAGAAGGGCTGCATGTGAGGCAGAGGCAGTGTGAGGCAGCGCAGGGGGCTGTCTGTGACTCAGAGGCAGTGTGAGGCAGCGCAGGGGGGCTGTCTGTGAGGCAGAGGAAGTGTGAGGCAGAGGCAGTATGAGGTAGAGGCAGTGCAGAGGGGCTGTCTGTGTGGCAGAGGCAGTGTGAGGCAGCACAGAGGGGCTGTCGGTGAGGCAGAAGTAGTGTGAGACAGCGCTGAGGGGCTGTCTCTGAGGCAGAGGCAGTGTGGGGCAGCGCTGAGGGGCTGCATGTGAGGCAGAGGCAGTGTGAGGCAGTGCTGAGGGGCTGTCTGTGAGGCAGAGGCAGTGTGAGGCAGGAGATCTCAGTGATGAGTGAGTCTGTCTTCACTCTCCCTGCAGGCACACAGCGCCCTCAAGACAAAGGACACCCCGCCCGCGCCATCGCCATGGAGACGAGAGCCAAGCCTGCCGGCGGGGCGAAGGCGGAGCCAGTAAAGGACAGGAAGGAGCTGACGCCCATGACGCGCAAACCCGCCGACGCCCCCGAGGCCCCGGCGGTCAGCGACCCACCCGCACCCCCTCCGGAGACCCCTGCCCACGCCGCCGAGGAGGCGCCCAACAGCGCCGCCACGCTGGAAAGCTTGAAGCCCTTCCTGCTGGGGGGGGCTGTGATCGCGGTCGCAGCCGTCGTCGTGGGCGCCGTTCTGCTGGCGCGCAGGAAATAACCGCTGCGCTGCCATCACGAGCAGAGCTGGGCGGACAGCCCGCGGCTCGCTGGTCAGCACACACAGACACCCCCCACGCTCCAGCTGTCTGTTGCCTGCTGTCTCCACACCGCGCTCCGGAGTCCGCTGGCCGGCCAGCAGGGGGAGACGGCCCCTGTCCCCTCACACACACACACACTCACACACATTCGCACACACACACTCACACACACTCCTACACACACTCACGCTCACACTCAAACTCTCACACTCACACTTATTCTCACACTCACGCTCACACTCATACTCTCATACTCACGCTGACGCTCACACTCATACTCTCACACACTCACACTCGCGCGTGTAACCAGGTGATTAGCTGCACAATAACTCATACGGCTCTGTGCACAGAGAACGTGCTCTACAAGTCACGCTGGTTGTCTTAGTAAATTAGCCTCCATCCAGTCAGGGTGTCCTCTCTCAGTTACACTGCTACACGAGCACACGAGTGTGCAAGCGTGTTAAACACGAGTACATGAGTGTGTGAACATGTTCATCACGAGAACATGCACATGCTCACCCCTCGAAATAAGCACAAGGCTCCAGTTGGAGCCTCTTCAGGCAGGAGGTGCAGAGAGAGAAGCTGCTGGGATTTGACCCAGAGGAGCAGCCAGCGGTTGTGAGGGCAACAGTTTCACCTGACCTGCCACTAGAGGGTGACTTTATTGTGTGTAAATTAGATAAGGTGTGATGCATTATTGATTAATTACGTCTGGGAGACAAATTCTAACACAGGGTAAATGGGGTACCCCAGTCACACACATTAGTCAGGGCTCTGAAGAGAGTCCTGGTGGCAGCTGTGGGTGAGTTGGTTAGAGTTTTTTTCTTTGTGTGTAAGAAGACACAGTGTTAAACTAAAGTCTTCCTGCACAGTAGAGCTCTTTCCATTGGGATTTCTCTATGTGCTGAGCAATGTTCCCTCTCATTTTTAATGGCCTGTGTGCACAAAAATGTCAAGTTGTGCAAATTTTTTCCCTAGTGACAAAAACGTGTGCGCACTGAATTGAGTGTATGGAAAATTGTAAACCTGAAATTATTTTTGTTAGTATAGTCATTTTCATAGAAGCATTGAGATCCAAAAGACCGGGACAGCGACTCAACGAGCCCAGTCATAGAGACTGAGTGTTGCGTGAGCATGAGTAGGGAGGCTCGAGACTACGAGAGCACAGATATCGATTCTCGGGTAGCAGTAATAATGCACACAGCCAAGTTGGGCCTCTCGCAGCCAGTCTCACGTGGCCAATTTAGCACGTCTGTGTTTGTTTTATTATCGTATATTTTTTAAATTTAATCTTTTGTGCGCAGTTCAATTTTCCAGGCTCACAGCTTAGAGGGCACATTGGAAGCTTCCCGAGCCAGCTGAGAAGTAGACCTGTTAGAGTCTGTTGCTGGGTTTGGCATCTGATTCTCCTGGACATTTCTTATTTCTCTCTCGAGCCCCTCCTCTCGCTTACAGATCGGCTTTATCGAGACTCTCTTCTGCAGCCTCTCCCCTGCCTGTCCTTGTGTTTTCCTCTGTTTTCCTCCCCAGCCTAGCTGGAGCCTCGTGTGTACACCTGTGTATCTGTGTGTCTGGAGTCATGTGTGCACTGTGCTCCTTCTGCCTGTAGCTATCAGCCAGATGGTGCTGTCAATCAGCACCCAGCTTCTCCAATCACACTGGAGGACTGACTCACTTACTGCCCCCCTGGGACATTACCTGCTAACACCTCGGACCCACCTCGGACCCAATCACACGGCCTCTACAAACACCTCGGACCCAATCACACGGCCTCTACAAACAACTCTGACTCAATCACACCGCCTCTACAAACACCTCTGACCCAATCACACGGCCTCTCTTCCTCAGTCTTGCATCTACCCCAACCCTTCCGCAATTAAACACATATTAAGACCAGACTGAAAACCTGGAAATTAAAGACCAAAAATAAAAAAATCTCTAATTCTAAGAGCAGGTGAATTTTGAAAATGTAATTCTTGTTCTTATCTCAGAGCGTATAAGTGCAATAAATCAGGTAGGACACAACATTAGCAGAGACGTATCTCGTGAGATTATGATTAAAATTGCCAACTGTTATTTTGAATATCAGTCCTCCTGCTGTCAGGGTGATCTAGCTGTGTTAAGAAGGAAGCAGGACAGCTTTCTACCTGGGTTTCAGGTGAAAAGGACAGAACTTCAATAACTGGAAGAGCTGACACAATCAAACCAGCAGCCTTTGTCTAGTGTAGCAGCCCTGAGGGAGGGTGACTCCAGGCGGTATTGATCCAGGGAGTGAGTGGGCAGTATTGATTGAGGTACATACTGGGTGGTACTGATCAGGGGAGATACTGGGCAGTATTGATCTAGGGAGTGAGTGGGCAGTATTGATCCAGGTACATACTGGGTGGTACTGATCAGGGGAGATACTGGGCAGTATTGATCCAGGGAGATCCTGGGCAGTATTGATCCAGGTACATACTGGGTGGTACTGATCAGGGGAGATACAGGGCAGTATTGATCCAGGGAGATACTGGGCAGTATTGATTGAGGGTAATAGTAGGCAGTATTGATCCAGGGAGTGAGCGGGCAGTATTGATCGAGGTAGATACTGGGTACTATAGATCAAGGGAGATAATGGGTAGTATTGATCCAGGGAAATACAGCGGTATTGATCCAGTGAGATACTGGGCAGTATTGATCCAGGGAGATACCGGGCAGTATTGAACCAGAGAGATAACAAGAGGTATTGATCGAGGGAGATACCGAGTATTAATCGAGGGAAATAATGGGCGGTTATTGATTGATGGAGATAGTGGATGGTATTTATCCAGGGAAATACGGCGGTATTGATCCAGGGAGATAATGGGCAGCATTGATTGAGGGAGATAGTACTCTAGTACTCTGTATTACTGTGCTGTACTACAGTCTACTGCACTATACTCTATTATAACACACTGTGTTGTACTATACTGTGCTGTACTATAGTACACTGTTCTGTAATGTATTATAACACACTGTACTGTACTATAGTTTATAGCGCTGTATAGTATGTCAATGCTGTGCTGTAATACTCTGTATTCTAGTTCACTGTGTTATATTTTAATATATTGTCTCTACCAGTGTCATTCTAAGCCTAGGGTTACTGTTTAACAATGTGGGTGTGTCAGAAAATAATCTGTACTGTAAGTAACTTATTATGACTATTCATCTTCAGAGCAGCATGTATTTTCTGTAATTAGTTACAGAAGTAATTGGTGTCTTTATTTATTCCTGTGCTTCTGTGTGTTAGGATTTTTTTGGACCTGCATTGTGCACCAAGAGAACCTAATGGCAGACAATAAAATATAAAATTGCCAGAAAAAACACAATGACTGAGTTCCATTGCTTGTACTGCACTCACCCCGGAACACACACTGAAAACTAATCTCTAACTTCACACGCTCCCTCATCAGAGCTGTAGATACTGTAGAGACACTCAGTCCAGCTCCTCTGTAACTTCACACCAACACTCCCTCATCAGAGCTGTAGATACTGTAGAGACACTCAGTCCAGCTCCTCTGTAACTTCACACTAACACTCCCTCATCAGAGCTGTAGATACTGTAGAGACACTCAGTCCAGCTCCTCTGTAACTTCACACTAACACTCCCTCATCAGAGCTGGAGATACTGTAGAGGCAAATTACTCACTTGTAAACATGCATGTCTCCCAGTATAAACCAGTATTCTTGTAATGGTGAGAGTGATAAAAATATTTATTTTCAATTGATACTCAGGGCTCGGTACTGGGTCCTCTCCTATTCAACATTTACATGTTACCACTTGGTCAGTTATTGAAATCATTGAAATCACATGGTCTGAATGATATTTTCTGTGCCACTGATACTCAAATATGTTTCCAAACCCGACACTGCTGTGACTGTCTCTTCTCTCTCTAATCGCATCTCTGACATAAAATCCTGGATCATTCAATTTCCTTTATTTAAACTCTGACAAGACTGAAGTCATGGTTTAGAACGGATAGCTCCTCCATCCACCTATCTAAAGCCAATGCTGACCCTGTCTTTATGGCAATGTCCTTGAATTTCAGTCTAATCTGAAGAACTGGGGGGTGATATTTCATCCAGGCTTGACCTCTGACCCACATGTGCAGATACCATAAAAATATAATTCTTCAATCTCTGAAATAGCGCCAGCATATGTCCAGTGATGTCTCCAACTGTAGCAGGTCAGTGATGCTGTGGAGAATCACAGCAGCTCCTGTGATGTCTCTGACTGGAGCAGGAAAGCTGCTCGTCGTCTCTCAGGTTGATTACTGCACTGCCCTACTCTCAGGGGTGTTTAAAGCCACACTGAACAAACTCCAGTCTGTCCAGAACTCAGCAGCCTGACCCCTGACCAGGTCTAGGGCATTACTCCTGTCCTGGAGTCCTTGCACTGGTTTCCTGTCAGGTTTAGTTTTAAAATCCTCATGCTCTCCTTATAAGGCTCTGCATGGCTCAGCACCTCAGTACCTGTCTAAGTTATTATCTGCAACCTTTGTTTGTCTGACTCTGGTCTCCTGTCTGTCCTCTAAGCTTGTTTATACTCTGTGGGCTTTCCTGCTGTTTCCCAGAGCCCTGCAACTGAATCCCCGAGAATACCAGTCATTCCCTGAAGAGCTTTCAGATCCAAATCCAAAACCTTCTTCAGAAACGCCTTTAATTTGAGTTTGTATCTGTTCATTATTATTTTTAGTAGTAGTAGTAGTAGTAGTAGTAGTAGTAGTAGTAGTAATAGTAGTAACAACAACAACAACAACAACAACAACAACAACAACAACAATAATAATAATAATAATAATAATAATAATAATAATAATAATAATAATAATAATAATAATAATACACCACTCTCGCACTGGAGGCTGCTACTCTGTCAGTAGCAAAACGGAACTCTGGTGTGGGAGTTTAGTGTTTCCTGGGGGGAAGGATGAGCGGCGGGGACAACTTCTCTTATTTCGGTGTTCAAATAACATTTCGCTTCTCCTCCTTTTGTGTGTTGCGGGAATCCCTATTCTCCTTTCGCTGCTAGTGGACTAAAGTCAAACTGTCTGTGTCGGTCTTCCAGAGGACAGCGAGGGATTGAGTGATTGTTGGTATTGAAATGTCTTCAAAACCGACCTGTCTGATCGTGACCAGCGCCGCTCCGGAGGGTGAGATTGTTATTAAATTTGTTACTGCTGCCGCTACTCATCGTTATTATCGTTATTAGGTTGGAAATGATGATGATGCTCTCTCCTCTCTCCTTCAGGAGTGTCTGCCCAGTCGTTTCTCCAGGCTTTCAGTCTCTGCAGCTCCGCTTTCAATGTGCAGACGGCAACACCAGGGGTGAGAAACTGATTGACACAGACACGGGACAGACAGACTAACATACAGACACAGGGGGACAGACAGACTGATTGACACACAGACACAGGGGGACTGACAGACTGACACACAGACACACTGACAAACAGACACGGGGACAGACAGACAGACTGACTGACTGATTGACACAGACAATGGGGACAGACTGACTGATTGACACACAGACAACGGGGACAGACTGACTGACTGACTGACACACAGACAATGGGGACAGACTGACTGACTGATTGACACACAGACTATGGGGACAGACTAACTGATTGACACACAGACAATGGGGACAGACTGACTGACTGATTGACACACAGACTATGGGGACAGACTAACTGATTGACACACAGACAACGGGGACAGACTGACTAACTGATTGACACACAGACAATGGGGACAGACTGACTGATTGACAGACTGACTGACTGACACACAGACAATGGGGACAGACTGACTGACTGACACACAGACAATGGGGACAGACTGACTGACTGACTGATTGACACAGAATATGGGGACAGACTGACTGACTGATTGACACACAGACTACGGGGACAGACTGACTAACTGATTGACACACAGACAACGGGGACAGACTGACTAACTGATTGACACACAGACAACGGGGACAGACTGAATGATTGACACACAGACAACGGGGACAGACTGACTGACTGATTGACACACAGACAATGGGGACAGACTGACTGACTGATTGACACACAGACTACGGGGACAGACTGACTGACTGATTGACACACAGACAATGGGGACAGACTGACTGACCGGTTGATTGATACACAGACATAGGGGATCTGACTGACTGACACAGACATATGGGACAGACTCTGACTGACACACAGACATAGGGGACAGACAGACTGACCGGTTGATTGATACACAGACATAGGGGATCTGACTGACTGACACAGACATATGGGACAGACTGACAGACTGACACACGACACAGGGGGACACAACAGTTAGAGCACAAGGCCATTGTTTTTACTGGGACAAGAGGTACAGGTGCTAACAGTTGTGGATGTGAATAACCTAGTGTCTGTGTCTGTCTGAAAGGGCAAGGCTATTGATTTTGTGGGTGTGGACGAGACCAGTGCCCGCTGGGTGCAGGATTTCAGCGTTAAGCCCTACGCCAATCCAGCCAAACTGGAGTCAATTGACGGTTAGCAAGCTGTGCTGCACTATACTGGAGCATCTTTCACTGTATTGTCACTGACACCACACACACTGTCACTGACACTGTAGAGACACTGACACTGCACACACACTGTCACTGACCCCACTGTAGAGACACACATCCACTGTCACTGCACTGTAGACACACACAAAGTCACTGAAACTGTAGAGACAGACTGCGCACACACTGTCACTGAACTGTACACACTGAAACTGCACTTTAGAGACACACTCTGACACTGCACACACAGTCACTGACACTGCAGACATACACACTTGTCACTGCTCTGTAGACACACACACTGACATCACATACACACTGTCACTGCACTGTAGAGGCACACACACTGTCACTGACACTGCAGACACACTGACATCACACGCACTGTCACTGCAGTGTAGAGACACACACACTGTCACTGCAGTGTAGAGACACAGACACCACACACACTGTCACTGCACTGTAGAGACACAGACACTGACACCACATGCACTGCAGACACACTGACATCACACACTGTCACTTTCACTGCACTGTAGAGACATACTGTCACTGACACTGCAGACACTGTCACCACTGTAGAGACACACACACTATACACACTGTCAGTGACACCACACACACTGTCACTGCACTGTAGAGACACTGACACTGCACACACACACTGTCACTGAACTGAAACACTGAAACTGCACTGTAGAGAGACACACTGTCACTGACACTACAGACACACTGTACTACACACACTGTCACTGCTGACACACTCACTGCACTGTAGAGAGACACACTGACACTGACACTACAGACACACTGTACTACACACACTGTCACTGCTGACACACTCACTGCACTGTAGAGAGACACACTGACACTGACACTACAGACACACTGTACTACACACACTGTCACTGCTGACATACTCACTGAATTGTAGAGAGACACACTGACACTGACATCACACACACTCACTGCACTGTAGAGACACACACACACAGTCACTGACACTGCAGACACACTCACTGACACTGCACTGTAGAGACACACACACTGTCACTGACACCCCCCCACACAGCACTACACTGTAGAGACACACACAGTTGCTGCACTGTACTATAGAGACAGACACACTGTGTGTTTGGCGGTGTTTTTGTATCGTCTGTGTGTGTTGTGCGCAGGCGCCCGGTACCATGCCCTGCTGATCCCAGACTGTCCCGGGGCGCTGACGGACCTGGCCCACAGCGGATCGCTGGCCAGGATTCTGACCCACTTCAGCTCTGAGCAGAGTGAGTCTGTGCACATATGTGCGTGTGTGTCCATGTGTGTGTCTGTGTCTCTGTGAGAGTGCATATCTATGTGTTTGTGTGTCTGTGTGTCTATGTACGTCTGTGAGAGTGTGTATCTATGTGTGTCCGTGTGTGTTCCTGGTGTGATACAGTTCTGCCCCTGTGTCCCTGCAGAGTCGGTGTGTGTCTGTCTATGAGTGTGTCTGTGTGTGTTCCTGGTGTGAGACAGTCTTGCTCCTGTCCCTGTGTCCCTGCAGAGCCGATGTGTGTCTGTGTCCATGAATACCAGTCATTCCCTGAGCGCTTTCAGATCCAAATCCAAACCTTCTTCAGAAACGCCTTTATTAATTTGAGTTTGTATCTGTTCATTATTATTTTTAGTAGTAGTAGTAATAAGAACAACAACAACAACAACAACAACAACAATTATACACATTATGATAATAATGTGTCCGTGAAAATCCAAAATCAACAAACCGTTTCCAACTGCTACTATGCATGCTTTCTGGAATAAGCCATGCACATATCAAAATGTGATGTTTTCCATCCTAATGCATAAGATAGAGTGTGTGTCCCTGTGTCTGTGTGTCCGTGAGTGTGAGTGTGTGTATGTTCCTGGTGTGATACAGTCCTGCCCCTGTGCAGAGCCGGTGTGTGTCTGTGTCTGTGTGTGTGAGTGTGTCTGTGTGTGTGAGTGTGTTCCTGGTGTGATACAGTCCTGCCCCTGTGCAGAGCCGGTGTGTGTCTGTGTCTGTGAGTGTGTGTCCGTGAGTGTGAGTGTGTCTGTGTGTGTGAGTGTGTTCCTGGTGTGAGACAGTCCTGCCCGTCCCCCTGTCCCCCTGTCCCTGCAGAGCCGGTGTGTGTCTGTGTCTGTGAGTGTGTCTGTGTCTGTGTGTGTGAGTGTGTCTGTGTGTGTGAGTGTGTTCCTGGTGTGATACAGTCCTGCCCCTGTGCAGAGCCGGTGTGTGTCTGTGTCCGTGAGTGTGTGTGTGTCTGTGTGTGTGAGTGTGTTCCTGGTGTGATACAGTTCTGTCCCCGTGTCCCTGCAGAGCCGGTGTGTGTCTGTGTCCGTGAGTGTGTGTGTGAGTGTGTTCCTGGTGTGATACAGTTCTGTCCCCGTGTCCCTGCAGAGCCGGTGTGTGTCTGTGTCTGTGAGTGTGAGTGTGTCTGTGTGTGTGAGTGTGTCTGTGAGTGTGTGTATGTTCCTGGTGTGATACAGTCCTGCCCCTGTGCAGAGCCGGTGTGTGTCTGTCTGTGAGTGTGTGTGAGTGTGTTCCTGGTGTGATACAGTCCTGCCCCTGTGCAGAGCCGGTGTGTGTCTGTGAGTGTGTCTGTGTGTGTGAGTGTGTTCCTGGTGTGATACAGTCCTGTCCCCGTGTCCCTGCAGAGCCGGTGTGTGTCTGTGTCTGTGAGTGTGTCTGTGTCTGTGTGTGTGAGTGTGTCTGTGTGTGTGAGTGTGTTCCTGGTGTGATACAGTCCTGTCCCCGTGTCCCTGCAGAGCCGGTGTGTGTCTGTGTGTGTGAGTGTGTCTGTGTGTGTGAGTGTGTTCCTGGTGTGATACAGTTCTGTCCCCGTGTCCCTGCAGAGCCGGTGTGTGTCTGTGTCTGTGTGTGTGAGTGTGTCTGTGTGTGTGAGTGTGTTCCTGGTGTGATACAGTCCTGCCCCTGTGCAGAGCCGGTGTGTGTGTGTGAGTGTGTCTGTGTGTGTGAGTGTGTTCCTGGTGTGATACAGTCCTGCCCCTGTGCAGAGCCGGTGTGTGTGTGTGAGTGTGTCTGTGTGTGTGAGTGTGTTCCTGGTGTGATACAGTCCTGCCCCTGTGCAGAGCCGGTGTGTGTGTGTGAGTGTGTCTGTGTGTGTGAGTGTGAGTGTGTGTGAGTGTGTTCCTGGTGTGATACAGTTCTGTCCCCGTGTCCCTGCAGAGCCGGTGTGTGTCTGTGTGTGTGAGTGTGTCTGTGTGTGTGAGTGTGTTCCTGGTGTGAGACAGTTCTGTCCCCCTGTCCCTGCAGAGCCGGTGTGTGTCTGTGTTCCTGGTGTGAGACAGTTCTGTCCCCCTGTCCCTGCAGAGCCGGTGTGTGTCTGTGTGTGTGAGTGTGTTCCTGGTGTGAGACAGTTCTGTCCCCGTGTCCCTGCAGAGCCGGTGTGTGCGGTGGGCCAGGGCGTGGCGGCGCTGTGCTGTGCCACCGAGGGGCAGGCCTGGATCTTCAGAGGGTACAGCCTCACAGGGGTGGGTAGCCGGGGGGTGCTTGGGGTCTGCGGCTGCCGCTGCTGACCGCTGACCGCTGACCGCTGCCTGCCGTCTCTCTCAGCCCTCAGTCTGCGAGCTGGTGCGCCGCCTGGACTTCGCCAGCCTGCCGCTGATCGTGGAGGACTTCGCCAAGGACTGCGGCGCCGCCTACGCCGGTCAGTCGGGCCCGAGTCCGAGACCCGAGCTGCCATGCAGGCCCTGTCCAGCGCACCTCGCTGACCAGGCCTCCCCTCTCCTCCTCTCTCCACAGCCAGTCAGGAGGACGCCGTCCACATCGTTCTGGACCGGCACCTGATCACGGGTCAGAACTCTCAGTCCACTGCAGCTGCAGTCAACAACCTGATCCTGCTCTGTGGCAGCAGGTGAGAGAGGCCCGGTCCGGCCAGGAGTGTCCAGTCCAGAAGCTGCAGCACAAGCCTGCCGGGTCGGTTCTGCTCACTGGACTCTCCTCTGCTCTGCATTTGCAGGAAGTGATGCCGCCCTCGGGACCCTTCTGTCTCCCCCATCCCCCACCCCCCTCCAACCCTGGACAGAGAACATGTGTCCAGCTGGACTGTGTGCTGACTGCTGCTGGACTGGCCCGCAGGAGTGTCCAGCTGGACTGCGTTCAGTGATGCTGGACTGGCCTGCAGGAGTGTCCAGCTGGTCTGCGTTCAGTGATGCTGGACTGCCCCGCAGGAGTGTCCAGCTGGTCTGTGTGTTGAGTGATGCTGGACTGGCCCGCAGGAGTGTCCAGTTGGACTGTGTGTTGAGTGATGCTGGACTGCCCCGCAGGAGTGTCCAGCTGGACTGTGTGTTGAGTGATGCTGGACTGCCCCGCAGGAGTGTCCAGCTGGATTGTGTGTTGAGTGATGCTGGACTGCCCCGCAGGAGTGTTGATGTTTTAAAGTGATTTGTGTAGAGAAGCCTGAATAAATCTTGAAGCAGTGGTGTGGTCAAGCGTGGTTTGTCTGCCTGTGATGTCCTCTGGGGACGGGGCGCAGTGTGGAGTGATGGGTGTCCCCGCCAGCGTGTGTCCACGCAGCTGCAGGAGCAATGGGGACGAGCTGGACCTCTGTCATACTCACAGGCCACAACACGAGTAAGAGCATCGAAAAGGTCATTTTATTTGTACTGTAGCACTACCTCCGAGCGCCGCCAGGCCTGCAGGACCAGGGTTCGAGTGCAGGCGGTGGCGGTCAGTCCGTGTCCACGAGGGAGGTCAGCAGGCCACGCCGTCGGGTCCAGCGCCTGCACCCCTGCTTCCACAGCAGCAGAACCGCCCCCAGGAGGAACAGCACAGCGCCCCCTATGGTCAGCCCCACCGCCAGGCCAACGGGTCTGCCTGAGCTGCCCACCGCGCCTGCAGGCAGAGGGAGGAGAGGCGTCGGTTCCCAGTGGCCGGCCTGTGGGCATCGCCGGCCACCTGTCACGCGAGCTCTCGGTTCCGTTGTTTAGTTTTGTGTGGTGTTGGGTTTCTTGTGTAAAAAGTCACCTGTGATTGCCCTGAGCACTGCTGGACCTGAGATTCAGGGCTTGGGACCTGCTGTCAGTGCAGACAGAAAGGACTTGACTTTGCGTCTCAAGCACCCAGCTGCCAGGTACACAGGCATCCGCGTGAATGTGCAGTCGCTGGATGTGCAACACCAGAGAGGGAGAGAGACGACTTCTGAGTCACTGAAACTCCCAGTACCACTGCACAACCTGCTGGATTTCTGCTGTACAGAATGGACCACAGCTGATTCTACTTAACCCTAACCCAGCGTTACTGATGCCACTGAACGATACACTGTAGCTTGTTTTAACAATTCTCTGCCAGTGGCCCTGGAGAGCTGCATGTATTTATTATTTTTATTATTAATTGTTGTGTTTGTATTTATGTCTCTCTCCTCTCGCCGTTGTATAGTGCATTTCCTGAGAGGCCAGCATGAGTAAGATTCCCGTTGCACCTGGGCATATGGCAAATGAGCTCCTAAGATAAGATCACTTTATTGGCCGTATACAATTTCTTGGACTTGGCCCAACAGAGTAGGATTCCTCTGCTGGCCGCGGGATACAAACCTTCAAGAACCTTCAACCTTCCAGCCACAGGCATAGATCCTGAGCCACAGAGCCACCGCACTGCCCAAACACTGCAATACCAGTCCATGCAGAAGTGGAAGAGGCATGCCCCTGATCCAGCTCCACATACCAAAAATCTGTGTACCCCCTCATAGGTGGCCTATCAGATATTAAACTGATAAGAACAGAAACTGCACATGATCTGAGCCATAGGATAGAAGCGCCCTCCATCTCTGTCTCTGTATGCAGCCTGACCTGCTTGTGTTGTGGGCTGGGCCGAGCCTACGTCGCTGATGTAGATGGGGCTGGAGCGGACATTGTAGAACCGGGACACGACGGAGTCGACCACAGAGCGGCTAGCAGACGGCCCACAGCTGGATGGACAGCTCTGGGAGCTGCTCAGGGCCAGGCACAGCTGCACAGTGCACTCCACATACATCTGGAGAGGGAGAGAAACAGTTGCACAGTGCACTCCACATCTGGAGAGAAAAACACAGTTGCACAGTGCACTCCACACATGTGGAGAGAGAGAGTGACAGATACTCTGGGATTAGAGAAACATTCTTCCCTAAATTCAGAAATCTAATCACAGAGTTCCCACAACTGCCAGAATCACAACGGGTCCCAATCCTACTGGGAGAGGGAGGAGGGAACTCAGTTGAACTGGCAGCCCAGTATGTGATCTCCTGTCACAGCCTGAGGAACAGTGAGTCTGTCTCCCAATAATGCTCAATACATTTACAGTATATGTAAATATTTTATGATATGTCCTTGTTGTAAATGTCTGTAATATGTCTTTAGATTTTATTTTACTTTTATTTTTTTGTTTTGTTTCATGTGAATTTCATTATTTTTATTTGCTTTGGCAACACTGATTGTACCCATCGGTCATGCTAATAAAGCACCTTGAATTGAAATTGAGACAGCTGCACAGTGCACTCCACACATCTGGAGAGAGAGAGAGAATCTGGACAAGACCTGACCTGAATCTGGCTCCAAATATTTGAAAGTGTAATCCAACCCATTGCCCTATACGGCAGTGAAGTGTGGGGTCCCCTCACAGACCAGGATAACACTCAATGGGACAAACACCCCACAGAAACTCTGCACATGGAGATCTGTAGAAACATCCTCCGTGTGCAGAGAAAAACACCTAACAACTGGTGCAGGGCCGAATTAGGCCAGTACCCACTATTGATAATCATACAGAAGAGAGTATTAAAGTATTGGCTACACCTAAAGAACAGCGACCAAAATTCCGACCACCACAAAGCCCTGCTGAGCAAAGAGCTGAGCCCAAAACAGAGCCCCCTGAGCCAGCTGGTCCTGAGGCTCACTGACCTGAGCCACACCGACACTAACCAGCATCAGGACAGCACTGCTAGAGCACCACAACTTAGACTCAACCACATCACAGCACAGATCAAACAGCAATATCTCACACACTGGGACACACACACACAAACACAACATAAACTGGAATGCTACAGAACCCTAAACAGACAATACACACTAGCTGAATATTTGACCAAGATAAGAAACAGCAAAAAGAAACAGACCCTGACAAGTACAGGCTCAGTGACCACAGCCTGGCCATAGAAACTGGGCGACACAGGCAGACCTGGCTGCCCAGAGAGGACAGGCTGTGCTCCCACTGCCAGCGGGGAGAAATAGAGACAGAGGTGCACTTCCTACTGCACTGTGACAGATACTCTGGGATTAGAGAAACATTCTTCCCTAAACTCAGAAATCTAGTCCCAGAGTTCCTACACCTGCCAGAATCACAACGGGTCCCAATCCTACTGGGAGAGGGAGGAGGGAACTCAGTTGAACTGGCAGCCCAGTATGTGATCTCCTGTCACAGCCTGAGGAACAGTGAGTCTGTCTCCCAATAATGCTCCATCTGTCTACAGTATATATAAATATTTTATGATATGTCCTTGTTGTAAATGTCTGTAGATTTTATTTTATTTTTTGTTTTGTTCCATGTTAATTTTATTATTTTTATTTGCTTTGGCAACACTGATTGTACCCATCGGTCATGCTAATAAAACCTTGAACTGAATTGAATTGAGAGACACAGCTGCACAGTGTACTCCACACACATCTGGACAGAGAGACAATGGTTCATTATAAACAGGGAGAGAGCGACAGGTGGATTATAAATAGAGGACAGGCTTGCACACAGGCAGACAGACAGGGGAGCAGATGGACGCACCAGATTGCTGGAGTAAGACAGGCTGCCCAGGTCCAGTCTGTAGACCTTCAGGGTCGGGTTCTGAGTGACCACCTGCAGCGTGTCGTTTCTGGCACACCTGGAGGAGAGTGAGCTGAGCTGAGTTGGCGCCCGGCGATGCTGGACAGGCCCTCTGCCCTCGTCTTCCCCCCGTCTGCCCCCTGTCTCCCCCTGACTCTCCCCCTGACCCCCCCATACCCTCTCTGGATGATGGTGAGGTTCTGGGCGAAGTCCGGCCGGTCTGACTCCACGCAGCGCTCCACCAGCAGCTCAGCCCGGGGGACGCTGGTGTTGGCGCAGACGTGCAGGTCCAGCAGCTGCGAGCGCAGCGCCCTGGTTAGGCCGCGCCCCTGCTGTGCCAGCTCGCTGGGCTGGTGGAACTCCAGCCAGAAGTGGAACTGCCCGAAAGCCTTAGCATCGGGAGGCAGGGAGATCTCATAGCCCACGTTGCCCCCGAGCTGCCTGGCGCTGAAGCGACACACCAGGGGCACCAGCAGGCTGGGCTTCCGAGTGATGGGCGGGGCAGCAGAGGGGCGAGTCCGCAGGGCGTTCACAAACACCAGCTGGGAGTTCTCGTCCTGCAGAGAGAGAGACAGGCAAGGAAGCACACAGCACTACTGCACTCCAAGACTGCGCTGAGACAGAGGGGTTAAAACACACTGACACTGCGCTGAGACAGAGGGGTTAATACACACTGACAATGCACTGAGACGGAGGCGTTAATACACACTGACACTGCGCTGAGACAGAGGGGTAAATACATACTGACACTGCGCTTAGAGACGGAGGGGTTAATACACACTGACACTGCGCTGAGAGACAGAGGGGTAAATACATACTGACACTGCGCTTAGAGACGGAGGGGTTAATACACACTGACACTGCGCTGAGAGACAGAGGGGTAAATACATACTGACACTGCGCTTAGAGACGGAGGGGTTAATACACACTGACAATGCACTGAGACGGAGGCGTTAATACACACTGACACTGCGCTGAGAGACAGAGGGGTAAATACACACTGACACTGAGCTGAGACAGAGGGGCTAGTACACATTGACACTGCGCTGAGAGACGGAGGGGTTAACACACACTGACACTGAGCTGAGAGACAGAGGGGTTCATACACACTGACACTGCACTGAGAGAGAGGGGTTCATACACACTGACACTGCACTGAGAGAGAGGGGTAATACACACTGACACTGTGCTGAGGGACAGAGGGGTCTTCAGATACACAGGAGGGTGGAACAGAGAGAGACGTGTTGGGGGGCGGGTCTAATACCACAGTCCTTGTTCCACAGCCAATGAGAGGGATGCTGAGAAGGAGGTGGGTGTGGTTTGCGGTGAGGTTGCATGAGGGGTCGTTGAGCTGCAGGTCGGAGGGGCTGAGCAGAGGGATGGAGGACAGAGGGAGGGAGAGAAACATGGCTTCTTGTCCACACTGTAACACTGAGAATGATAATGGAGAGGGGGACAGAGAGACATTATTTTATTAAAATCCAAACTTCTCCGAGTCACTCCACTGCTCACAGACACATCCTACTGATCACAGACACCCCCACTGATCATAGACACTCCCCACAGATCAGACACCCCTACTGATCAAAGTCACTCCTCTGCTCAAAGAAACTCCACATTGATCACAGACAGACCCCAATGACAACAGACACCCCCACTGATCACAGACACCCCCACTGATCAAAGTCACACCCACTGATCGCAGACACTCCACATTGATCACAGTCACTCCATATTGATCCCAGTCACACCACACTGATCAGACACCCCCATTGATGACAGAGACACCCCCACTGATCAGACACTCCCAGTACTCACAGACACTCCCACCGATCAAAGACACCCCACTGATAGCAGACACACCCACTGATCAGACACTCCCACTGATCACAGACACCCCCACTGATCACACACAGACTGATCACAGACACCCCCACTGACACTCCACACTGATCAAAGACACCCTCACTGATCAGACACCCCCACAGATCAGACACCCCCATTGATCACAGACACCCCCACAGATCAGACACCCCCATTGATCACAGACACACCCCAATGACAGACATACCCACTGATCAGACACTCCCAGCGCTCACAGACACCCCCACTGATCGCAGACACCCCCTCTGAAGACACCTCCCACTGCTTACTGATACTCCTCATTGCTCAAGAGAGGTGTTGGGGTATGTGGGCTCACAGTTTGGGAGTGAATTCATAGCAATAATGCAGATGCTGATATGGCAGCAGTAATTACTGTCTCCATGACAACAGGTGGTTTATTACTTGTTACCTGATCCGGGGGGGGCGGAGCCTGGCTTCCCTAAGAGAGAGAGACAGAGAGAAAGAGAGCTCAGACCTGCAGTACACATTGCAGCAACACGCAGCAACACACAGGCATGGACAACACCGCACGGCACAACAGAACACAAAACAGCAACACACAAGCATTGTCAACACAACACAGCTCAGACCTGCAGTGCACATATCAGCAACACACAGCAATGTACAGACATGAATAACACAGCACAGCACAGAGAGCACAGCACAACATAGCACAATACTGCAACACACAGGCATTGTCAACACATCACAGCACAGCTCAGACCTGCAGTACACATTGCAGCAACACACAGGCATGGACAACACAGCACAGAGAGCACAGCACAGCTCACACCTGTAGTACACATGGCAGCAACACACAGCACCACACAGGCCTGGACAACACAGAACAGCACAACATAGCACAACACAGTAACACACAGGCATTGTCAACACAGCACAGCACAGCTCAGACCTGCAGTACAACACAGCACGGTACAACATAACACAACATAGCACAGCACTACACAACACTGCAGAGCACAGCACAACACAACACAACTAAACACAACAAAGCACAACACAAACCAGCAGAACACAGCACAGCACAACAAAGCACAAAGCAACACAACAGAGCTCAACACAACACATCACAGCAAAACACAATATAGCAGAGCAGCACAGCAGGAAGAGAACGGCTCTCCTTACTCTGTTCAATCCACAGGCACCGGGACTCTGACTGGAACCTGGAACACAGGACAGCTTCAGCTTCAGCTGTTCGCAATCAGGCAGTCAGCGTGTCACCTAGTGAGTGTGTTTCTGTGTCAGTGTGTTACTGTGTCAGTGTGAACATCAGTGTCAGCCTGTCATGCAGTGAGTGTGTTACTGTGTCAGTGTGAACATCAGTGTCAGTCAGTGTGTTACAGTGACAGTGGGAGTGTCAGTCAGTGTGTGTTAGTGTCAGTGCATCGGTCAGTGTGTTACAGTGACCGTGGGTGTGTCAGTCAGTGTGTGTTATAGTGTCAGTGCATCAGTGAGTGTGTTATAGTGACAGTGGGTGTGTCAGTGAGTGAACGGTTACAAAGAGTGTCAGTGGTACCTGGCAGTATTAACAGTGAAGCAGACAGGAATCAGGAGGAGCAGCTGATTGGTCGTTCTGATCCACATGATGTTGACTGATGCCAGAAGCCCTGCTCCCTCTGTATTGTCCTCTTGCAGTGCTGACACCTGGAGGCCAGGAGGACCAATGACTGCGATTTCTGACACCCTGAGTACAGTGAAAGCCACATCAAGTTCAAGTTCGTTTATTGTCATTGTACTCATATACAGGTATATGGTATAACGAAATGCTATTTATCTAGCTTTCAGACGATAAGTAGTACAAAAAACAACAATACAATTGTATAAGAAAAGAAAGACAGAGACAACAGGCAGTGTGCAAAACAACAACAGATAACAGGATCAGATGTGCAAACTCATACATCAACAGAATATAAAGGATAGAAAATTATGGGGAGTGAAATTCTTGACATGTGAGGCAGAGGTAGATTTCAATGTGTGTTTGAGTTTTTGGTAAGAGAGAAGGCACTGTGAGGTTCAGATCGTAAGTGAGGCTGGGAGTTTAATAGTTTAATAGTTTAATAGTTTAATAGTTTAATAATAATAATAATAATAATAATAATAATAATAATAATAATAATAATTGCTCACACTTATATAGCGCTTTTCTGGACACTCCACTCAAAGCGCTTTACAGGTAATGGGGATCCCCTCCACCACCACCAATGTGCAGCTTCCACCCGCATGATGCGACGGCAGCCATAGTGTGCCAGAACGCTCACCACACATCAGCTATATTAGTGGGGAGGAGAGCAGAGTAATGAAGCCAATTCATAGATGGGGATTATTAGGAGGCCATGATTGGTAAGGGCCAATGGGAAATTTGTCCAGGACGCTGGGGTTACACCCCTACTCTTTTCGAGAAACACCCTGGGATTTTTAATGACCACAGAGAGTCAGGACCTCGGTTTTACGTCTCATCCGAAGGACGGTGCCTGTTTACAGTATAGCGTCCCCGTCACTATACTGGGGCATTAGAACCCACATAGACCGCATGGTGAGCGCCCCCTGCTGGCCCCATTCACACCTCTTCCAGCAGCAACCTTAGTTTTTCCCATGAGCTCTCCCATCCAGGTACTGACCAGGCTCACACCTGCTTAGCTTCAGTGGGTTGCCAGTTGTTTGATAGTGTGTGGGTAAAAACACTGGACTGGTAGTCCGGGCCCGAATGCTCCAGTACTGTTTTCCAGATGGTAGAGGGTCATGCAGTCTGTAGCTGGGGTGTGTGGGGTCTTTGATGATGCTTAGAGCTTTCCTCAAGCACCGTCTGTCATAAATGTCCTGTATGGATGGGAGGGCAGCCCCAGTGACGGACTGGGCAGTTTTCACCACCCGCTGTGGGGCTTTGCGGTCAGCAATACTGCAGTTGCCATACCACAGTGATGCAACCTGTCAGTGTGCTTTCTGTAGTGCATCTGTAAAAGTTAGTGAGGATCTGGGGACATATCTTAACCTTCTTCAACTGTCTTAGGAAGTACAGGCGCTGTTGAGCTTTCTTGATCAGACAGGTGGCGTTGAGAGACCTTGTGAGGTCCTTGGTGATATGGACGCCAAGGAATTTGAAGTGACTGACCCTTTCCACCTCAGTCCTGTTGATGTGGATAGGGCATGTCTGTTTTGCAGTTTTCTGAAATCAACGATCAGCTCCTTGGTTTTGCTGACGTTGAGGGTGAGGTTGTTGTCTTTACACCACGTTGTAAGAGGACTGACCTCCTCCCTGTAGGCCCTCTCATCATTGTCTGTGATCAGACCTACAACTGTGGTGTCATCGGCAAACTTGATGATGGAGTTGGTGTTGTGTTTGGCCTTACAGTCGTGGGTGTAGAGGGAGTCGAGCAATGGACTAAGCACACACCCCTAGGACACCCCAGTGTTCAGAGTTATTGTGCTGGAGGTGTGGTTTCCAAGCCTGACAGCCTGAGGTCTGCCTGTCAGAAAGTCCCGAGTCCAGTTGCAGAAGGTGATGTTAAGACCCAGTGCACTGAGTTTCTTGACTAGTTTCTCTGGAATGATAGTGTTAAAAGCTGAGCTGAAGTCGATGAATAGTAGTCCTGCGTATGTGTTCTTTTTGTCCAGATGGGATAGGGCCGTGTGTATGGCAATGGAGATTGCATCATCTGTGGATCTGTTGGGTCGGGAGGTGAACTGGTACGGGTCCAGTGTGTTCGGAATGGTGTCCTTAATGTGCTTCATGACCAGCCTCTCGAAGCACTTCATGATGACAGGTGTTAGTGCCACCGGTCGGTAGTCATTAAGACATGTCACTGTGGTTTTCTTTGGTATTGGGATGATGGTGGTTGTGTTGAAGCAGGTGGGGACTACGGCTTGGGCCAGAGACATGTTGAAAATGTCATGTGTCATTGTGCCAGTGTGTTCACTACCCCTGCCCACAGTCAGAGCTGAAACTGTCATTCTCATCTCAGCACAGGAGTAACACTGAATTCACACACCACCGCCTTGCAATTTAAGGGCAGTTTAAAATTTCACCTCGTCTGAAAGTGTCCTGGTCACTTTAACAGAGATGATTTCTCAATCCCTGGCTCTCGGAGACAGAGCACTGACCTGTCCAGAGGGCTCTGGGAGGAGAAAGTGATGTTGAGCTCTTCATAGGGCAGCAGAGCTACGCTTGCGCCTCCTGCTGGCGTCTGGCGTGTGAACCTGGGCTGAGACGCAGGGTCACAGTCAGGAACTGCAGCTTCCACTGAGAAAGAGAACAGTGTTTGACAGAGTGTTAGTGTGAAGTTACAGATGAGCTGGACTGAGTGTCTCTACAGTATCTACAGCTCTGATGACGGAGTGTTAGTGTGAAGTTACAGAGGAGCTGGACTGAGTGTCTCTACAGTATCTACAGCTCTGATGAGGGAGTGTTAGTGTGAAGTTACAGAGGAGCTGGACTGAGTGTCTACAGTATCTACAGCTCTGATGAGGGAGTGTTAGTGTGAAGTTACAGATGAGCTGGACTGAGTGTCTCTACAGTATCTACAGCTCTGATGAGGGAGTGTTAGTGTGAAGTTACAGAGGAGCTGGACTGAGTGTCTCTACAGTATCTACAGCTCTGATGAGGGAGTGTTAGTGTGAAGTTACAGAGGAGCTGGACTGAGTGTCTCTACGGTGTCTACAGCTCTGTAGATGACTTCGATGATTTTGGCGTTTCGGTACCAGTGATGGTGAGCTGCAGTGGAATGGAGCTTAGTGGGTCTGTGGTTCTGCTCAGGGAGGGGAGTCCTTGTTCTCTGTCGGTGCCGTGGGTCAGGTTGAGGGGCTTGTGGGGGAAATCCTCCAGCACCAGCTCCAGTGAGAACTGCCCCATGGGCCCAGAGCCTCTGTAGTTCAGCACACAGCGCTCCTGCAGAGAGACAGCAAGACAGAGTCAGGGGGTCGGCTGGCTGCCCCTTTCCCAGCTCGGGCACGGCCTGGCCCTCTACCCCCCTCACCTCGTCTATCTGCAGGAAGGCATGCTGGGAGCACAGCTGGCACTCTCCTTGCTCCTGTTGCCCGTAGCGACAGCGTACCCTGTCTCCGTCCGCGTCCCACACGCTGAGATTGATCTGGCGAGGGCAGTTTGCAACGAGCCTGGCAGGCAGAGAGCAATCAGGCTGTGCTCTGCAGTGCCCTCGCAGTGCACAGCCTGGTGCTGAGAGACACTCACCTGACTGGGGGCAGGAGGGCCGCCTGCGGGGGGCTGTTCACAGCACGGGTGTCGGAGCGCAGAGCCAGCTGGGCCGAGAGGGGTAGAACCACTGCAGCTCTGTCTGCAGCACGCCAGCAGCACAGACTGGGCCTGAGGGAGGAGAGAGAGAGGAGAGAGGAGAGACAGAGGGAAGAGAGAGGAGAGAGAAAGGAGAGAGAGAGGAGGGAAAAGGGAGGAGGGAGAGAGAGAGGAGAGAGAGAGATGGAGGAGAGAAAGGAGAAAGAGGATGAGAGGGGAGAGAGTAATAAATCTGTAAATGAATCATCATTAAGACACTGAACGCCTGGTACAGCAGAGTGCATCGGTGGGCAGACGGATGGACATGCTGTAACGGACAGGACTCACAGGCACCCTCCACTGCCGGCAGGTGGGGCTTATAGGTTGTTATTACCTCAGCTGCAGTAGAGAGGAGTGATTTCCAGGGACGATAACCCCCCCACGGAGGAGACACCAGCCGGGGTGTGGTGTGAGGCCCTGGGGGGCAGCGAGGGAGGTGCAGTTGTCTTCCCCACACATCCCCGGCAGGGCCGCAGGGCAGGGCCGGGCAGCCAGTACACTGTACTGCACTGACACCTGGAGAGACAGGACCTGGGTCAGCGTCGCCACAGAGCGCTGGAGGAGCTCTGAGAGACAGTCAAACTGCTGTTAGCTACACAGGCACGTGCATTTAAGACCTCAAAAGAACAGGCCTTTACACAAAGGGCGGTGGGGGTGTGGAACAAGCTGCCAAGCCATGTAGTTGAAGCTGATGCATTCAGGAAACAGTTGCTTGAGATCTGTTAGATCAATTAGCTCCTAATGAGCCCACAGCCCAGACCAGTTGCCAGCGGGAGGTCAGTCGTCCGTCTACAGACTCAGCATCTCCTGTCATACAGCTGATGTTTCCGTTTCCTATTTGACAGTGCACGACACCACAGGTCATCGGACCCAGCGTAAAATCAGCCAGGTGTCGGTCCAGTCCAGTCGGGAATCAGCCAGGTGTCGGTCAGTCGGGAATCTTGGTCAGCAGCCTCAGAGCAGAGCCAGGCGTCTCTGCCTTCCTCCTAACCTATCTGCTCGGTCAGTCAGTGGACTGACTGCTCCCCCAGCTCGGGACACTCACCTGCAGGCTGGCCCCCTGCCCCAGGGGCTGCACACTGACCGAGGAGCCGAGGTAGGACAGATCTGCGGAGGGGCGCCCCAGACGCCCGAAGATCGTCACCAGCAGCAGCCAGCGTGACGCTGACACCCCCGCTGTCCCCCACACTCTGCTCGGCATCGTTTCCACTGACCTCAGGTCTGCCCCCTGCTGGACAGACAGAGAAGTGTGTTAAACATGCAGCGCTACTGTGACAGCGCTACTGTCACCTCCGAGTGCAAGATATTGCTCTGACTGCTGCTGAGATCTACTCACTCCTGCTCACACTGAGACCCTCTGACCCCGTCTCACTCCTGCTCACATTGAGACCCTCTGGCCCTGTCTCACTGCTGCTCACACCGAGACCCTCTGGCCCTGTCTCACTCCTGCTCACAGTGTGACCCTCTGGCCCTGTCTCACTCCTGCTCACACCGAGACCCTCTGGCCCTATCTCACTCCTGCTCAAACTGAACCCCTCTGGCCCTGTCTCACTCCTGCTCACAGGGTGACCCTCTGGCCCTGTCTCACTCCTGCTCACACTGAGACCCTCTGGCCCTGTCTCACTCCTGCTCACACTGGGCCCCCCTATCCCTGTCTCACTCCTGCTCACAGTGTGACCCTCTGACCCTGTCTCACTCCTGCTCACAATGTGACCCTCTGGACCGGTCTCACTCCTGCTCACACTGGGCCCCCCTATCCCTGTCTCACTCCTGCTCACAGTGTGACCCTCTGGCCCTGTCTCACTCCTGCTCAAACTGAACCCCTCTGGCCCTGTCTCACTCCTGCTCACAATGTGACCCTCTGGACCGGTCTCACTCCTGTTCACACTGGGCCCCCCTATCCCTGTCTCACTCCTGCTCACAGTGTGACCCTCTGGTCCTGTCTCACTCCTGCTCACAGTGTGACCCTCTGTTCCCATCTCACTCCTGTTCACAGTGAGAGCTTTTGTTCCTGTCTCACTCCTGCTCAAACTGGACCCCTCGTGCCCTGTGTCACTCCTACTCACACTGGGTCCCCCCGCCCATCACACTCCTGCTCACAGTGAACCCCTCTGTTCCCGTCTCACTCCTGCTCATACCGAGACCCTCTGGCCCCGTCTCACTCCTGCTCACAGTGTGACCCTCTGTTCCCGTCTCACTCCTGCTCACACCGAGAGCTTTGGTTCCCGTCTCCTGCTCACACCAAACCCCTCGGTTTCTGTCTCACTCCTGTGTCTCCAGTATGAAGGTCTGGTGGCGTGTCCAGTGTCTCTGGAGGGTCCTGTGAGTCCAGTGTCTCTGGAGTGTCAGTTGTGTCCAGTGTCTCTGGAGTGTCAGTTGTGTCCGTCTCAGCCTGCACTGCGAGCTCGTTTCTCCCTCTTGCAGGAAGGCTGAAGGAGGACAGCAGCAGTTCCAGAAAGTGACGCAGAAAGAGGCAGAACTGGACCAACAGGAGAGGAGAACAATGGAGGAGGAGGAGGAGAGAGGAGAACAGGAAGAGGAGGAGAAGTGTAGGGTTACAGAGGCTTTGGTTTAAAAAAAAAAAGACACTGGACCAGAGGTGAGAAAGCTACTGGATTTATTTCTGAAGGAATTAACACGCACGTAAGGAATGTAGGAATTTCGTTCGGCTCAGGGCGTGAGGGAGGGGTACAGCTGAACCGAGTCTCCCGTCAACGCCCCCATCAGGATCAGAGCCAGAGCACACTGGGGGTCACCCCCCCACACCCGAGTCCAGCGCAGTGCAGGGTCATCCCTCCTCCCCTGGTCCCCCACCCAGGGTCATAGGTCAAACCCCAGGTGTCCAGGAGATGGGGGTCCTGCTCACTTCCCGTTCCTCGCGCTCAGCATCTTCTCCTGCGGAGACAGGAACCCCTGGTCAGAGCTGGACCTGGGCTCCAGTCCAACCCCCCACCCTCCCCTCCTTACATTCCCCCCCGACAGTCTCGCCTCTCACCTGTCACCCCCAATTTCTGCACCTCCCCACTCCTCACTCCTCACTCCTGCCCCCACGCTGACCCCCCTCACTCCCCCGCCCAGTCTTACCTCGATCATGGTCTCCAGTCTCACTGCGTCGGCGGCGAATCTGCTCTCCTCCCCAGTCTGACCCCCCTCCTCACTCCTGCCCCCACACTGACCCCACTCACCCCCCAGCCCCGTCTGACCCCCCGTCTGACCTTGATCATGGTCTCCAGTCTCACTGCGTCGGCGGCGAATCTGCGGATGCCGTCGCTCAGCTTCTCCACGGCCATGCGGTCCTCATTGTGGAGCCAGCGGAAGGCCTTCTCGTCCAGCGTCACCCTCTGCAGCTCGCAGGCCTGAGCTGGACAGTTACAGGGTTGCAGTTACAGGGGAACCCACCGCCACCCCCGGCCCCCAGCCCACCCAGGCGCCCCACTCACCGGCCTGCTCGGACAGCGCCGGCGCCAGCGGGCTGTGGTCCCTGCTCAGCTCCGCCAGCAGCGCCGGGGAGATGGTCAGGTAGTCGCAGCCGGACAGCGCCTTCACCTCCCCGGTGTTCCTGAAGGAGGCGCCCATCACCACCGTCTTGTACCCGAACTTTTTGTAGTAGTTGTAGATCTTGGTCACGCTCACCACACCTGCGGGAGGACAGGGGAGTCCTGAGCTGCCCATCCAGCGGCCTCCTCGTCCCCCCCCGCCTGCCCTGCCCTGCGGCCGCTCGTACCGGGGTCCTCAGCTGGCTCGTAGCTCTTGCGGTCCGTGTTCTCCTTGTACCAGTCCAGGATCCGGCCCACGAAGGGCGAGATGAGGGTGACGTGGGCGTCTGCGCAGGCCACCGCCTGGGCGAAGGAGAACAGCAGCGTCATGTTGCAGTGGATCCCCAACTTCTCCTCCAGCTCCCTGGAAACAGAGAGCGACACAGAGCACCCCGCTTCTGACAGCACACAGCCCCCTTCCCCCCAGAGCACCCCTCTCTGACAGCACGCACCCCCCGACTACGAGGGAAACCCCTCCGACACCCCGGTTCCTCACCTGCCGGCCTCGATTCCCTCCCAGGTGGAGGTGAGCTTGATCAGCACCCTGTCCTTGGCGACGCCCGCCTCCTCGTACAGCTCCACCAGCCTGCGCGCCCGCGCCACCATGGCCTCCTTATCGAACGACAGCCTGGCGAGACGGAGGGGAGGGGTCAGCGTCTGCCCCAATCCCCCTACAAGCGTCATGGGCCACCAGCGTCTCGGGGCACCCACCTGGCGTCCACCTCGGTCGACACCCTTCCCGGGACCTTCTTCAGGATCTCCAGGCCGAAGCTGACGAACAGCTTGTCCATGGCGCTGGTCACCTGCTCCTCCTCCGTCCTGTAACAGGGGGGCACAGCGCGGGTGAGTCTCCAGGGTGGCGCGCACCTCCGGGCACACGCACACGGCGGCGCCAGTCTTACCCGCCTGCGCCCAGCCCGTACGCAATGGCCTGGTCCAGCAGGTGCTGGTATGCTGGCATCTTGGCGGCCGCCAGGATGAGGGAGGGGTTGGTGGTGGCGTCCTGGGGTTTGTACTCCTCAATGGCTGCAGGGAGAGCAGGGAGAAGGAAATTAATCTTTACTGTCTTTACAGCCGCTGCTCAGCTCCAGCACTGTGGGAGAGCCCAGGTGTGTGATAGGTGTGGCAGTGCTGTCAGACTCCCAGTGCGCAGCAGTCTGATCCACTCCAGGTGTGACAGTGCTGTCAGTCAGACTCCCTCTGTACAGCAGTCTGATCCGCTCCAGGTGTGACAGAGCTGTCAGTCAGACTCCCAGTGCACAGCAGTCTGATCCGCTCCAGGTGTGACAGTGCTGTCAGTCAGACTCCCAGTGCACAGCAGTCTGATCCGCTCCAGGTGTGACAGAGCTGTCAGTCAGACTCCCAGTGCACAGCAGTCTGATCCGCTCCAGGTGTGACAGTGCTGTCAGTCAGACTCCCAGTGCACAGCAGTCTGATCCACTCCAGGTGTGGCAGTGCTGTCAGACTCCCAGTGCACAGCAGTCTGATCCACTCCAGGTGTGACAGTGCAGTCAGTCAGACTCCCTCTGTACAGCAGTCTGATCCACTCCAGGTGTGACAGTGCTGTCAGTCAGACTCCCTCTGTACAGCAGTCTGATCCACTCCAGGTGTGACAGTGCTGTCAGTCAGACTCCCAGTGCACAGCAGTCTGATCTGCTCCAGGTGTGGCAGTGCTGTCAGACTCCCAGTGCACAGCAGTCTGATCCACTCCAGGAGTGACAGTGCAGTCAGTCAGACTCCCTCTGTACAGCAGTCTGATCCACTCCAGGTGTGACAGTGCTGTCAGTCAGACTCCCAGTGCACAGCAGTCTGATCTGCTCCAGGTGTGACAGTGCTGTCAGTCAGACTCCCAGTGCACAGCAGTCTGATCTGCTCCAGGTGTGACAGTGCAGTCAGACTCCCTCTGTACAGAAGTCTGATCCAGTACAAGGGTAACGCGGGCCAGTTGTCCAGCTTTACGGGCGGAGCGGTGGCTCTGTGGCTCAGGATCTGCGCCTGTGACTGGAAGGTTGCCAGTTCAAATCCCACGGCCGGCAGAGGAATCCTACTCCGTTGGGCCCCTGAGCAAGGCCCTTAACCCTAACTGCTCTAGGGGCGCTGTACAATGGCAGACCCTGCGCTCTGACCCCAGGCTTCTCTCCCTGTCTGTGTATCCATGGAGAAAAGCTGGGGTATGCGAAAAGACGAATTCCTAATGCAAGAAATGGCATAGGGCTAATAAAGCAACATCACATCACATCACTCCCAGTGTTCAGCAGTCTGATCCACTCCAGGTGTGACAGTGCTGTCAGTCAGTCACAGGTGCTGTGCAGCTGGAGCCCTGGCCAGCTCAGGAGGATTACAGCAGGGAGGAGGGAGTGACTCCGCACAGGCGGCTGAGCCAGACAGTAGCTCTCTCACAGCCAGAGTCACAGTGACTCTGCAGATTCCCGCATCCTTACTCTCACCCCACACACAGACACACTCACCGTGATTCTGCAAAGCCCAGCAGTCTCTCTCTACAGCACACACACACCCAGCAGTGTCCTGTGCATGCGTGCGTGCGTGTACAGCACACACACCCGGCAGTGTCCCCCCCCTTGTCTGTCTACTGTCAACAGCGTGTGGACTTCACCAGCTCAACTCAGCCCTGGTCTACAGCTTCCTAAGGGTTTTGTGGTGCCGCCTGGTGGCTGAATGCAGAAGGACCAGAAACAGAGCCTGTCAGGACCTGCAGTGCTGCACGTGAGTTACCAGAACAGTACAGCTCCAGCACCTACCATCTCTCCTACAGCCAATGAAAACCAGGGTGAATACTACCTGCTCCACACTCCCACCACTGTTGGTGTAAAGAGGGGCCATCTGTTCTACTCCTCTGCAACTACAAAACACTTACAATTAGGTTCAAGGGAGGTCAAGTAAAAACTGGACCTTTTCATTACATTGATTTGGGACGGGATGACCGTTGTGTGGTGGCGATGATGTGCACACAGCAGCCTTGCAACACTTCACCACTCTTGTGCAAACTGATGTCGCAACAGGACATTCAGGTCTCTCACACACAATAGCTCAGCCAGGCCATTAACAATAGCGCCTTGTTCACATACTGCCCCTCAGCATACTTCCTAATATTCACATATTTTTCACAGAAACGGGAAATACTACAGTCCCCTACTGTACTGGGACTGTAGCCCTTACTGCAAAGGGACTGTCCTACTGCACTGGGACTTTAGCCCCTACTGTAACATAACTGGTCTACTGCACTGGGACTGTAGCTCCTACTGTAACTGGACTGTCCTACTGTACTGGGACTGTAGCCTCTATTGCAACGGGACTGTCCTACTGTACTGGGACTGTATCTTCTATGTCAACAGGACTGTCCTACTGCACTGGGACTGTATCATCTATGTCAACAGGACTGTCCTACTGCACTGGGACTGTAGCCCCTATTGTAACAGGACTGTCCTACTGCACTGGGACTGTAGCCCCTACTGTAACAGGACTGTCCTACTGTACTGGGACTGTAGCCTCTATTGCAACAGACTGTTCTACTGTACTGGGACTGTAGCCCCTATTGCAACAGGACTGTCCTACTCCACTGGGACTGTAGCCTCTATTGCAACAGGACTGTCCAAC